>NW_028133157.1:0-370822 GCF_964374135.1 Grampus griseus | reverse complement strand
CATTGCTTGCTTGCTTCGTTGCCCATAAAGTGCGTATGCGTTTTTTCCTGGATATAATCAGGAAAAAACGCATACGCCCTTTTGGGCCAACTGCATCATTGTCGAAATTCTGCCGCTTTTCATGTGCGTTAAAGACGAGTCCAATCTATCTCTTGAAATCTGTTTCTTGCAATTCTGTCTTGCATTCAGATCCTCTTCTTTGCCTTACCTCAACATATTTTTGGACGTTAGTTTTCATTTATAACTCTGCAGGTTTGTGAATTGCAGTGACCCTGAGCTCCATTTTTTAAGTTGTTCTTTTGTGAGCTGGCCTCAAACCCGCAGGATTGCTTCAGGCCCTATTTTGGCTCCGGCGAGGCAGGCTGAGCCTTTCTTTAATTCTTATTCTTAATGGGAAATTAGAGTGATATGTGCCCGTCCAAACCCCTACAACTCTTCTCTCATTGGTTCCCCCTCTTCCCGTTCATCCTCCTCACAATTTGCAAAATGTGTGAAACAGAAGTTTAAATGTGCTGATTCTCCAAGTGGGGAGATTCTAAGTAGCGTGGCTGGAATGGTGAACAGGAGCACCAGGAGAGGATAAATGAGGTGCATTTTAGACACATCTCCCGATCACATGGTGTACAGTCCTCTGGGTTTTCCATGCATGTTTTAGCTGTAGGAAGATCCCTTGAACCTGCAGATTTGGGACCCATTGAATGGGTACCAGGTAGTATTACTTTAAAGGGTGTGCATTTCCTCACCCAACCTCACATTTCTCTTAGCGCAAACAGTTTCCAGCCTTATGTCTCATCCTGCTGTGGGTCTAGATGTGTTCAATCCATGTTGCATCACCGTCCCTGAGGAAAAGTTGTAAGAGGTTTTCTCTGTCTCTCTGTCATTTATTTTTTTCAATTTATTACTATATTGGTTACAGCTGATTTTCAAAGCTCTGTTTCTTGCTGCTGTACATCCACTTGATTCACGTACAGAGAGACATCAATAAATTCTTTTTCAGATTCTTACCAGTCGTATATATTCTTTTCCGGTGACTTGAGTGTGCTGAGTGCAGTTCTTTTAGCTACCGTGTAGGCCTTGTTGATTATCAGTTTGGTATTTGGAATGGTATCTTTGCTAATTTCAACCTCCTGGATGATGCCTCACCCCTCCCCACCTTTCCCGTTTAGCAGCCTTATGCGTGTTTTCTACATATTTGACTATGTTTTTGTTTTGTAATTTATTTCATGTGTAGCCATTTTGGATTCCACCTTTAAGTGATATCTTATGATATGTGTCTTTTTCTTTTTGAATTCTGTCACTTAGAATGATCATACGTAACTCCTCCGGAGTTGTTACAACTGGCCATATTTCATTGATTTCCAGGCTGAATAATATTCCACTCTACCTAAGTACCACATCTCTATCCATTTTTTCCCTCCAGAGACATTTAAGTTATATCCTAGTCGAGGATCTTTTAAACAGAGAGGGGGTAAACATTGGGGTGCCTGTGTCCTCTCGATTTTTGTTTTTCCCAAGATATACGCCCATGAGGGCAAGTGCCCTATGCTCTGTAGCTCATTTTTTAGATGCTTTAGTAAACACAATACACTTCTCCAGAATGGCCGTTGGCAATATACATTTCCACTATAAGTCTCACAGGGCTCCCTCTTCTCGTTGCCCTGTCCTGCATTTCTGTTGTTTACGCTTTATGAGGATGGCTCTTCTGACTGATGTGAAGTGATATCTTTTGTAGTATTGACTTCCAGTGCCCACCTGTTTGGTTGGCTAAAAAAGTGTATGCCCTTTTCTTGAATATATACAGAAAAAAACGCATACACCCTTTTTGGCCAACTGCAATGTTGGCAATGTTCAGCTCCTTTTCTTGTGCTTAATGGCGAGTCCTTTCTACCTCCTCAAATCCCTTTCCTGCCATTCTCCCTTGCTTACAAGTCCTTTTCTCTGACTTTCCTCAAGACATTTTTCAGTGATGGATATTTTCAACTCTGCAGTTTTGTGAATTTTACTGCCCCTGAGTTCCATTGTTCAACTTGTGTTTATGGGAACTGGCCACAAAGCAGCGGGATTTCCTCAAGCCCTATACTGTTTCCATAGGCAACCCTAGCCTTTGGTCAATTCGTCTTCCTGATTGGAAATTAGAGTGACATGTGCCTGTCTGAACACCTAGGACTTGTCTCTCATTGTTCCTCATCCTTCCGCTTCATCCTCTGGACAAATTCCAAACTGTACGCAACAGGATGTTGACAGTGCTGACATCTCCAAGTGGGGAGACTGTTAGTAAAGACGCTGGAGGGGTGAACCAGAGCACCAGGAGATGAGGAGATGAGATGCCTTTTCCAAACTCTTCCCGATCCGACGGTATACCATCCTCTGGGTGTGACAGACATGTTTTAGCAGTAGGAAGAGTCCCATTCATGTAAGGAGAACACCAGGGCTTTTTCAAAATCAGTGTCTCCCCGAAACCCAAACTGGGGAAGTTTTTAAGCTACGGCTACACATATGTTCATTAAGGGCCTTGGGAAGTAGGCAGAGTCCAAACTTTAGATGATTGAAGTCTTCAGGGTCAGAAGCACTCACCACCAGCTTCCCTTAGGCTACACTTTAACTATCATTGATAGATGATGTCAATAAAAATATCTATTCTTTTTCAGATTATTTCCCCTTATAGGTTATTGCAAAATGTTGAGTGTAGTTCCCTGTGCTATACAGTAGTTCCTTGTTGATGATCTATTTTATACATAGCAGTGTGTATGTGTTAATTCCAAACTGTTAATTTATCCCTCCTCCCACCTTTCCCCTTTGGTAATAATAAATTATAAGATTTTATACTTCTCAGAAATGGGGGAGCTGAAAGAGAGGTATCATTTTCAATGGAAAAGCATTTAAAACAAGATTGAAGGTTTAACCAAGATTATTAGATGTACATCCTTGGAAAGAAATCACTTCGTTTCTCTAATATTGACCTGACAAATAAGACAAACCTTTTCACTGAACTTGCTTATAAAAAGTGATGGAAATATCAAATGGAAGTGTTAGAAACATCTTATTTTACCCGAGCCTTATACACTGTTCTATGTTAACTACAGTTTGGCTCACACATCTGTTCATTGAGGTTACAATAGTCTCAATTTCTGTTACTGATCCTCCAGAGTGGACCCCAACAAGTGTCCCCCTGCCCAGTGTCATTGGGGCCAACAGATCGAGACTGAGTTTGGTTCACAAGCAAAGGAAACTTTATATTTTGATCAGAGAATGGAGAGGTGAGAGCATGCACTACCCCGTGGGCTGTGGGCTGGGCTGCTGTGTAGAGATCCTGTCAGAGTCAGTGGGAGGGAGGGAGGCGGCGGAGCTCTCGAGGGCCGGGTTGGCTGTAGCTCAGGCTCTATATCGTGGAGTCTGCACTGGGCCCCAGGAGCTGAGGTGTCGACCCAGCCATTCTGCACTAGGAAATCTGGTCTGAAGTGCCGGGTGTGGAACCTCTGCATGCGGGACCCTAGGAGCACGTGAAATTAGACAAAGCACAAAGGATAAAAAAGGTTAGACTTGACTTTATTGCCCAGATTCTATTTTTATCTCCCAGGGATTTTTAATGGGCTTTGCTGGGGACAAACCCCTCCTCTGCCTTTTGTCCCGTTCCTCATTCTTGGAGTGCTGAGGGTGCAGACCCTTCTTCTGTAACTGCTGAGTGCTGAGTTGGGAGCCCTCATACCCTGGGGCGAGGGTCAGAGCTTCTCCCCAGCAGCCTCCCGGTGACGTTGATTGTCCCCAGGACCCCTGCCTCCCTGCTCGTCCACCTGAGCACCAGCATTGGAAGTGTTATAGATTCTAATGACCTTTAAGGGTCCAGGAAAGAGATGTGCAGAGACGCTGTGGGGGCCGGTTTCACCCCGCCCCACATTTGTTCGGCCACCTTAGGCTGACCGTTTCTGCCAGCCTAGATGCTCTGACCAGTAGTCTGCGCTTTCTTCAATTAGGCCCCTGAATTAACGTACAAACAGCACCAGGTGTCAGAGCCCTGCCCGCTCAACTCCCAGACAGTCCAGGGTCAGTGGTGATAAGGACCATGATGGCTACTGAGTCAACAGCCTTTTGAAGTAAACAGGAGTACAGCCGGTCTTATTGGCCACCATCATCACGGTGTCTGTAGGCTTTTCTATGGTGACAGTGTGGTATACGGTTCCCCCGCCAAGATTATTAGCTCCCCTCTGGGTGCAGTAAGTCCTGCAAGCAGTAGTCTACTCTTTTGGGACACACTCTTGTTGTTTTATGAGAGAAACTCCAGGTCAAGTGATGTTCACACGAGTCGTCATAGTGCCCTGTTGCCCCCGGTTATCTCTCTGGATGTTGGAGTTGGAAGGCCTCCTCACTCGAGGTCGGTGTGCCCACGGAGCGAACCCTGCAACTTCAGGGCATGGTTGGTGGTTAGGATCACCACGTGGGGTCCTTTTCCCTTAGGAGGGAGGTGGCCTTTTGGGCTGCTGATTTCCAGGTTTTTAGATACCGCCAGTATCTTGGCCAGATGTGGCAGTGGGCCAAGCTCCTTAGTGACCGTAGCTTATCCTACCTGGATGGCATTCTTGCATTGTTCCATTTCAAGTGGTCCCAGTTTTTGCACTAATTCTCCAATGGCGATTCACCTTTCACCGGGAATGTAAAGGTCAAAGGGTTTAGCTAAATTAGGGAGTTCCAGGGCAAGGGTCTGAATTGACTGCTCTTTCCATTCTTGAAAGGCCACTTCTGGATTCTATTCAAAAGGATCATCATCTTTTCCTTTCAGTGTTTCATATAGAGGCCCAGCTAGTAGACTGTAGTTAGGGATCCAGAAGCAGCAAACCCTGGCCTCCCCAGGAACCCCTAAGCTGTCTTCTAGTTTTAGAAAGGGGTAAGGCTGAAAATGGTTTCTTCCCTTTCCTGGGATGGGCTTCTCTGACCTTCTGTGAGAATGAAGCCCAGGCAGGTCACCGCAGTCTGTGATATTTGAGCTTTTTCTTGGACAACTTCTATCCTTTATTGGCTTGGTAGTTCAGAGGCCTCCTTAGTAGGGCTGGCGATCAGAATGTCATCTGCATATTGAAGGAGGGTTTCCTTTTCCAGAGGTAGAACTTTTAGGTCTTTAGCTAAGCTTTCCCCAAAGACGGTGTGGGAATTTTTGCACCCTTGGGTCCAGACGGCCCGGAAGTATTGTTTTAGTTGTATGTTGAGTCCTGCCACTCACAAGCCAAAATTTCTTGTGACTCTGGGACTAATGGAATACAAAAGAAGGCATCATTGAAGACTAATACAGAATACCATGTCCTGGTGGTTGGTAGAATGACCAGCAGGGTGTAGGAATTAGGAGCAACTGGAGGTATATCCTCGGTGGCTTCACTGACTGTCCTGACATCCTTTACCAGGTCCCCAGCAGCCCATGGGGCTCTCGTGGTCAGACCAATCCCAGAATATGGAGCTCACCTGGGCAGGTACCCCACCCCCACCCCAGCCCACGGGGCTCTCGTGGTCAGGCCCCTCCCAGGATACAGAGCTACCCTTGCAGGTACCGTGGCAGGGCTGGGCACACAGGAACCGTGCACAGAGCCCTCATTGCAGAGCACCCCCAGCTCACCTGTCGCTCAGAGCTGACACAGAGCACCTCAGAGCAGGACTTGAACTAACAAACAGCAGCTGCGACAGGTCTGTGACCCTGGGCATCACTCCGTGAGACCTCCCTCCACCTGGTCTTCCAGAGACTTCCACTGCACCCGGGGCACCAGGCCTCTGTCTCCAACCACCACCTACCCCTCCTCTCCCTGACTCCTGGGTTCCTCTCATTAGGAGAGGGTTTTCTTGAAGTTGTCTCCCACTCATGGGCCAGATAAAATGATTAGAAAACAAGCCAAAGCTGCAACCCCTTGTCTATCCTGACTCTCAGGAGCCCACACCTGTTCCTTGGACCTGGCCGTTCAGCAAGTTCCATTTTCTGCAACTGTGAGCCCCTGAGGGGTGATGATTGGCTGACCTGGGCAGCCTTACCGTGCCGGCCAGCCCTCCCCAGGTGTGCCTGGGTTGAGATCAATATAAATACCACTCCAGGCAGCAAGAGCCCCTGCAGCCGTGCCTGACGCCATTTTCTCTGCCCTGTCAGCAGTCTCGGGGCTGGGCTGGTGGGAGGGAGTGAGAGGCCACGGCTTTGTGGGTGGCCCAGTGTGAGTGGGGCTCTGCTGGACTTTCTGCAGCAGTTGCCAGGCTGCCACCTGCTAAAGAAGAGGATGTGTCACCCATACCTGCTGCTGGAATTTCTCCCTGGGCAGAGGTGAGGAAGGAAAAAAGCAGTGGGGGCAGGGACAGGACGGGTATCTCAGGCAGGGAAATGGAAATCTTCCAGAAGAGCACCCAGGGCCAGGACCATCCTGGCTGGCCTGCAGGCACCAAGTCGGCCGGCATGCTGTCACTCATGTGGCTCTATGGCCCTTCCTCTAGGCTTTCAAGTCCTTGTATATATTCAGGTGTTTTACCTGGGACGGGTGGGAATAGTTCAGCAGCAACTGGCCTGGGGCTCAGCTCACGTTTACTCACAGATGCCTCGGCACGGTGCCCCAGCTTTGCAATGAGGACGCTTGTTGCGTGGGGGCTGCTGGCTGAATGGGAGACGATTCCCCACCACTGACCAACTTCAGAATTGTTTACAACTGGAGCAAGTGCCCTGATACGGTTTTCCTCTGTGTAACTGGTGGGTTCTGTGTTTTTTTCTCTTTTTCGTTTTTGGTTCAAGGTAGATTTTATTCCTCTTTTTTGTATTTACAGATATAAGCATGGAAATAATTTATTCATATAAATACATGTAAGTGCAGGGAATAATTGTTTTTTCTGTTTTATTTTTTAAATTTTATTTCTTTTTAATTTTGAATTTTATTTTATATTTTTATACAGCAGGTTCTTATTGGTTATCTATTTTATACATATAAATGTATACATGCCAATCCCAGTCTCTCAACTCCTCCCACCACCACCCCCCCAACAGGTTTCCCCCCTTGTTGTCCATACGTTTGTTGTCTACATCTGTTGCTCTATTTATGCCTTGCAAAATGGTTAATCTGTACAGTTTTTCTAGGTTCCACATATATGCATGAATATACAAGGTTTGTTTTTCTCTTTCTGACTTACTTCACTCTGTATGACAGTCTCTAGATCCATCGACGTCTCTACAAATGACCCAATTTCATTCCTTTTCATGGCTTAGTAATATTCCATTTTATATATGTACCACAGCTTTATGCATTCGTCTGTCTGTGGGCATTTAGGTTGCTTCCATTACCTCGATATTGTAAATAGTGATGCAATGAACATTGCGGTGAATGACTCTTTTTGATTTATGGTTTTGTCTGGGTATATGTCCAGTACTGGGATTGCTGTATCATATGGTAATTCTATTGTTAGTTTCTTAAGAAATTCCATATTGTTCTCCATAATGACTGTATCAATTTATATTCCCAACAATAGTGGAAGAGGGTTCCTTTTCTCCACACCCTTTCCAGCATTTTTTGTTTGTAGATTTTCTATGATGTCTATTCTACCAGGTGTGAGGTGATACCTCATTGTTGAATCCATTTCGTTGAGCAAGGGGTAGGTCTTGTCTATTACATATTTGGCTTATGGAACGGTATCTGTGCTAATTTCAAACTCTGCTTTTATGCAGCACCCCAACTCACCTTCCCCCTTAAGCAGGCATAAGTTGGTTTTCTAAACTTGAGACCCTGTTCTGTTTTGTAATGCAGTTCATGTGTAGCCAAGTTCACATTCCATGTATTAGTGATACCTTATGATGTTTCTTTTTCTGTGTCACTTATTTCACATAGAATCATCGTGCCTCAATCCACTCATTATGCTGGTACGGGTCTGGTGACATAGATTTCATTGCTGAGTGGTATTCTGTTGTACATAACTACCGCAATTTCTTTATCCATTATTTGCTCTCTGGGATATTTAACTTGTGCCGTAGAAGAGATTTCTGTAAAAAGAGCCGTCCCAAATTTAGGGGTGGCTGTGTCTTTTTGATTTTAATTTCCCTAAGCTATAGGACCATAAGTGGAAGTGCCCTAGGCTCTGTTGCTTTGTTTTTTAGATGTTTCAGAAAACACCATACACTTCTACAGAGCTGCTGTTGTCAATTTACATCCCGCCCATCAGCATAACAAGGCTCCCCGTTCTCCATGACCTGTCCTGCCTTTCTGGATTTTACACTTTTTTCAGATGACACTTTTGACCGGGGGGAAGTGAGACTTCATTGTAGTGCAGATTTCCTTTGCAAGCTTGCTTGGTTGGCCAAAAAGGGCGTATGCGTTTTTTCCTCAGGAAAAAACGCATACGCCCTTTTTGGCCAAGTGCATCATTGTGGACGTTCTGCCTCTTTTCCTATGCTTTCAATGCAATTCCAGTCTACCTCCTGAAATCGGTTTCCTGCAATTCTGCCCCGCTTTCAAGTCCTCTTGGCAGCCTTACTTCATTATATTTTTGGACAATAGCTGTCATTTATAACTCTGCAGGTTTGTGAATTACAGTGCCCCTGAGCTCCTTTCTTCAACTCGCTTTCTTTTGAGCTGGGAGCAACACCGCAGGATGGCTTCAGGACCTAATCTGGTTCCGGCACGGCACGCTGAGCCTTTGGTTTATTCCTCTTCCCTTTGGGAAATGAGAGTTAAATTTGCCCGTCCAGACACCTCCAGCTAGTCTCTCATTGGTTCTCCCTATTCCTGTTCATCTTCCGCAGAAATTGCAAACTGGGCCAAACAGGAGGTTAAAGGCATTCACTCTCCAAGTGAGGAGAGTGTTAGTAAAGCGTCTGGAATGTTGCACCCGAGTACCAGGGAACGAAAAGTGAGACACATTTGAACACGTTTCTCGATCACACGGTGGATCATACTCTGGGTTCCACATGCATGTTTTAGCTGAAGGAAGAATCCCTTAAACCTGGAGAGTTGAGACCAATGGAATGGGTACCATGCAATATGACTTCAAAGGGTCTGCATTTGCTCACCGAACCTCACCAATCTTATGAGCCCCAAGTGTCCAGCCTTATGTGTCACCCAGCTCTGGGTGTAGATATGGTAAATGCAGGTTGCATCAGAAGCCTTGAATGAATTACTTAAGTATTGCTCTCTATTTCACTCTCATTGTGTTTTGTTTAAGAAATTTATTTTTAATATGGGATTTAGATGATTTTCACTGCTTTAATGCCACTGTACACACTCTTGATTCTCTTACAGAGATATATAAATCCATAGCTTTTATGATTCTTACTAGTCAGGTATATTCCTAGGCGTTGAATATGGGGTGTTGAGTCCATTTCGTTGAGCAAGGAGTAGCTCTTGTCTATTCCATATTTGGCTTAAGGAACTTTATCTGTGCTCATTTCAATCTCTGGTTTTATGCAGCACCCCAACTCACCTTTCCCCTTAAGCAAGCATAAGTTGGTTTTCTAAATTTGAGACCCTGTTCTGTTTTGGAATTCAGTTCCTGTGTAGCCAAGTTTACATTCCGTGTATTAGTGATATCTTATGATGTTTCTTTCTCTGTGTGACTTATTTCAGTTAGATTCATTGTACTTAATCCACTCATTATGCTGCTACGGGCCTGATGACATAGATTTCATTGCTGAGTGATACTGCATTGTACGTAAGTACCACAACTTCTTTATCCATTTTTCACTTTCTGCGATATTGAACTTGTACCGTATATGAGGTTCTTATAAACAGAGCCATCCCAAACTTGGGGTGGCTGTGTCTTTTTGATTTTAATTTCCCTAAACTATAGGACCATAAGTGGAAGTGCCCTAGGCTCTGTTGCTTTGTTTTTTAGATGTTTCAGGAAACACCATACACTTCTCCAGAGTGGCTGTTGGCAATTTACATCCCGCCCATCAGCATAAGAAGGCTCCCAGTTCTCCATGGCCTGTCGTGCCTTTCTGGATTTTACACTTTTTTCAGATGGCCCTTTTGACCAGGGGAAAGTGAGACTTCATTGTAGTGCAGATTTCCTTTGCAAGCTTGCTTGGTTGGCCAAAAAGTGTGTATGCGTTTTTTCCTGACTATATTCAGGAAAAAACACATACGCCCTTTTTGGCCAAGTGCATCATTGTCGAGGTTCTGACTCTCTTCATATGTTTTCAATGCAATTCCAGTGTACCTCCTGAAATCGGTTTCCTGCAATTCTGCCTTGCTTTCAATGCTTCTTCATAGCCTTACCTCAATATATTTTTTGAAAATAGTTGGCCTTTATAACTCTGCAGGTTTTTGAATTGCAGTGGCCCTTACCTCCATTTTTCAGGTCTTATTTTTGTGATCTTGCCCCATAACCACAGGATTCCTTGAAGCTCTATTCTTCTTCTGGGGCACCTTGCTGTGCCTTTGGTTAATTCTTCTTACTGATGTGAAGTTAGAGTGACATGTGCCCATTGAAACCGCTACAGCTAGTTTCTCACTGGTTCCCCCTATTCCCATTCATCCTCCGCACTAACTGCAGACTGTGCGATACCAGAACTTAAAGGCATTGACTCTCCATGTGGAGATGTTGTTAGTAAAGCGGCTGGAATGTCGATCCGGAGCCCCAGAAGAGGAAAAATGAGGTGTGTTTTAGAAACCTTTCCCGATCATATGGTATACCAGTCGCTGGGTTTCCCAAGCATGGTTTAGCTGTACGAAGATTCCCTTCAACCTGGAGTGTTGGGACCCTTGGAATGAATAGCATGAAGTATTGCATTAAACTTTCGGCAGTTGCTCACCAAAGCTCACCAATCCTCTCAGCCCCAAGTGTCCAGCCTTATGTCTTATCCAGCTGTGGGTTTATATGTGGTCAATCCAGGTTGCATCACAGCCCCTGAGCGAATTTTGTAAGAATTTTTCTCTCTTTCATTGTTTCTGCGTTTTGTTTTTAAAATTTATTTCTATAATGGGGTTTAGCTCATTTTCACTGCTGTGTTTGTGCCGCTCTGCACACACGTGATTCCCTTATGGAGATATATCAATACATGGGTTTTAAGATTCTTATTACTCAGATATATTTCTCTGCGGTGTATAGGGTGTGTTGAGGCCAGTTCATTGAGCAAGGTGTAGATCTTGTCTAATACCTATTTGGTTTATTGAACGGTATCTGTGCTAATTTCAAACTCTGGTTTTATGCATCACCCCACCTCTCCTTTCCCCTTAAGCTGACATAAGTGTGTTTTCTAAATGTGAGACACTGTTCTGTTCTGTAATTCATTTCTTGTGCAGCCATATTTACCCTCCCTCTATAAGTGATATCTTATGATATGTTTCTTTTTCTGTTTGACTTATTTCAAGTAGTATTATCGGACCTAAATCCACTCTTTATCCTTCTACTAGCCTTATTACATTGATTTCATGGTGAAGAGATATTCCATTGTACATAAGTACCACATCTTCTTTATCCATTGTTCTCTTTCCTGGGATATTTAAGGTGTACTGAAGTTGAGGTTCTTGTAAACAGAGTAGCCCTAAACTGTGGTGTGCTTGTGTCTTGTTGATTTTTAGACTTCCCTAGATATACTCCCATGATTGGAAGTGTCCTATGCTCTGTAGCTCTGTTTTTTAGATGATTTAGGAACCACCATACACTTCTCCAGAGTGGCTCTCGGCAGTTCACACACTGCCCATCAGCGTATAAAGGCTCCCTGTTCTCCATGGCCTGTCCTGCATTTCTGGTTTTTACAATTTTTTAGGATGGCCCTTTTGACCGGTGGGAAGTGAGACTTCTTTGTTGTGCACATTTGCATTGCTTGCTTGCTTCGTTGCCCATAAAGTGCGTATGCGTTTTTTCCTGGATATAATCAGGAAAAAACGCATACGCCCTTTTGGGCCAACTGCATCATTGTCGAAATTCTGCCGCTTTTCATGTGCGTTAAAGACGAGTCCAATCTATCTCTTGAAATCTGTTTCTTGCAATTCTGTCTTGCATTCAGATCCTCTTCTTTGCCTTACCTCAACATATTTTTGGACGTTAGTTTTCATTTATAACTCTGCAGGTTTGTGAATTGCAGTGACCCTGAGCTCCATTTTTTAAGTTGTTCTTTTGTGAGCTGGCCTCAAACCCGCAGGATTGCTTCAGGCCCTATTTTGGCTCCGGCGAGGCAGGCTGAGCCTTTCTTTAATTCTTATTCTTAATGGGAAATTAGAGTGATATGTGCCCGTCCAAACCCCTACAACTCTTCTCTCATTGGTTCCCCCTCTTCCCGTTCATCCTCCTCACAATTTGCAAAATGTGTGAAACAGAAGTTTAAATGTGCTGATTCTCCAAGTGGGGAGATTCTAAGTAGCGTGGCTGGAATGGTGAACAGGAGCACCAGGAGAGGATAAATGAGGTGCATTTTAGACACATCTCCCGATCACATGGTGTACAGTCCTCTGGGTTTTCCATGCATGTTTTAGCTGTAGGAAGATCCCTTGAACCTGCAGATTTGGGACCCATTGAATGGGTACCAGGTAGTATTACTTTAAAGGGTGTGCATTTCCTCACCCAACCTCACATTTCTCTTAGCGCAAACAGTTTCCAGCCTTATGTCTCATCCTGCTGTGGGTCTAGATGTGTTCAATCCATGTTGCATCACCGTCCCTGAGGAAAAGTTGTAAGAGGTTTTCTCTGTCTCTCTGTCATTTATTTTTTTCAATTTATTACTATATTGGTTACAGCTGATTTTCAAAGCTCTGTTTCTTGCTGCTGTACATCCACTTGATTCACGTACAGAGAGACATCAATAAATTCTTTTTCAGATTCTTACCAGTCGTATATATTCTTTTCCGGTGACTTGAGTGTGCTGAGTGCAGTTCTTTTAGCTACCGTGTAGGCCTTGTTGATTATCAGTTTGGTATTTGGAATGGTATCTTTGCTAATTTCAACCTCCTGGATGATGCCTCACCCCTCCCCACCTTTCCCGTTTAGCAGCCTTATGCGTGTTTTCTACATATTTGACTATGTTTTTGTTTTGTAATTTATTTCATGTGTAGCCATTTTGGATTCCACCTTTAAGTGATATCTTATGATATGTGTCTTTTTCTTTTTGAATTCTGTCACTTAGAATGATCATACGTAACTCCTCCGGAGTTGTTACAACTGGCCATATTTCATTGATTTCCAGGCTGAATAATATTCCACTCTACCTAAGTACCACATCTCTATCCATTTTTTCCCTCCAGAGACATTTAAGTTATATCCTAGTCGAGGATCTTTTAAACAGAGAGGGGGTAAACATTGGGGTGCCTGTGTCCTCTCGATTTTTGTTTTTCCCAAGATATACGCCCATGAGGGCAAGTGCCCTATGCTCTGTAGCTCATTTTTTAGATGCTTTAGTAAACACAATACACTTCTCCAGAATGGCCGTTGGCAATATACATTTCCACTATAAGTCTCACAGGGCTCCCTCTTCTCGTTGCCCTGTCCTGCATTTCTGTTGTTTACGCTTTATGAGGATGGCTCTTCTGACTGATGCGAAGTGATATCTTTTGTAGTATTGACTTCCAGTGCCCACCTGTTTGGTTGGCTAAAAAAGTGTATGCCCTTTTCTTGAATATATACAGAAAAAAACGCATACACCCTTTTTGGCCAACTGCAATGTTGGCAATGTTCAGCTCCTTTTCTTGTGCTTAATGGCGAGTCCTTTCTACCTCCTCAAATCCCTTTCCTGCCATTCTCCCTTGCTTACAAGTCCTTTTCTCTGACTTTCCTCAAGACATTTTTCAGTGATGGATATTTTCAACTCTGCAGTTTTGTGAATTTTACTGCCCCTGAGTTCCATTGTTCAACTTGTGTTTATGGGAACTGGCCACAAAGCAGCGGGATTTCCTCAAGCCCTATACTGTTTCCATAGGCAACCCTAGCCTTTGGTCAATTCGTCTTCCTGATTGGAAATTAGAGTGACATGTGCCTGTCTGAACACCTAGGACTTGTCTCTCATTGTTCCTCATCCTTCCGCTTCATCCTCTGGACAAATTCCAAACTGTACGCAACAGGATGTTGACAGTGCTGACATCTCCAAGTGGGGAGACTGTTAGTAAAGACGCTGGAGGGGTGAACCAGAGCACCAGGAGATGAGGAGATGAGATGCCTTTTCCAAACTCTTCCCGATCCGACGGTATACCATCCTCTGGGTGTGACAGACATGTTTTAGCAGTAGGAAGAGTCCCATTCATGTAAGGAGAACACCAGGGCTTTTTCAAAATCAGTGTCTCCCCGAAACCCAAACTGGGGAAGTTTTTAAGCTACGGCTACACATATGTTCATTAAGGGCCTTGGGAAGTAGGCAGAGTCCAAACTTTAGATGATTGAAGTCTTCAGGGTCAGAAGCACTCACCACCAGCTTCCCTTAGGCTACACTTTAACTATCATTGATAGATGATGTCAATAAAAATATCTATTCTTTTTCAGATTATTTCCCCTTATAGGTTATTGCAAAATGTTGAGTGTAGTTCCCTGTGCTATACAGTAGTTCCTTGTTGATGATCTATTTTATACATAGCAGTGTGTATGTGTTAATTCCAAACTGTTAATTTATCCCTCCTCCCACCTTTCCCCTTTGGTAATAATAAATTATAAGATTTTATACTTCTCAGAAATGGGGGAGCTGAAAGAGAGGTATCATTTTCAATGGAAAAGCATTTAAAACAAGATTGAAGGTTTAACCAAGATTATTAGATGTACATCCTTGGAAAGAAATCACTTCGTTTCTCTAATATTGACCTGACAAATAAGACAAACCTTTTCACTGAACTTGCTTATAAAAAGTGATGGAAATATCAAATGGAAGTGTTAGAAACATCTTATTTTACCCGAGCCTTATACACTGTTCTATGTTAACTACAGTTTGGCTCACACATCTGTTCATTGAGGTTACAATAGTCTCAATTTCTGTTACTGATCCTCCAGAGTGGACCCCAACAAGTGTCCCCCTGCCCAGTGTCATTGGGGCCAACAGATCGAGACTGAGTTTGGTTCACAAGCAAAGGAAACTTTATATTTTGATCAGAGAATGGAGAGGTGAGAGCATGCACTACCCCGTGGGCTGTGGGCTGGGCTGCTGTGTAGAGATCCTGTCAGAGTCAGTGGGAGGGAGGGAGGCGGCGGAGCTCTCGAGGGCCGGGTTGGCTGTAGCTCAGGCTCTATATCGTGGAGTCTGCACTGGGCCCCAGGAGCTGAGGTGTCGACCCAGCCATTCTGCACTAGGAAATCTGGTCTGAAGTGCCGGGTGTGGAACCTCTGCATGCGGGACCCTAGGAGCACGTGAAATTAGACAAAGCACAAAGGATAAAAAAGGTTAGACTTGACTTTATTGCCCAGATTCTATTTTTATCTCCCAGGGATTTTTAATGGGCTTTGCTGGGGACAAACCCCTCCTCTGCCTTTTGTCCCGTTCCTCATTCTTGGAGTGCTGAGGGTGCAGACCCTTCTTCTGTAACTGCTGAGTGCTGAGTTGGGAGCCCTCATACCCTGGGGCGAGGGTCAGAGCTTCTCCCCAGCAGCCTCCCGGTGACGTTGATTGTCCCCAGGACCCCTGCCTCCCTGCTCGTCCACCTGAGCACCAGCATTGGAAGTGTTATAGATTCTAATGACCTTTAAGGGTCCAGGAAAGAGATGTGCAGAGACGCTGTGGGGGCCGGTTTCACCCCGCCCCACATTTGTTCGGCCACCTTAGGCTGACCGTTTCTGCCAGCCTAGATGCTCTGACCAGTAGTCTGCGCTTTCTTCAATTAGGCCCCTGAATTAACGTACAAACAGCACCAGGTGTCAGAGCCCTGCCCGCTCAACTCCCAGACAGTCCAGGGTCAGTGGTGATAAGGACCATGATGGCTACTGAGTCAACAGCCTTTTGAAGTAAACAGGAGTACAGCCGGTCTTATTGGCCACCATCATCACGGTGTCTGTAGGCTTTTCTATGGTGACAGTGTGGTATACGGTTCCCCCGCCAAGATTATTAGCTCCCCTCTGGGTGCAGTAAGTCCTGCAAGCAGTAGTCTACTCTTTTGGGACACACTCTTGTTGTTTTATGAGAGAAACTCCAGGTCAAGTGATGTTCACACGAGTCGTCATGGTGCCCTGTTGCCCCCGGTTATCTCTCTGGATGTTGGAGTTGGAGGGCCTCCTCACTCGAGGTCGGTGTGCCCACGGAGCGAACCCTGCAACTTCAGGGCATGGTTGGTGGTTAGGATCACCACGTGGGGTCCTTTTCCCTTAGGAGGGAGGTGGCCTTTTGGGCTGCTGATTTCCAGGTTTTTAGATACCGCCAGTATCTTGGCCAGATGTGGCAGTGGGCCAAGCTCCTTAGTGACCGTAGCTTATCCTACCTGGATGGCATTCTTGCATTGTTCCATTTCAAGTGGTCCCAGTTTTTGCACTAATTCTCCAATGGCGATTCACCTTTCACCGGGAATGTAAAGGTCAAAGGGTTTAGCTAAATTAGGGAGTTCCAGGGCAAGGGTCTGAATTGACTGCTCTTTCCATTCTTGAAAGGCCACTTCTGGATTCTATTCAAAAGGATCATCATCTTTTCCTTTCAGTGTTTCATATAGAGGCCCAGCTAGTAGACTGTAGTTAGGGATCCAGAAGCAGCAAACCCTGGCCTCCCCAGGAACCCCTAAGCTGTCTTCTAGTTTTAGAAAGGGGTAAGGCTGAAAATGGTTTCTTCCCTTTCCTGGGATGGGCTTCTCTGACCTTCTGTGAGAATGAAGCCCAGGCAGGTCACCGCAGTCTGTGATATTTGAGCTTTTTCTTGGACAACTTCTATCCTTTATTGGCTTGGTAGTTCAGAGGCCTCCTTAGTAGGGCTGGCGATCAGAATGTCGTCTGCATATTGAAGGAGGGTTTCCTTTTCCAGAGGTAGAACTTTTAGGTCTTTAGCTAAGCTTTCCCCAAAGACGGTGTGGGAATTTTTGCACCCTTGGGTCCAGACGGCCCGGAAGTATTGTTTTAGTTGTATGTTGAGTCCTGCCACTCACAAGCCAAAATTTCTTGTGACTCTGGGACTAATGGAATACAAAAGAAGGCATCATTGAAGACTAATACAGAATACCATGTCCTGGTGGTTGGTAGAATGACCAGCAGGGTGTAGGAATTAGGAGCAACTGGAGGTATATCCTCGGTGGCTTCACTGACTGTCCTGACATCCTTTACCAGGTCCCCAGCAGCCCATGGGGCTCTCGTGGTCAGACCAATCCCAGAATATGGAGCTCACCTGGGCAGGTACCCCACCCCCACCCCAGCCCACGGGGCTCTCGTGGTCAGGCCCCTCCCAGGATACAGAGCTACCCTTGCAGGTACCGTGGCAGGGCTGGGCACACAGGAACCGTGCACAGAGCCCTCATTGCAGAGCACCCCCAGCTCACCTGTCGCTCAGAGCTGACACAGAGCACCTCAGAGCAGGACTTGAACTAACAAACAGCAGCTGCGACAGGTCTGTGTCCCTGGGCATCACTCCGTGAGACCTCCCTCCACCTGGTCTTCCAGAGACTTCCACTGCACCCGGGGCACCAGGCCTCTGTCTCCAACCACCACCTACCCCTCCTCTCCCTGACTCCTGGGTTCCTCTCATTAGGAGAGGGTTTTCTTGAAGTTATCTCCCACTCATGGGCCAGATAAAATGATTAGAAAACAAGCCAAAGCTGCAGCCCCTTGTCTATCCTGACTCTCAGGAGCCCACACCTGTTCCTTGGACCTGGCCGTTCAGCAAGTTCCATTTTCTGCAACTGTGAGCCCCTGAGGGGTGATGATTGGCTGACCTGGGCAGCCTTACCGTGCCGGCCAGCCCTCCCCAGGTGTGCCTGGGTTGAGATCAATATAAATACCACTCCAGGCAGCAAGAGCCCCTGCAGCCGTGCCTGACGCCATTTTCTCTGCCCTGTCAGCAGTCTCGGGGCTGGGCTGGTGGGAGGGAGTGAGAGGCCACGGCTTTGTGGGTGGCCCAGTGTGAGTGGGGCTCTGCTGGACTTTCTGCAGCAGTTGCCAGGCTGCCACCTGCTAAAGAAGAGGATGTATCACCCATACCTGCTGCTGGAATTTCTCCCTGGGCAGAGGTGAGGAAGGAAAAAAGCAGTGGGGGCAGGGACAGGACGGGTATCTCAGGCAGGGAAATGGAAATCTTCCAGAAGAGCACCCAGGGCCAGGACCATCCTGGCTGGCCTGCAGGCACCAAGTCGGCTGGCATGCTGTCACTCGTGTGGCTCTATGACCCTTCCTCTAGGCTTTCAAGTCCTTGTATATATTCAGGTGTTTTACCTGGGACGGGTGGGAATAGTTCAGCAGCAACTGGCCTGGGGCTCAGCTCACGTTTACTCACAGATGCCTCGGCACGGTGCCCCAGCTTTGCAATGAGGACGCTTGTTGCGTGGGGGCTGCTGGCTGAATGGGAGACGATTCCCCACCACTGACCAACTTCAGAATTGTTTACAACTGGAGCAAGTGCCCTGATACGGTTTTCCTCTGTGTAACTGGTGGGTTCTGTGTTTTTTTCTCTTTTTCGTTTTTGGTTCAAGGTAGATTTTATTCCTCTTTTTTGTATTTACAGATATAAGCATGGAAATAATTTATTCATGTAAATACATGTATGTGCAGGGAATAATTGTTTTTTCTGTTTTATTTTTTAAATTTTATTTCTTTTTAATTTTGAATTTTATTTTATATTTTTATACAGCAGGTTCTTATTGGTTATCTATTTTATACATATAAATGTATACATGCCAATCCCAGTCTCTCAACTCCTCCCACCACCACCCCCCCAACAGGTTTCCCCCCTTGTTGTCCATACGTTTGTTGTCTACATCTGTTGCTCTATTTATGCCTTGCAAAATGGTTAATCTGTACAGTTTTTCTAGGTTCCACATATATGCATGAATATACAAGATTTGTTTTTCTCTTTCTGACTTACTTCACTCTGTATGACAGTCTCTAGATCCATCGACGTCTCTACAAATGACCCAATTTCATTCCTTTTCATGGCTTAGTTATATTCCATTTTATATATGTACCACAGCTTTATGCATTCGTCTGTCTGTGGGCATTTAGGTTGCTTCCATTACCTCGATATTGTAAATAGTGATGCAATGAACATTGCGGTGAATGACTCTTTTTGATTTATGGTTTTGTCTGGGTATATGTCCAGTACTGGGATTGCTGTATCATATGGTAATTCTATTGTTAGTTTCTTAAGAAATTCCATATTGTTCTCCATAATGACTGTATCAATTTATATTCCCAACAATAGTGGAAGAGGGTTCCTTTTCTCCACACCCTTTCCAGCATTTTTTGTTTGTAGATTTTCTATGATGTCTATTCTACCAGGTGTGAGGTGATACCTCATTGTTGAATCCATTTCGTTGAGCAAGGGGTAGGTCTTGTCTATTACATATTTGGCTTATGGAACGGTATCTGTGCTAATTTCAAACTCTGCTTTTATGCAGCACCCCAACTCACCTTCCCCCTTAAGCAGGCATAAGTTGGTTTTCTAAACTTGAGACCCTGTTCTGTTTTGTAATGCAGTTCATGTGTAGCCAAGTTCACATTCCGTGTATTAGTGATACCTTATGATGTTTCTTTTTCTGTGTCACTTATTTCACGTAGAATCATCGTGCCTCAATCCACTCATTATGCTGGTACGGGTCTGGTGACATAGATTTCATTGCTGAGTGGTATTCTGTTGTACATAACTACCGCAATTTCTTTATCCATTATTTGCTCTCTGGGATATTTAACTTGTGCCGTAGAAGAGATTTCTGTAAAAAGAGCCGTCCCAAATTTAGGGGTGGCTGTGTCTTTTTGATTTTAATTTCCCTAAGCTATAGGACCATAAGTGGAAGTGCCCTAGGCTCTGTTGCTTTGTTTTTTAGATGTTTCAGGAAACACCATACACTTCTCCCCAGTGGCTGTTGGCAATTTACATCCCGCCCATCAGCATAACAAGGCTCCCAGTTCTCCATGGCCAGTCCTGCCTTTCTGGATTTTACACTTTTTTCAGATGGCCCTTTTGACCGGGGGGAAGTGAGACTTCATTGTAGTGCAGATTTCCTTTGCAAGCTTGCTTGGTTGGCCAAAAAGGGCGTATGCGTTTTTTCCTGAATATATTCAGGAAAAAACACATACGCCCTCTTTGGCCAAGTGCATCATTGTGGACGCTCTGCCTCTTTTCCTATGCTTTCAATGCAATTCCAGTCTACCTCCTGAAATCGGTTTCCTGCAATTCTGCCCCGCTTTCAAGTCCTCTTGGCAGCCTTCCTTCAGTATATTTTTGGACGATAGCTGTCATTTATAACTCTGCAGGTTTGTGAATTACAGTGCCCCTGAGCTCCTTTCTTCAACTCGCTTTCTTGTGACCTGGCCGCAACACCGCAGGATGGCTTCAGGCCCTAATCTGGTTCCGGCACGGCACGCTGAGCCTTTGGTTATTTCCTCTTCCTGGTGGGAAATGAGAGTTAAATTTGCCCGTCCAGACACCTCCAGCTAGTCTCTCATTGGTTCTCGCTATTCCTGTTCATCTTCTGCAGAAATTGCAAACTGGGCCAAACAGGAGGTTAAAGGGACTGACTCTCCAAGTCGGGAGAGTGTTAGTAAAGCGTCTGGAATGTTGCACCCGAGTACCAGGGTACGAAAACTGAGACATATTTGAACACGTCTCCCAGTCACATGGTTGATCATACTCTAGGTTCCACACGCATGTTTTAACTGAAGGAAGAATACTTTAAACCTGGGTAGTTGAAACCCGTGGAATGGTACCATGCAATATGACTTCAAAGGGTCTTCATTTGCTCACCGAACCTCTCCAATCCTATCACTGCTGCGTTTATGCCCCTGTACACATGCTTGATTCTCTTTCGGAGACATAGCAATCCATAGGTTTTAAGATACTTACTAGTCAGGTACATTCTTAGGCGTTTAATATGCGGTGTTGAGTCCATTTCGTTGAGCAAGGAGTAGCTCTTGTCTATTCCATATTTGGCTTAAGGAACTTTATCTGTGCTCATTTCGATCTCTGGTTTTATGCAGCACCCCAACTCACCTTTACCCTTAAGCAAGCATAAGTTGGTTTTCTAAATTTGAGACCCTGTTCTGTTTTGGAATTCAGTTCCTGTGTAGCCAAGTTTACATTCCGTGTATTAGTGATATCTTATGATGTTTCTTTTTCTGTGTGACTTATTTCAGTTAGAATCATCGTACCTGAATTCACTCATTATGCTGCTACGGGCCTGATGACATAGATTTCATTGCTGAGTGATACTGCATTGTACGTAAGTACCACAAGTTCTTTATCCATTTTTCACTTTCTGTGATATTGAACTTGTACGGTAAACGAGGTTCTTGTAAACAGAGGCGTCCCAAACTTTGGGGTGGCTGTGTCTTTTTGATTTTAATTTCCCTAAGCTATAGGACCATAAGTGGAAGTGCCCTAGGCTCTGTTGCTTTGTTTTTTAGATGTTTCAGGAAACACCATACACTTCTCCCGAGTGTCTGTTGGCAATTTACATCCCGCCCATCAGCATAACAAGGCTCCCAGTTCTCCATGGCCTGTCCTGCCTTTCTGGATTTTACACTTTTTTCAGATGGCCCTTTTGACCGGGGGGAAGTGAGACTTCATTGTAGTGCAGATTTCCTTTGCAAGCTTGCTTGGTTGGCCAAAAAGGGCGTATGCGTTTTTTCCTGAATATATTCAGGAAAAAACGCATACGCCCTTTTTGGCCAAGTGCATCATTGTGGACGTTCTGCCTCTTTTCCTATGCTTTCAATGCAATTCCAGTCTACCTCCTGAAATCGGTTTCCTGCTATTCTGCCCCGCTTTCAAGTCCTCTTGGCAGCCTTACTTCAGTATATTTTTCGACGATAGCTGTCATTCATAACTCTGCAGGTTTGTGAATTACAGTGCCCCTGAGCTCCTTTCTTCAACTCGCTTTCTTTTGAGCTGGCCGCAACACCGCAGGATGGCTTCAGGCCCTAATCTGGTTCCGGCACGGCACGCTGAGCCTTTGGTTATTTCCTCTTCCTGGTGGGAAATGAGAGTTAAATTTGCCCGTCCAGCCACCTCCAGCTAGTCTCTCATTGGTTCTCGCTATTCCTTTTCATCTTCCGCAGAAATTGCAAACTGGGCCAAACAGGAGGTTAAAGGGACTGATTCTCCAAGTCGGGAGAGTGTTAGTAAAGCGTCTGGAATGTGGCACCCGAGTACCAGGGGAGGAAAACTGAGACATATTTGAACACGTCTCCCGATCACACGGTTGATCATACTCTAGGTTCCACATGCATGTTTTAGCTGAAGGAAGAATACCTTAAACCTGGGTAGTTGAAACCCGTGGAATGGGTACCATGTAATATGACTTCAAAGGGTCTTCATTTGCTCACCGAACCTCTCCAATCCTATCACTGCTGCGTTTATGCCCCTGTACACATGCTTGATTCTCTTTCGGAGACATAGCAATCCATAGGTTTTAAGATACTTACTAGTCAGGTACATTCTTAGGCGTTTAATATGGGGTGTTGAGTCCATTTCGTTGAGCAAGGAGTAGCTCTTGTCTATTCCATATTTGGCTTAAGGAACTTTATCTGTGCTCATTTCAATCTCTGGTTTTATGCAGCACCCCAACTCACCTTTCCTCTTAAGCAAGCATAAGTTGGTTTTCTAAATTTGAGACCCTGTTCTGTTCTGTAATTCAGTTCCTGTGTAGCCAAGTTTACATTCCGTGTATTAGTGATATCTTATGATGTTTCTTTTTCTGTGTGACTTATTTCAGTTAGAATCATCATACCTGAATCCACTCATTGTGCTGCTAAGAGCCTGATGACATAGATTTCATTGCTGAGTGATATTGCTTTGTAAGTAAATACCACATCTTCTTTATCCATTTTTCACTTTCTGCGATGTTGAACTTCTACTGTAAACGAGGTTCTTGTAAACAGAGGCGTCCCAAACTTTGGGGTGGCTGTGTCTTTTTGATTTTAATTTCCCTAAGCTATAGGACCATAAGTGGAAGTGCCCTAGGCTCTGTTGCTTTGTTTTTTAGATGTTTCAGGAAACACCATACACTTCTCCCGAGTGTCTGTTGGCAATTTACATCCCGCCCATCAGCATAACAAGGCTCCCAGTTCTCCATGGCCTGTCCTGCCTTTCTGGATTTTACACTTTTTTCAGATGGCCCTTTTGACCGGGGGGAAGTGAGACTTCATTGTAGTGCAGATTTCCTTTGCAAGTTTGCTTGGTTGGCCAAAAAGTGCATATGCGTTTTTTCCTGAATATATTCAGGAAAAAACGCATACGCCCTTTTTGGCCAAGTGCATCATTGTGGACGTTCTGCCTCTTTTCCTATGCTTTCAATGCAATTCCAGTCTACCTCCTGAAATCGGTTTCCTGCAATTCTGCCCCGCTTTCAAGTCCTCTTGGCAGCCTTACTTCAGTATATTTTTCGACGATAGCTGTCATTCATAACTCTGCAGGTTTGTGAATTACAGTGCCCCTGAGCTCCTTTCTTCAACTCGCTTTCTTTTGAGCTGGCCGCAACACCGCAGGATGGCTTCATGCCCTAATCTGGTTCCGGCACGGCACGCTGAGCCTTTGGTTAATTCCTCTTCCTGGTGGGAAACGAGAGTTAAATTTGCCCGTCCAGACAACTCCAGCTAGTCTCTCATTGGTTCTCGCTATTCCTGTTCATCCTCCGCAGAAATTGCAAACTGGGCCAAACATGAGGTTAAAGGGACTGACTCTCCAAGTCGGGAGAGTGTTAGTAAAGCGTCTGGAATGTTGCACCCGAGTACCAGGATACGAAAACTGAGACATACTTGAACACGTCTCCCGTTCACATGGTTGATCATACTCTGGGTTCCACATGCATGTTTTAGCTGAAGTCAGAATACCTTAAACCTGGAGAGTTGAGACCCGTGTAATGGGTACCATGCAATATGACTTCAAAGGGTCTTCATTTGCTCACCGAACCTTTCCAATCCTATCACTGCTGCGTTTATACCCCTGTACACACGCTTGATTCTCTTTTGGAGACATAGCAATCCATAGGTTTTAAGATACTTACTAGTCAGGTACATTCTTAGGCGTTTAATATGGGGTGTTGAGTCCATTTCGTTGATCAAGGAGTAGCTCTTGTCTATTCCATATTTGGCTTAAGGAACTTTATCTGTGCTCATTTCAATCTCTGGTTTTATGCAGCGCCCCAACTCACCTTTCCCCTTAAGCAAGCATAAGTTGCTTTTCTAAATTTGAGACACTGTTCTGTTTTGGAATTCAGTTCCTGTGTAGCCAAGTTTACATTCCGTGTATTAGTGATATCTTATGATGTTTCTTTTTCTGTGTGACTTATTTCAGTTAGAATCATCGTACCTGAATCCACTCATTGTGCTGCTAAGAGCCTGATGACATAGATTTCATTGCTGAGTGATATTGATTTGTAAGTAAATACCACATCTTCTTTATCCATTTTTCACTTTCTGCGATGTTGAACTTCTACTGTAAACGAGGTTCTTGTAAACAGAGGCGTCCGAAACTTTGGGGTGGCTGTGTCTTTTTTATTTTAATTTCGCTATGCTATAGGACCATAAGTGGAAGTGCCCTAGGCTCTGTTGCTTTGGTTTTTAGATGTTTCAGGAAACACCATACACTTCTCCCGAGTGTCTGTTGGCAATTTACATCCCGCCCATCAGCATAACAAGGCTCCCAGTCCTCCATGGCCTGTCCTGCCTTTCTGGATTTTACACTTTTTTCAGATGGCCCTTTTGACCGGGGGGAAGTGAGACTTCATTGTAGTGCAGATTTCCTTTGCAAGCTTGCTTGGTTGGCCAAAAAGGGCGTATGCGTTTTTTCCTGACTATATTCAGGAAAAAACGCATACGCCCTTTTTGGCCAAGTGCATCATTGTGGACGTTCTGCCTCTTTTCCTATGCTTTCAATGCAATTCCAGTCTACCTCTTGAAATCGGTTTCCTGCAATTCTGCCCCGCTTTCAAGTCCTCTTGGCAGCCTTACTTCAGTCTATTTTTGGAAGATAGCTGTCATTTATAACTCTGCAGGTTTGTGAATTACAGTGCCCCTGAGCTCCTTTCTTCAACTCACTTTCTTTTGAGCTGGCCGCAACACCGCAGGATGGCTTCAGGCCCTAATCTGGTTCCGGCATGGCACGCTGAGCCTTTGGTTATTTCCTCTTCCAGATGGGAAATGAGAGTTAAATTTGCCCGTCCAGACACCTCCAGCTAGTCTCTCATTGGTTCTCCCTATTCCTGTTCATCTTCCGCAGAAATTGCAAACTGGGCCAAACAGGAGGTTAAAGGCGCTGACTCTCCAAGTGTGGAGAGTGTTAGTAAAGCGTCTGGAATGTTGCACCCGAGTACCAGGGGAGGAAAACTGAGACATATTTGAACACGTCTCCCGATCACATGGTTGATCATACTCTAGGTTCCACATGCATGTTTTAGCTGAAGGAAGAATACCTTAAACCTGGGTAGTTGAAACCCGTGGAATGGGTACCATGCAATATGACTTCAAAGGGTCTTCATTTGCTCACCGAACCTCTCCAATCCTATCACTGCTGCGTTTATGCCCCTGTACACATGCTTGATTCTCTTTCGGAGACATAGCAATCCATAGGTTTTAAGATACTTACTAGTCAGGTACATTCTTAGGCGTTTAATATGCGGTGTTGAGTCCATTTCGTTGAGCAAGGAGTAGCTCTTGTCTATTCCATATTTGGCTTAAGGAACTTTATCTGTGCTCATTTCAATCTCTGGTTTTATGCAGCACCCCAACTCACCTTTCCTCTTAAGCAAGCATAAGTTGGTTTTCTAAATTTGAGACCCTGTTCTGTTCTGTAATTCAGTTCCTGTGTAGCCAAGATTACATTCCGTGTATTAGTGATAACTTATGATGTTTCTTTTTCTGTGTGACTTATTTCAGTTAGAATCATCATACCTGAATCCACTCATTGTGCTGCTAAGAGCCTGATGACATAGATTTCATTGCTGAGTGATATTGCTTTGTAAGTAAATACCACATCTTCTTTATCCATTTTTCACTTTCTGCGATGTTCAACTTGTACTGTAAACGAGGTTCTTGTAAACAGAGGCGTCCCAAACTTTGGGGTGGCTGTGTCTTTTTTATTTTAATTTCCCTAAGCTATAGGACCATAAGTGGAAGTGCCCTAGGCTCTGTTGCTTTGTTTTTTAGATGTTTCAGGAAACACCATACACTTCTCCCGAGTGTCTGTTGGCAATTTACATCCCGCCCATCAGCATAACAAGGCTCCCAGTTCTCCATGGCCTGTCCTGCCTTTCTGGATTTTACACTTTTTTCAGATGGTCCTTTTGACCGGGGGGAAGTGAGACTTCATTGTAGTGCAGATTTCCTTTACAAGCTTGCTTGGTTGGCCAAAAAGTGCGTATGCGTTTTTTCCTGACTATATTCAGGAAAAAACGCATACGCCCTTTTTGGCCAAGTGCATCATTGTGGACGTTCTGCCTCTTTTCCTATGCTTTCAATGCAATTCCAGTCTACCTCCTGAAATCGGTTTCCTGCAATTCTGCCCCACTTTCAAGTCCTCTTGGCAGCCTTACTTCAGTCTATTTTTGGACGATAGCTGTCATTTATAACTCTGCAGGTTTGTGAATTACAGTGCCCCTGAGCTCCTTTCTTCAACTCACTTTCTTTTGAGCTGGCCGCAACACCGCAGGATGGCTTCAGGCCCTAATCTGGTTCCGGCATGGCACGCTGAGCCTTTGGTTATTTCCTCTTCCAGATGGGAAATGAGAGTTAAATTTGCCCGTCCAGACACCTCCAGCTAGTCTCTCATTGGTTCTCCCTATTCCTGTTCATCTTCCGCAGAAATTGCAAACTGGGCCAAACAGGAGGTTAAAGGCGCTGACTCTCCAAGTGTGGAGAGTGTTAGTAAAGCGTCTGGAATGTTGCACCCGAGTACCAGGGGAGGAAAACTGAGACATATTTGAACACGTCTCCCGTTCACACGGTTGATCATACTCTGGGTTCCACATGCATGTTTTAGCTGAAGGAAGAATACCTTAAACCTGGAGAGTTGAGACCCGTGGAATGGGTACCATGCAATATGACTTCAAAGGGTCTTCATTTGCTCACCGAACCTCTCCAATCCTATCACTGCTGCGTTTATGCCCCTGTACACACGCTTGATTCTCTTTTGGAGACATAGCAATCCATAGGTTTTAAGATACTTACTAGTCAGGTACATTCTTAGGCGTTTAATATGGGGTGTTGAGTCCATTTCGTTGAGCAAGGAGTAGCTCTTGTCTATTCCATATTTGGCTTAAGGAACTTTATCTGTGCTCATTTCAATCTCTGGTTTTATGCAGCACCCCAACTCACCTTTCCCCTTAAGCAAGCATAAGTTGGTTTTCTAAATTTGAGACCCTGTTCTGTTTTGGAATTCAGTTCCTGTGTAGCCAAGTTTACATTCCGTGTATTAGTGATATCTTATGATGTTTCTTTTTCTGTGTGACTTATTTCAGTTAGAATCATCGTACCTGAATCCACTCATTATGCTGCTACGGGCCTGATGACATAGATTTCATTGCTGAGTGATACTGCATTGTACGTAAGTACCACAAGTTCTTTATCCATTTTTCACTTTCTGTGATATTGAACTTGTACGGTAAACGAGGTTCTTGTAAACAGAGGCGTCCCAAACTTTGGGGTGGCTGTGTCTTTTTGATTTTAATTTCCCTAAGCTATAGGACCATAAGTGGAAGTGCCCTAGGCTCTGTTGCTTTGTTTTTTAGATGTTTCAGGAAACACCATACACTTCTCCCGAGTGTCTGTTGGCAATTTACATCCCGCCCATCAGCATAACAAGGCTCCCAGTTCTCCATGGCCTGTCCTGCCTTTCTGGATTTTACACTTTTTTCAGATGGCCCTTTTGACCGGGGGGAAGTGAGACTTCATTGTAGTGCAGATTTCCTTTGCAAGTTTGCTTGGTTGGCCAAAAAGGGCGTATGCGTTTTTTCCTGAATATATTCAGGAAAAAACGCATACGCCCTTTTTGGCCAAGTGCATCATTGTGGACGTTCTGCCTCTTTTCCTATGCTTTCAATGCAATTCCAGTCTACCTCCTGAAATCGGTTTCCTGCAATTCTGCCCCGCTTTCAAGTCCTCTTGGCAGCCTTACTTTAGTCTATTTTTGGATGACAGCTGTCATTTATAACTGTGCAGGTTTGTGAATTACAGTGCCCCTGAGCTCCTTTCTTCAACTCGCTTTCTTGTGAGCTGGCCGCAACACCGCAGGATGGCTTCAGGCCCTAATCTGGTTCCGGCACGGCACGCTGAGCCTTTTGTTATTTCCTCTTCCTGGTGGGAAATGAGAGTTAAATTTGTCCGTCCAGCCACCTCCAGCTAGTCTCTCATTGGTTCTCCCTATTCCTGTTCATCTTCTGCAGAAATTGCAAACTGGGCCAAACAGGAGGTTAAAGGCGCTGACTCTGCAAGTGGGGAGAGTGTTAGTAAAGCGTCTGGAATGTTGCACCCGAGTACCGGGGAGGAAATCTGAGACATATTTGAACACGTCTCCCGATCACATGTTTGATCATACTCTAGGTTCCACATGCATGTTTTAGCTGAAGGAAGAATACCTTAAACCTGGGTAGTTGAAACCCGTGGAATGGGTACCATGCAATATGACTTCAAAGGGTCTTCATTTGCTCACCGAACCTCTCCAATCCTATCACTGCTGCGTTTATGCCCCTGTACACATGCTTGATTCTCTTTCGGAGACATAGCAATCCATAGGTTTTAAGATACTTACTAGTCAGGTACATTCTTAGGCGTTTAATATGCGGTGTTGAGTCCATTTCGTTGAGCAAGGAGTAGCTCTTGTCTATTCCATATTTGGCTTAAGGAACTTTATCTGTGCTCATTTCAATCTCTGGTTTTATGCAGCACCCCAACTCACCTTTCCTCTTAAGCAAGCATAAGTTGGTTTTCTAAATATGAGACCCTGTTCTGTTCTGTAATTCAGTTCCTGTGTAGCCAAGTTTACATTCCGTGTATTAGTGATATCTTATGATGTTTCTTTTTCTGTGTGACTTATTTCAGTTAGAATCATCATACCTGAATCCACTCATTGTGCTGCTAAGAGCCTGATGACATAGATTTCATTGCTGAGTGATATTGCTTTGTAAGTAAATACCACAAGTTCTTTATCCATTTTTCACTTTCTGCGATGTTGAACTTGTACTGTAAACGAGGTTCTTGTAAACAGAGGCGTCCCAAACTTTGGGGTGGCTGTGTCTTTTTGATTTTAATTTCTCTAAGCTATAGGACCATAAGTGGAAGTGCCCTAGGCTCTGTTGCTTTGTTTTTTAGATGTTTCAGGAAACACCATACACTTCTCCCGAGTGTCTGTTGGCAATTTACATCCCGCCCATCAGCATAACAAGGCTCCCAGTTCTCCATGGCCTGTCCTGCCTTTCTGGATTTTACACTTTTTTCAGATGGCCCTTTTGACCGGGGGGAAGTGAGACTTCATTGTAGTGCAGATTTCCTTTGCAAGCTTGCCTGGTTGGCCAAAAAGGGCGTATGCGTTTTTTCCTGAATATATTCAGGAAAAAACGCATACGCCCTTTTTGGCCAAGTGCATCATTGTGGACGTTCTGCCTCTTTTCCTATGCTTTCAATGCAATTCCAGTCTACCTCCTGAAATCGGTTTCCTGCAATTCTGCCCCGCTTTCAAGTCCTCTTGGCAGCCTTACTTTAGTCTATTTTTGGATGATAGCTGTCATTTATAACTGTGCAGGTTTGTGAATTACAGTGCCCCTGAGCTCCTTTCTTCAACTCGCTTTCTTGTGACCTGGCCGCAACACCGCAGGATGGCTTCAGGCCCTAATCTGGTTCCGGCACGGCACGCTGAGCCTTTGGTTGTTTCCTCTTCCTGGTGGGAAATGAGATTTAAATTTGCCCGTCCAGCCACCTCCAGCTAGTCTCTCATTGGTTCTCGCTATTCCTTTTCATCTTCCGCAGAAATTGCAAACTGGGCCAAACAGGAGGTTAAAGGCGCTGACTCTCCAAGTGGGGAGAGTGTTAGTAAAGTGTCTGGAATGTTGCACCCGAGTACCAGGGGAGGAAAACTGAGACATATTTGAACACGTCTCCCGTTCACACGGTTGATCATACTCTGGGTTCCACATGCATGTTTTAGCTGAAGGAAGAATACCTTAAACCTGGAGAGTTGAGACCCGTGGAATGGGTACCATGCAATATGACTTCAAAGGGTCTTCATTTGCTCACCGAACCTCTCCAATCCTATCACTGCTACATTTATGCCCCTGTACACATGCTTGATTCTCTTTTGGAGACATAGCAATCCATAGGTTTTAAGATACTTACTAGTCAGGTACATTCTTAGGCGTTTAATATGGGGTGTTGAGTCCATTTCGTTGAGCAAGGAGTAGCTCTTGTCTATTCCATATTTGGCTTAAGGAACTTTATCTGTGCTCATTTCAATCTCTGGTTTTATGCAGCACCCCAACTCACCTTTCCCCTTAAGCAATCATAAGTTGGTTTTCTAAATTTGAGACCCTGTTCTGTTTTGGAATTCAGTTCCTGTGTAGCCAAGTTTACATTCCGTGTATTAGTGATATCTTATGATGTTTCTTTTTCTGTGTGACTTATTTCAGTTAGAATCATCGTACCTGAATCCACTCATTATGCTGCTACGGGCCTGATGACATAGATTTCATTGCTGAGTGATACTGCATTGTACGTAAGTACCACAAGTTCTTTATCCATTTTTCACTTTCTGTGATATTGAACTTGTACGGTAAACGAGGTTCTTGTAAACAGAGGCGTCCCAAACTTTGGGGTGGCTGTGTCTTTTTGATTTTAATTTCCCTAAGCTATAGGACCATAAGTGGAAGTGCCCTAGGCTCTGTTGCTTTGCTTTTTAGATGTTTCAGGAAACACCATACACTTCTCCCGAGTGTCTGTTGGCAATTTCCATCCCGCCCATCAGCATAACAAGGATCCCAGTTCTCCATGGCCTGTCCTGCCTTTCTGGATTTTACACTTTTTTCAGATGGCCCTTTTGACCGGGGGGAAGTGAGACTTCATTGTAGTGCAGATTTCCTTTGCAAGTTTGCTTGGTTGGCCAAAAAGGGCGTATGCGTTTTTTCCTGAATATATTCAGGAAAAAACGCATACGCCCTTTTTGGCCAAGTGCATCATTGTGGACGTTCTGCCTCTTTTCCTATGCTTTCAATGCAATTCCAGTCTACCTCCTGAAATCGGTTTCCTGCAATTCTGCCCTGCTTTCAAGTCCTCTTGGCAGCCTTACTTTAGTCTATTTTTGGATGATAGCTGTCATTTATAACTGTGCAGGTTTGTGAATTACAGTGCCCCTGAGCTCCTTTCTTCAACTCGCTTTCTTGTGACCTGGCCGCAACACCGCAGGATGGCTTCAGGCCCTAATCTGGTTCCGGCACGGCACGCTGAGCCTTTGGTTATTTCCTCTTCCTGGTGGGAAATGAGAGTTAAATTTGCCCGTCCAGACACCTCCAGCTAGTCTCTCATTGGTTCTCGCTATTCCTTTTCATCTTCCGCAGAAATTGCAAACTGGGCCAAACAGGAGGTTAAAGGGACTGATTCTCCAAGTCGGGAGAGTGTTAGTAAAGCGTCTGGAATGTTGCACCCGAGTACCAGGGGAGGAAAACTGAGACATATTTGAACACGTCTCCCGATCACATGGTTGATCATACTCTAGGTTCCACATGCATGTTTTAGCTGAAGGAAGAATACCTTAAACCTGGGTAGTTGAAACCCGTGGAATGGGTACCATGCAATATGACTTCAAAGGGTCTTCATTTGCTCACCGAACCTCTCCAATCCTATCACTGCTGCGTTTATGCCCCTGTACACATGCTTGATTCTCTTTCGGAGACATAGCAATCCATAGGTTTTAAGATACTTACTAGTCAGGTACATTCTTAGGCGTTTAATATGCGGTGTTGAGTCCATTTCGTTGAGCAAGGAGTAGCTCTTGTCTATTCCATATTTGGCTTAAGGAACTTTATCTGTGCTCATTTCAATCTCTGGTTTTATGCAGCACCCCAACTCACCTTTCCTCTTAAGCAAGCATAAGTTGGTTTTCTAAATTTGAGACCCTGTTCTGTTCTATAATTCAGTTCCTGTGTAGCCAAGTTTACATTCCGTGTATTAGTGATATCTTATGATGTTTCTTTTTCTGTGTGACTTATTTCAGTTAGAATCATCATACCTGAATCCACTCATTGTGCTGCTAAGAGCCTGATGACATAGATTTCATTGCTGAGTGATATTGCTTTGTAAGTAAATACCACATCTTCTTTATCCATTTTTCACTTTCTGCGATGTTGAACTTCTACTGTAAACGAGGTTCTTGTAAACAGAGACGTCCCAAACTTTGGGGTGGCTGTGTCTTTTTGATTTTAATTTCCCTAAGCTATAGGACCATAAGTGGAAGTGCCCTAGGCTCTGTTGCTTTGTTTTTTAGATGTTTCAGGAAACACCATACACTTCTCCCGAGTGTCTGTTGGCAATTTACATCCCGCCCATCAGCATAACAAGGCTCCCAGTTCTCCATGGCCTGTCCTGCCTTTCTGGATTTTACACTTTTTTCAGATGGCCCTTTTGACCGGGGGGAAGTGAGACTTCATTGTAGTGCAGATTTCCTTTGCAAGCTTGCTTGGTTGGCCAAAAAGGGCGTATGCGTTTTTTCCTGAATATATTCAGGAAAAAACGCATACGCCCTTTTTGGCCAAGTGCATCATTGTGGACGTTCTGCCTCTTTTCCTATGCTTTCAATGCAATTCCAGTCTACCTCCTGAAATCGGTTTCCTGCAATTCTGCCCCACTTTCAAGTCCTCTTGGCAGCCTTACTTCAGTATATTTTTGGACGATAGCTGTCATTTATAACTCTGCAAGTTTGTGAATTACAGTGCCCCTGAGCTCCTTTCTTCAACTCACTTTCTTTTGAGCTGGCCGCAACACTGCAGGATGGCTTCAGGCCCTAATCTGGTTCCGGCACGGCACGCTGAGCCTTTGGTTATTTCCTCTTCCAGATGGGAAATGAGAGTTAAATTTGCCCGTCCAGACACCTCCAGCTAGTCTCTCATTGGTTCTCCCTATTCCTGTTCATCTTCCGCAGAAATTGCAAACTGGGCCAAACAGGAGGTTAAAGGCGCTGACTCTCCAAGTGGGGAGAGTGTTAGTAAAGCGTCTGGAATGTTGCACCCGAGTACCAGGGGAGGAAAACTGAGACATATTTGAACACGTCTCCCGTTCACATGGTTGATTATACTCTGGGTTCCACATGCATGTTTTAGCTGAAGGAAGAATACCTTAAACCTGGAGAGTTGAGACCCGTGGAATGGGTACCATGCAATATGACTTCAAAGGGTCTTCATTTGCTCACCGAACCTCTCCAATCCTATCACTGCTGCATTTATGCCCCTGTACACATGCTTGATTCTCTTTTGGAGACATAGCAATCCATAGGTTTTAAGATACTTACTAGTCAGGTACATTCTTAGGCGTTTAATATGGGGTGTTGAGTCCATTTCGTTGAGCAAGGAGTAGCTCTTGTCTATTCCATATTTGGCTTAAGGAACTTTATCTGTGCTCATTTCAATCTCTGGTTTTATGCAGCACCCCAACTCACCTTTCCCCTTAAGCAAGCATAAGTTGGTTTTCTAAATTTGAGACCCTGTTCTGTTTTGGAATTCAGTTCCTATGTAGCCAAGATTATATTCCGTGTATTAGTGATATCTTATGATGTTTCTTTTTCTGTGTGACTTATTTCAGTTAGAATCATCGTACCTGAATCCACTCATTATGCTGCTATGGGCCTGATGACATAGATTTCATTGCTGAGTGATACTGCATTGTACGTAAGTACCACAAGTTCTTTATCCATTTTTCACTTTCTGTGATATTGAACTTGTACGGTAAACGAGGTTCTTGTAAACAGAGGCGTCCCAAACTGTGGGGTGGCTGTGTCTTTTTGATTTTAATTTCCCTAAGCTATAGGACCATAAGTGGAAGTGCCCTAGGCTCTGTTGCTTTGTTTTTTAGATGTTTCAGGAAACACCATACACTTCTCCCGAGTGTCTCTTGGCAATTTACATCCCGCCCATCAGCATAACAAGGCTCCCAGTTCTCCATGGCCTGTCCTGCCTTTCTGGATTTTACACTTTTTTCAGATGGCCCTTTTGACCGGGGGGAAGTGAGACTTCATTGTAGTGCAGATTTCCTTTGCAAGTTTGCCTGGTTGGCCAAAAAGTGCGTATGCGTTTTTTCCTGAATATATTCAGGAAAAAACGCATACGCCCTTTTTGGCCAAGTGCATCATTGTGGACGTTCTGCCTCTTTTCCTATGCTTTCAATGCAATTCCAGTCTACCTCCTGAAATCGGTTTCCTGCAATTCTGCCCCGCTTTCAAGTCCTCTTGGCAGCCTTACTTTAGTCTATTTTTGGATGATAGCTGTCATTTATAACTGTGCAGGTTTGTGAATTACAGTGCCCCTGAGCTCCTTTCTTCAACTCGCTTTCTTGTGACCTGGCCGCAACACCGCAGGATGGCTTCAGGCCCTAATCTGGTTCCGGCACGGCACGCTGAGCCTTTGGTTATTTCCTCTTCCTGGTGGGAAATGAGAGTTAAATTTGCCCGTCCAGCCACCTCCAGCTAGTCTCTCATTGGTTCTCGCTATTCCTTTTCATCTTCCGCAGAAATTGCAAACTGGGCCAAACAGGAGGTTAAAGGCGCTGACTCTCCAAGTGGGGAGAGTGTTAGTAAAGCGTCTGGAATGTTGCACCCGAGTACCAGGGGAGGAAAACTGAGACATATTTGAACACGTCTCCCGTTCACACGGTTGATCATACTCTGGGTTCCACATGCATGTTTTAGCTGAAGGAAGAATACCTTAAACCTGGAGAGTTGAGACCCGTGGAATGGGTACCATGCAATATGACTTCAAAGGGTCTTCATTTGCTCACCGAACCTCTCCAATCCTATCACTGCTACATTTATGCCCCTGTACACATGCTTGATTCTCTTTTGGAGACATAGCAATCCATAGGTTTTAAGATACTTACTAGTCAGGTACATTCTTAGGCGTTTAATATGGGGTGTTGAGTCCATTTCGTTGAGCAAGGAGTAGCTCTTGTCTATTCCATATTTGGCTTAAGGAACTTTATCTGTGCTCATTTCAATCTCTGGTTTTATGCAGCACCCCAACTCACCTTTCCCCTTAAGCAAGCATAAGTTGGTTTTCTAAATTTGAGACCCTGTTCTGTTTTGGAATTCAGTTCCTGTGTAGCCAAGTTTACATTCCGTGTATTAGTGATATCTTATGATGTTTCTTTTTCTGTGTGACTTATTTCAGTTAGAATCATCGTACCTGAATCCACTCATTATGCTGCTACGGGCCTGATGACATAGATTTCATTGCTGAGTGATACTGCATTGTACGTAAGTACCACAAGTTCTTTATCCATTTTTCACTTTCTGTGATATTGAACTTGTACGGTAAACGAGGTTCTTGTAAACAGAGGCGTCCCAAACTTTGGGGTGGCTGTGTCTTTTTGATTTTAATTTCCCTAAGCTATAGGACCATAAGTGGAAGTGCCCTAGGCTCTGTTGCTTTGCTTTTTAGATGTTTCAGGAAACACCATACACTTCTCCCGAGTGTCTGTTGGCAATTTCCATCCCGCCCATCAGCATGACAAGGATCCCAGTTCTCCATGGCCTGTCCTGCCTTTCTGGATTTTACACTTTTTTCCGATGGCCCTTTTGACCGGGGGGAAGTGAGACTTCATTGTAGTGCAGATTTCCTTTGCAAGTTTGCTTGGTTGGCCAAAAAGGGCGTATGCGTTTTTTCCTGAATATATTCAGGAAAAAACGCATACGCCCTTTTTGGCCAAGTGCATCATTGTGGACGTTCTGCCTCTTTTCCTATGCTTTCAATGCAATTCCAGTCTACCTCCTGAAATCGGTTTCCTGCAATTCTGCCCCGCTTTCAAGTCCTCTTGGCAGCCTTACTTTAGTCTATTTTTGGATGATAGCTGTCATTTATAACTGTGCAGGTTTGTGAATTACAGTGCCCCTGAGCTCCTTTCTTCAACTCGCTTTCTTGTGACCTGGCCGCAACACCGCAGGATGGCTTCAGGCCCTAATCTGGTTCCGGCACGGCACGCTGAGCCTTTGGTTATTTCCTCTTCCTGGTGGGAAATGAGAGTTAAATTTGCCCGTCCAGACACCTCCAGCTAGTCTCTCATTGGTTCTCGCTATTCCTTTTCATCTTCCGCAGAAATTGCAAACTGGGCCAAACAGGAGGTTAAAGGGACTGATTCTCCAAGTCGGGAGAGTGTTAGTAAAGCGTCTGGAATGTTGCACCCGAGTACCAGGGGAGGAAAACTGAGACATATTTGAACACGTCTCCCGATCACATGGTTGATCATACTCTAGGTTCCACATGCATGTTTTAGCTGAAGGAAGAATACCTTAAACCTGGGTAGTTGAAACCCGTGGAATGGGTACCATGCAATATGACTTCAAAGGGTCTTCATTTGCTCACCGAACCTCTCCAATCCTATCACTGCTGCGTTTATGCCCCTGTACACATGCTTGATTCTCTTTCGGAGACATAGCAATCCATAGGTTTTAAGATACTTACTAGTCAGGTACATTCTTAGGCGTTTAATATGGGGTGTTGAGTCCATTTCGTTGAGCAAGGAGTAGCTCTTGTCTATTCCATATTTGGCTTAAGGAACTTTATCTGTGCTCATTTCAATCTCTGGTTTTATGCAGCACCCCAACTCACCTTTCCTCTTAAGCAAGCATAAGTTGGTTTTCTAAATTTGAGACCCTGTTCTGTTCTGTAATTCAGTTCCTGTGTAGCCAAGTTTACATTCCGTGTATTAGTGATATCTTATGATGTTTCTTTTTCTGTGTGACTTATTTCAGTTAGAATCATCATACCTGAATCCACTCATTGTGCTGCTAAGAGCCTGATGACATAGATTTCATTGCTGAGTGATATTGCTTTGTAAGTAAATACCACATCTTCTTTATCCATTTTTCACTTTCTGCGATGTTGAACTTCTACTGTAAACGAGGTTCTTGTAAACAGAGGCGTCCCAAACTTTGGGGTGGCTGTGTCTTTTTGATTTTAATTTCCCTAAGCTATAGGACCATAAGTGGAAGTGCCCTAGGCTCTGTTGCTTTGTTTTTTAGATGTTTCAGGAAACACCATACACTTCTCCCGAGTGTCTGTTGGCAATTTACATCCCGCCCATCAGCATAACAAGGCTCCCAGTTCTCCATGGCCTGTCCTGCCTTTCTGGATTTTACACTTTTTTCAGATGGCCCTTTTGACCGGGGGGAAGTGAGACTTCATTGTAGTGCAGATTTCCTTTGCAAGTTTGCTTGGTTGGCCAAAAAGTGCATATGCGTTTTTTCCTGAATATATTCAGGAAAAAACGCATACGCCCTTTTTGGCCAAGTGCATCATTGTGGACGTTCTGCCTCTTTTCCTATGCTTTCAATGCAATTCCAGTCTACCTCCTGAAATCGGTTTCCTGCAATTCTGCCCCGCTTTCAAGTCCTCTTGGCAGCCTTACTTCAGTATATTTTTCGACGATAGCTGTCATTCATAACTCTGCAGGTTTGTGAATTACAGTGCCCCTGAGCTCCTTTCTTCAACTCGCTTTCTTTTGAGCTGGCCGCAACACCGCAGGATGGCTTCATGCCCTAATCTGGTTCCGGCACGGCACGCTGAGCCTTTGGTTAATTCCTCTTCCTGGTGGGAAACGAGAGTTAAATTTGCCCGTCCAGACACCTCCAGCTAGTCTCTCATTGGTTCTCGCTATTCCTGTTCATCCTCCGCAGAAATTGCAAACTGGGCCAAACATGAGGTTAAAGGGACTGACTCTCCAAGTCGGGAGAGTGTTAGTAAAGCGTCTGGAATGTTGCACCCGAGTACCAGGACACGAAAACTGAGACATACTTGAACACGTCTCCCGTTCACATGGTTGATCATACTCTGGGTTCCACATGCATGTTTTAGCTGAAGTCAGAATACCTTAAACCTGGAGAGTTGAGACCCGTGTAATGGGTACCATGCAATATGACTTCAAAGGGTCTTCATTTGCTCACCGCACCTTTCCAATCCTATCACTGCTGCGTTTATACCCCTGTACACACGCTTGATTCTCTTTTGGAGACATAGCAATCCATAGGTTTTAAGATACTTACTAGTCAGGTACATTCTTAGGCGTTTAATATGGGGTGTTGAGTCCATTTCGTTGATCAAGGAGTAGCTCTTGTCTATTCCATATTTGGCTTAAGGAACTTTATCTGTGCTCATTTCAATCTCTGGTTTTATGCAGCGCCCCAACTCACCTTTCCCCTTAAGCAAGCATAAGTTGCTTTTCTAAATTTGAGACACTGTTCTGTTTTGGAATTCAGTTCCTGTGTAGCCAAGTTTACATTCCGTGTATTAGTGATATCTTATGATGTTTCTTTTTCTGTGTGACTTATTTCAGTTAGAATCATCGTACCTGAATCCACTCATTGTGCTGCTAAGAGCCTGATGACATAGATTTCATTGCTGAGTGATATTGATTTGTAAGTAAATACCACATCTTCTTTATCCATTTTTCACTTTCTGCGATGTTGAACTTCTACTGTAAACGAGGTTCTTGTAAACAGAGGCGTCCGAAACTTTGGGGTGGCTGTGTCTTTTTTATTTTAATTTCGCTATGCTATAGGACCATAAGTGGAAGTGCCCTAGGCTCTGTTGCTTTGGTTTTTAGATGTTTCAGGAAACACCATACACTTCTCCCGAGTGTCTGTTGGCAATTTACATCCCGCCCATCAGCATAACAAGGCTCCCAGTCCTCCATGGCCTGTCCTGCCTTTCTGGATTTTACACTTTTTTCAGATGGCCCTTTTGACCGGGGGGAAGTGAGACTTCATTGTAGTGCAGATTTCCTTTGCAAGCTTGCTTGGTTGGCCAAAAAGGGCGTATGCGTTTTTTCCTGACTATATTCAGGAAAAAACGCATACGCCCTTTTTGGCCAAGTGCATCATTGTGGACGTTCTGCCTCTTTTCCTATGCTTTCAATGCAATTCCAGTCTACCTCTTGAAATCGGTTTCCTGCAATTCTGCCCCGCTTTCAAGTCCTCTTGGCAGCCTTACTTCAGTCTATTTTTGGAAGATAGCTGTCATTTATAACTCTGCAGGTTTGTGAATTACAGTGCCCCTGAGCTCCTTTCTTCAACTCACTTTCTTTTGAGCTGGCCGCAACACCGCAGGATGGCTTCAGGCCCTAATCTGGTTCCGGCATGGCACGCTGAGCCTTTGGTTATTTCCTCTTCCAGATGGGAAATGAGAGTTAAATTTGCCCGTCCAGACACCTCCAGCTAGTCTCTCATTGGTTCTCCCTATTCCTGTTCATCTTCCGCAGAAATTGCAAACTGGGCCAAACAGGAGGTTAAAGGCGCTGACTCTCCAAGTGTGGAGAGTGTTAGTAAAGCGTCTGGAATGTTGCACCCGAGTACCAGGGGAGGAAAACTGAGACATATTTGAACACGTCTCCCGTTCACACGGTTGATCATACTCTGGGTTCCACATGCATGTTTTAGCTGAAGGAAGAATACCTTAAACCTGGAGAGTTGAGACCCGTGGAATGGGTACCATGCAATATGACTTCAAAGGGTCTTCATTTGCTCACCGAACCTCTCCAATCCTATCACTGCTGCGTTTATGCGCCTGTACACACGCTTGATTCTCTTTTGGAGACATAGCAATCCATAGGTTTTAAGATACTTACTAGTCAGGTACATTCTTAGGCGTTTAATATGGGGTGTTGAGTCCATTTCGTTGAGCAAGGAGTAGCTCTTGTCTATTCCATATTTGGCTTAAGGAACTTTATCTGTGCTCATTTCAATCTCTGGTTTTATGCAGCACCCCAACTCACCTTTCCCCTTAAGCAAGCATAAGTTGGTTTTCTAAATTTGAGACCCTGTTCTGTTTTGGAATTCAGTTCCTGTGTAGCCAAGTTTACATTCCGTGTATTAGTGATATCTTATGATGTTTCTTTTTCTGTGTGACTTATTTCAGTTAGAATCATCGTACCTGAATCCACTCATTATGCTGCTACGGGCCTGATGACATAGATTTCATTGCTGAGTGATACTGCATTGTACGTAAGTACCACAAGTTCTTTATCCATTTTTCACTTTCTGTGATATTGAACTTGTACGGTAAACGAGGTTCTTGTAAACAGAGGCGTCCCAAACTTTGGGGTGGCTGTGTCTTTTTGATTTTAATTTCCCTAAGCTATAGGACCATAAGTGGAAGTGCCCTAGGCTCTGTTGCTTTGTTTTTTAGATGTTTCAGGAAACACCATACACTTCTCCCGAGTGTCTGTTGGCAATTTACATCCCGCCCATCAGCATAACAAGGCTCCCAGTTCTCCATGGCCTGTCCTGCCTTTCTGGATTTTACACTTTTTTCAGATGGCCCTTTTGACCGGGGGGAAGTGAGACTTCATTGTAGTGCAGATTTCCTTTGCAAGTTTGCTTGGTTGGCCAAAAAGGGCGTATGCGTTTTTTCCTGAATATATTCAGGGAAAAACGCATACGCCCTTTTTGGCCAAGTGCATCATTGTGGACGTTCTGCCTCTTTTCCTATGCTTTCAATGCAATTCCAGTCTACCTCCTGAAATCGGTTTCCTGCAATTCTGCCCCGCTTTCAAGTCCTCTTGGCAGCCTTACTTTAGTCTATTTTTGGATGATAGCTGTCATTTATAACTGTGCAGGTTTGTGAATTACAGTGCCCCTGAGCTCCTTTCTTCAACTCGCTTTCTTGTGAGCTGGCCGCAACACCGCAGGATGGCTTCAGGCCCTAATCTGGTTCCGGCACGGCACGCTGAGCCTTTGGTTATTTCCTCTTCCTGGTGGGAAATGAGAGTTAAATTTGCCCGTCCAGCCACCTCCAGCTAGTCTCTCATTGGTTCTCGTTATTCCTTTTCATCTTCCGCAGAAATTGCAAACTGGGCCAAACAGGAGGTTAAAGGGACTGATTCTCCAAGTCGGGAGAGTGTTAGTAAAGCGTCTGGAATGTTGCACCCGAGTACCAGGGGAGGAAAACTGAGACATATTTGAACACGTCTCCCGATCACACGGTTGATCATACTCTAGGTTCCACATGCATGTTTTAGCTGAAGGAAGAATACCTTAAACCTGGGTAGTTGAAACCCGTGGAATGGGTACCATGCAATATGACTTCAAAGGGTCTTCATTTGCTCACCGAACCTCTCCAATCCTATCACTGCTGCGTTTATGCCCCTGTACACATGCTTGATTCTCTTTCGGAGACATAGCAATCCATAGGTTTTAAGATACTTACTAGTCAGGTACATTCTTAGGCGTTTAATATGCGGTGTTGAGTCCATTTCATTGAGCAAGGAGTAGCTCTTGTCTATTCCATATTTGGCTTAAGGAACTTTATCTGTGCTCATTTCGATCTCTGGTTTTATGCAGCACCCCAACTCACCTTTCCTCTTAAGCAAGCATAAGTTGGTTTTCTAAATTTGAGACCCTGTTCTGTTCTGTAATTCAGTTCCTGTGTAGCCAAGATTACATTCCGTGTATTAGTGATAACTTATGATGTTTCTTTTTCTGTGTGAATTATTTCAGTTAGAATCATCATACCTGAATCCACTCATTGTGCTGCTAAGAGCCTGATGACATAGATTTCATTGCTGAGTGATATTGCTTTGTAAGTAAATACCACATCTTCTTTATCCATTTTTCACTTTCTGCGATGTTCAACTTGTACTGTAAACGAGGTTCTTGTAAACAGAGGCGTCCCAAACTTTGGGGTGGCTGTGTCTTTTTTATTTTAATTTCCCTAAGCTATAGGACCATAAGTGGAAGTGCCCTAGGCTCTGTTGCTTTGTTTTTTAGATGTTTCAGGAAACACCATACACTTCTCCCGAGTGTCTGTTGGCAATTTACATCCCGCCCATCAGCATAACAAGGCTCCCAGTTCTCCATGGCCTGTCCTGCCTTTCTGGATTTTACACTTTTTTCAGATGGTCCTTTTGACCGGGGGGAAGTGAGACTTCATTGTAGTGCAGATTTCCTTTACAAGCTTGCTTGGTTGGCCAAAAAGGGCGTATGCGTTTTTTCCTGACTATATTCAGGAAAAAACGCATACGCCCTTTTTGGCCAAGTGCATCATTGTGGACGTTCTGCCTCTTTTCCTATGCTTTCAATGCAATTCCAGTCTACCTCCTGAAATCGGTTTCCTGCAATTCTGCCCCACTTTCAAGTCCTCTTGGCAGCCTTACTTCAGTCTATTTTTGGACGATAGCTGTCATTTATAACTCTGCAGGTTTGTGAATTACAGTGCCCCTGAGCTCCTTTCTTCAACTCACTTTCTTTTGAGCTGGCCGCAACACCGCAGGATGGCTTCAGGCCCTAATCTGGTTCCGGCACGGCACGCTGAGCCTTTGGTTATTTCCTCTTCCAGATGGGAAATGAGAGTTAAATTTGCCCGTCCAGACACCTCCAGCTAGTCTCTCATTGGTTCTCCCTATTCCTGTTCATCTTCCGCAGAAATTGCAAACTGGGCCAAACAGGAGGTTAAAGGCGCTGACTCTCCAAGTGGGGAGAGTGTTAGTAAAGCGTCTGGAATGTTGCACCCGAGTACCAGGGGAGGAAAACTGAGACATATTTGAACACGTCTCCCGTTCACACGGTTGATTATACTCTGGGTTCCACATGCATGTTTTAGCTGAAGGAAGAATACCTTAAACCTGGAGAGTTGAGACCCGTGGAATGGGTACCATGCAATATGACTTCAAAGGGTCTTCATTTGCTCACCGAACCTCTCCAATCCTATCACTGCTGCATTTATGCCCCTGTACACATGCTTGATTCTCTTTTGGAGACATAGCAATCCATAGGTTTTAAGATACTTACTAGTCAGGTACATTCTTAGGCGTTTAATATGGGGTGTTGAGTCCATTTCGTTGAGCAAGGAGTAGCTCTTGTCTATTCCATATTTGGCTTAAGGAACTTTATCTGTGCTCATTTCAATCTCTGGTTTTATGCAGCACCCCAACTCACCTTTCCCCTTAAGCAAGCATAAGTTGGTTTTCTAAATTTGAGACCCTGTTCTGTTTTGGAATTCAGTTCCTATGTAGCCAAGATTATATTCCGTGTATTAGTGATATCTTATGATGTTTCTTTTTCTGTGTGACTTATTTCAGTTAGAATCATCGTACCTGAATCCACTCATTATGCTGCTATGGGCCTGATGACATAGATTTCATTGCTGAGTGATACTGCATTGTACGTAAGTACCACAAGTTCTTTATCCATTTTTCACTTTCTGTGATATTGAACTTGTACGGTAAACGAGGTTCTTGTAAACAGAGGCGTCCCAAACTTTGGGGTGGCTGTGTCTTTTTGATTTTAATTTCCCTAAGCTATAGGACCATAAGTGGAAGTGCCCTAGGCTCTGTTGCTTTGTTTTTTAGATGTTTCAGGAAACACCATACACTTCTCCCGAGTGTCTGTTGGCAATTTCCATCCCGCCCATCAGCATAACAAGGATCCCAGTTCTCCATGGCCTGTCCTGCCTTTCTGGATTTTACACTTTTTTCAGATGGCCCTTTTGACCGGGGGGAAGTGAGACTTCATTGTAGTGCAGATTTCCTTTGCAAGTTTGCTTGGTTGGCCAAAAAGGGCGTATGCGTTTTTTCCTGAATATATTCAGGAAAAAACGCATACACCCTTTTTGGCCAAGTGCATCATTGTGGACGTTCTGCCTCTTTTCCTATGCTTTCAATGCAATTCCAGTCTACCTCCTGAAATCGGTTTCCTGCAATTCTGCCCCGCTTTCAAGTCCTCTTGGCAGCCTTACTTTAGTCTATTTTTGGATGATAGCTGTCATTTATAACTGTGCAGGTTTGTGAATTACAGTGCCCCTGAGCTCCTTTCTTCAACTCGCTTTCTTGTGACCTGGCCGCAACACCGCAGGATGGCTTCAGGCCCTAATCTGGTTCCGGCACGGCACGCTGAGCCTTTGGTTATTTCCTCTTCCTGGTGGGAAATGAGAGTTAAATTTGCCCGTCCAGCCACCTCCAGCTAGTCTCTCATTGGTTCTCGCTATTCCTTTTCATCTTCCGCAGAAATTGCAAACTGGGCCAAACAGGAGGTTAAAGGGACTGATTCTCCAAGTCGGGCGAGTGTTATTAAAGCGTCTGGAATGTTGCACCCGAGTACCAGGGGAGGAAAACTGAGACATATTTGAACACGTCTCCCGATCACATGGTTGATCATACTCTAGGTTCCACATGCATGTTTTAGCTGAAGGAAGAATACCTTAAACCTGGGTAGTTGAAACCCGTGGAATGGGTACCATGCAATATGACTTCAAAGGGTCTTCATTTGCTCACCGAACCTCTCCAATCCTATCACTGCTGCGTTTATGCCCCTGTACACATGCTTGATTCTCTTTTGGAGACATAGCAATCCATAGGTTTTAAGATACTTACTAGTCAGGTACATTCTTAGGCGTTTAATATGCGGTGTTGAGTCCATTTCGTTGAGCAAGGAGTAGCTCTTGTCTATTCCATATTTGGCTTAAGGAACTTTATCTGTGCTCATTTCAATCTCTGGTTTTATGCAGCACCCCAACTCACCTTTCCCCTTAAGCAAGCATAAGTTGGTTTTCTAAATTTGAGACCCTGTTCTGTTCTGTAATTCAGTTCCTGTGTAGCCAAGTTTACATTCCGTGTATTAGTGATATCTTATGATGTTTCTTTTTCTGTGTGACTTATTTCAGTTAGAATCAAAATACCTGAATCCACTCATTGTGCTGCTAAGAGCCTGATGACATAGATTTCATTGCTGAGTGATATTGCTTTGTAAGTAAATACCACATCTTCTTTATCCATTTTTCACTTTCTGCGATGTTGAACTTCTACTGTAAACGAGGTTCTTGTAAACAGAGGCGTCCCAAACTTTGGGGTGGCTGTGTCTTTTTTATTTTAATTTCCCTAAGCTATAGGACCATAAGTGGAAGTGCCCTAGGCTCTGTTGCTTTGTTTTTTAGATGTTTCAGGAAACACCATACACTTCTCCCGAGTGTCTGTTGGCAATTTACATCCCGCCCATCAGCATAACAAGGCTCCCAGTTCTCCATAGCCTGTCCTGCCTTGCTGGATTTTACACTTTTTTCAGATGGCCCTTTTGACCGGGGGGAAGTGAGACTTCATTGTAGTGCAGATTTCCTTTGCAAGCTTGCTTGGTTGGCCAAAAAGGGCGTATGCGTTTTTTCCTGAATATATTCAGGAAAAAACGCATACGCCCTTTTTGGCCAAGTGCATCATTGTGGACGTTCTGCCTCTTTTCCTATGCTTTCAATGCAATTCCAGTCTACCTCCTGAAATCGGTTTCCTGCAATTCTGCCCCGCTTTCAAGTCCTCTTGGCAGCCTTACTTTAGTCTATTTTTGGACGATAGCTGTCATTTATAACTCTGCAGGTTTGTGAATTACAGTGTCCCTGAGCTCCTTTCTTCAACTCACTTTCTTTTGAGCTGGCCGCAACACCGCAGGATGGCTTCAGGCCCTAATCTGGTTCCGGCACGGCACGCTGAGCCTTTGGTTATTTCCTCTTCCAGATGGGAAATGAGAGTTAAATTTGCCCGTCCAGACACCTCCAGCTAGTCTCTCATTGGTTCTCCCTATTCCTGTTCATCTTCCGCAGAAATTGCAAACTGGGCCAAACAGGAGGTTAAAGGCGCTGACTCTCCAAGTGGGGAGAGTGTTAGTAAAGCATCTGGAATGTTGCACCCGAGTACCAGGGGAGGAAAACTGAGACATATTTGAACACGTCTCCCGTTCACACGGTTGATCATACTCTGGGTTCCACATGCATGTTTTAGCTGAAGGAAGAATACCTTAAACGTGGAGAGTTGAGACCCGTGGAATGGGTACCATGCAATATGACTTCAAAGGGTCTTCATTTGCTCACCGAACCTCTCCAATCCTATCACTGCTGCATTTATGCCCCTGTACACATGCTTGATTCTCTTTTGGAGACATAGCAATCCATAGGTTTTAAGATACTTACTAGTCAGGTACATTCTTAGGCGTTTAATATGGGGTGTTGAGTCCATTTCGTTGAGCAAGGAGTAGCTCTTGTCTATTCCATATTTGGCTTAAGGAACTTTATCTGTGCTCATTTCAATCTCTGGTTTTATGCAGCACCCCAACTCACCTTTCCCCTTAAGCAAGCATAAGTTGGTTTTCTAAATTTGAAACCCTGTTCTGTTTTGGAATTCAGTTCCTGTGTAGCCAAGTTTACATTCCGTGTATTAGTGATATCTTATGATGTTTCTTTTTCTGTGTGACTTATTTCAGTTAGAATCATCGTACCTGAATCCACTCATTATGCTGCTACGGGCCTGATGACATAGATTTCATTGCTGAGTGATACTGCATTGTACGTAAGTACCACAAGTTCTTTATCCATTTTTCACTTTCTGTGATATTGAACTTGTACGGTAAACGAGGTTCTTGTAAACAGAGGCGTCCCAAACTTTGGGGTGGCTGTGTCTTTTTGATTTTAATTTCCCTAAGCTATAGGACCATAAGTGGAAGTGCCCTAGGCTCTGTTGCTTTGTTTTTTAGATGTTTCAGGAAACACCATACAATTCTCCCGAGTGTCTGTTGGCAATTTACATCCCGCCCATCAGCATAACAAGGCTCCCAGTTCTCCATGGCCTGTCCTGCCTTTCTGGATTTTACACTTTTTTCAGATGGCCCTTTTGACCGGGGGGAAGTGAGACTTCATTGTAGTGCAGATTTCCTTTGCAAGTTTGCTTGGTTGGCCAAAAAGGGCGTATGCGTTTTTTCCTGAATATATTCAGGAAAAAACGCATACGCCCTTTTTGGCCAAGTGCATCATTGTGGACGTTCTGCCTCTTTTCCTATGCTTTCAATGCAATTCCAGTCTACCTCCTGAAATCGGTTTCCTGCAATTCTGCCCCGCTTTCAAGTCCTCTTGGCAGCCTTACTTTAGTCTATTTTTGGACGATAGCTGTCATTTATAACTCTGCAGGTTTGTGAATTACAGTGTCCCTGAGCTCCTTTCTTCAACTCACTTTCTTTTGAGCTGGCCGCAACACCGCAGGATGGCTTCAGGCCCTAATCTGGTTCCGGCACGGCACGCTGAGCCTTTGGTTATTTCCTCTTCCAGATGGGAAATGAGAGTTAAATTTGCCCGTCCAGCCACCTCCAGCTAGTCTCTCATTGGTTCTCGTTATTCCTTTTCATCTTCCGCAGAAATTGCAAAATGGGCCAAACAGGAGGTTAAAGGCGCTGACTCTCCAAGTGGGGAGAGTGTTAGTAAAGCGTCTGGAATGTTGCACCCGAGTACCAGGGGAGGAAAACTGAGACATATTTGAACACGTCTCCCGTTCATACGGTTGATCATACTCTGGGTTCCACATGCATGTTTTAGCTGAAGGAAGAATACCTTAAACCTGGAGAGTTGAGACCCGTGGAATGGGTACCATGCAATATGACTTCAAAGGGTCTTCATTTGCTCACCGAACCTCTCCAATCCTATCACTGCTGCATTTATGCCCCTGTACACATGCTTGATTCTCTTTTGGAGACATAGCAATCCATAGGTTTTAAGATACTTACTAGTCAGGTACATTCTTAGGCGTTTAATATGCGGTGTTGAGTCCATTTCGTTGAGCAAGGAGTAGCTCTTGTCTATTCCATATTTGGCTTAAGGAACTTTATCTGTGCTCATTTCAATCTCTGGTTTTATGCAGCACCCCAACTCACCTTTCCTCTTAAGCAAGCATAAGTTGGTTTTCTAAATTTGAGACCCTGTTCTGTTCTGTAATTCAGTTCCTGTGTAGCCAAGTTTACATTCCGTGTATTAGTGATATCTTATTATGTTTCTTTTTCTGTGTGACTTATTTCAGTTAGAATCATCATACCTGAATCCACTCATTGTGCTGCTAAGAGCCTGATGACATAGATTTCATTGCTGAGTGATATTGCTTTGTAAGTAAATACCACATCTTCTTTATCCATTTTTCACTTTCTGCGATGTTGAACTTCTACTGTAAACGAGGTTCTTGTAAACAGAGGCGTCCCAAACTTTGGGGTGGCTGTGTCTTTTTTATTTTAATTTCCCTAAGCTATAGGACCATAAGTGGAAGTGCCCTAGGCTCTGTTGCTTTGTTTTTTAGATGTTTCAGGAAACACCATACACTTCTCCCGAGTGTCTGTTGGCAATTTACATCCCGCCCATCAGCATAACAAGGCTCCCAGTTCTCCATGGCCTGTCCTGCCTTTCTGGATTTTACACTTTTTTCAGATGGCCCTTTTGACCGGGGGGAAGTGAGACTTCATTGTAGTGCAGATTTCCTTTGCAAGCTTGCTTGGTTGGCCAAAAAGGGCGTATGCGTTTTTTCCTGAATATATTCAGGAAAAAACGCATACGCCCTTTTTGGCCAAGTGCATCATTGTGGACGTTCTGCCTCTTTTCCTGTGCTTTCAATGCAATTCCAGTCTACCTCCTGAAATCGGTTTCCTGCAATTCTGCCCCGCTTTCAAGTCCTCTTGGCAGCCTTACTTCAGTATATTTTTGGACGATAGCTGTCTTTTATAACTCGGCAGGTTTGTGAATTACAGTGCCCCTGAGCTCCTTTCTTCAACTCACTTTCTTTTGAGCTGGCCGCAACACCGCAGGATGGCTTCAGTCCCTAATCTGGTTCCGGCACGGCACGCTGAGCCTTTGGTTATTTCCTCTTCCAGATGGGAAATGAGAGTTAAATTTGCCCGTCCAGACACCTCCAGCTAGTCTCTCATTGGTTCTCGCTATTCCTGTTCATCTTCCGCAGAAATTGCAAACTGGGCCAAACAGGAGGTTAAAGGCGCTGACTCTCCAAGTGGGGAGAGTGTTAGTAAATCATCTGGAATGTTGCACCCGAGTACCAGGGGAGGAAAACTGAGACATATTTGAACACGTCTCCCGTTCACACGGTTGATCATACTCTGGGTTCCACATGCATGTTTTAGCTGAAGGAAGAATACCTTAAACCTGGAGAGTTGAGACCCGTGGAATGGGTACCATGCAATATGACTTCAAAGGGTCTTCATTTGCTCACCGAACCTCTCCAATCCTATCACTGCTGCATTTATGCCCCTGTACACATGCTTGATTCTCTTTTGGAGACATAGCAATCCATAGGTTTTAAGATACTTACTAGTCAGGTACATTCTTAGGCGTTTAATATGGGGTGTTGAGTCCATTTCGTTGAGCAAGGAGTAGCTCTTGTCTATTCCATATTTAGCTTAAGGAACTTTATCTGTGCTCATTTCAATCTCTGGTTTTATGCAGCACCCCAACTCACCTTTCCCCTTAAGCAAGCATAAGTTGGTTTTCTAAATTTGAAACCCTGTTCTGTTTTGGAATTCAGTTCCTGTGTAGCCAAGTTTACATTCCGTGTATTAGTGATATCTTATGATGTTTCTTTTTCTGTGTGACTTATTTCAGTTAGAATCATCGTACCTGAATCCACTCATTATGCTGCTACGGGCCTGATGACATAGATTTCATTGCTGAGTGATACTGCATTGTACGTAAGTACCACAAGTTCTTTATCCATTTTTCACTTTCTGTGATATTGAACTTGTACGGTAAACGAGGTTCTTGTAAACAGAGGCGTCCCAAACTTTGGGGTGGCTGTGTCTTTTTGATTTTAATTTCCCTAAGCTATAGGACCATAAGTGGAAGTGCCCTAGGCTCTGTTGCTTTGTTTTTTAGATGTTTCAGGAAACACCATACACTTCTCCCGAGTGTCTGTTGGCAATTTCCATCCCGCCCATCAGCATAACAAGGATCCCAGTTCTCCATGGCCTGTCCTGCCTTTCTGGATTTTACACTTTTTTCAGATGGCCCTTTTGACCGGGGGGAAGTGAGACTTCATTGTAGTGCAGATTTCCTTTGCAAGTTTGCTTGGTTGGCCAAAAAGGGCGTATGCGTTTTTTCCTGAATATATTCAGGAAAAAACGCATACGCCCTTTTTGGCCAAGTGCATCATTGTGGACGTTCTGCCTCTTTTCCTATGCTTTCAATGCAATTCCAGTCTACCTCCTGAAATCGGTTTCCTGCAATTCTGCCCCGCTTTCAAGTCCTCTTGGCAGCCTTACTTTAGTCTATTTTTGGATGATAGCTGTCATTTATAACTGTGCAGGTTTGTGAATTACAGTGCCCCTGAGCTCCTTTCTTCAACTCGCTTTCTTGTGACCTGGCCGTTACACCGCAGGATGGCTTCAGGCCCTAATCTGGTTCCGGCACGGCACGCTGAGCCTTTGGTTATTTCCTCTTCCTGGTGGGAAATGAGAGTTAAATTTGCCCGTCCAGACACCTCCAGCTAGTCTCTCATTGGTTCTCCCTATTCCTGTTCATCTTCCGCAGAAATTGCAAACTGGGCCAAACAGGAGGTTAAAGGCGCTGATTCTCCAAGTGGGGAGAGTGTTAGTAAAGCGTCTGGAATGTTGCACCCGAGTACCAGGGGACAAAAACTGAGACATATTTGAACACGTCTCCCGTTCACACGGTTGATCATACTCTGGGTTCCACATGCATATTTTAGCCGAAGGAAGAATACCTTAAACCTGTAGTGTTGAGACCCGTGGAATGGGTACCATGCAATATGACTTCAAAGGGTCTTCATTTGCTCACCGAACCTCTCCAATCCTATCACTGCTGCGTTTATGCCCCTGTACACATGCTTGATTCTCTTTCGGAGACATAGCAATCCATAGGTTTTAAGATACTTACTAGTCAGGTACATTCTTAGGCGTTTAATATGCGGTGTTGAGTCCATTTCGTTGAGCAAGGAGTAGCTCTTGTCTATTCCATATTTGGCTTAAGGAACTTTATCTGTGCTCATTTCGATCTCTGGTTTTATGCAGCACCCCAACTCACCTTTCCCCTTAAGCAAGCATATGTTGGTTTTCTAAATTTGAGACCCTGTTCTGTTCTGTAATTCAGTTCCTGTGTAGCCAAGTTTACATTCCGTGTATTACTGATATCTTATGATGTTTCATTTTCTGTGTGACTTATTTCAGTTAGAATCATCATACCTGAATCCACTCATTGTGCTGCTAAGGGCCTGATGACATAGATTTCATTGCTGAGTGATATTGCTTTGTAAGTAAATACCAAAGCTTCTTTATCCATTTTTCACTTTCTGCGGTGTTGAACTTGTACGGTAAACGAGGTTCTTGTAAACAGAGGCGTCCCAAACATTGGGGTGGCTGTGTCTTTTTGATTTTAATTTCCCTAAGCTATAGGACCATAAGTGGAAGTGCCCTAGGCTCTGTTGCTTTGTTTTTTAGATGTTTCAGGAAACACCATACACTTCTCCCGAGTGGCTGTTGGCAATTTACATCCCGCCCATCAGCATAACAAGGCTCCCAGTTCTCCATGGCCTGTCCTGCCTTTCTGGATTTTACACTTTTTTCAGATGGCCCTTTTGACGGGGGGAAGTGAGACTTCATTGTAGTGCAGATTTCCTTTGCAAGCTTGCTTGGTTGGCCAAAAAGGGCGTATGCGTTTTTTCCTGAATATATTCAGGAAAAAACGCATACGCCCTTTTTGGCCAAGTGCATCATTGTGGACGTTCTGCCTCTTTTCCTATGCTTTCAATGCAATTCCAGTCTACCTCCTGAAATCGGTTTCCTGCAATTCTGCCCCGTTTCAAGTCCTCTTGGCAGCCTTACTTCAGTATATTTTTGGATGATAGCTGTCATTTATAACTCTGCAGGTTTGTGAATTACAGTGCCCCTGAGCTCCTTTCTTCAACTCGCTTTCTTGTGACCTGGCCGCAACACCGCATGATGGCTTCAGGCCCTAATCTGGTTCCGGCACGGCACGCTGAGCCTTTGGTTAATTCCTCTTCCTGGTGGGAAATGAGAGTTAAATTTGCCCGTCCAGACACCTCCAGCTAGTCTCTCATTGGTTCTCGCTATTCCTGTTCATCTTCCGCAGAAATTGCAAACTGGGCCAAACAGGAGGTTAAAGGCGCTGACTCTCCATGTGGGGAGAGTGTTAGTAAAGCGTCTGGAATGTTGCACCCGAGTACCAGGGGAGGAAAACTGAGACATATTTGAACACGTCTCCCGTTCACACGGTTGATCATACTCTGGGTTCCACACCAATGTTTTAGCTGAAGGAAGAATACCTTAAACCTGGGTAGTTGAAACCCGTGGAATGGGTACCATGCAATATGACTTCAAAGGGTCTTCATTTGCTCACCGAACCTCTCCAATCCTATCACTGCTGCGTTTATGCCCCTGTACACATGCTTGATTCTCTTTCGGAGACATAGCAATCCATAGGTTTTAAGATACTTACTAGTCAGGTATATTCTTAGGCGTTTAATATGCGGTGTTGAGTCCATTTCGTTTAGCAAGGAGTAGCTCTTGTCTATTCCATATTTGGCTTAAGGAACTTTATCTGTGCTCATTTCGATCTCTGGTTTTATGCAGCACCCCAACTCACCTTTCCCCTTAAGCAAGCATAAGTTGGTTTTATAAGTTTGAGACCCTGTTCTGTTCTGTAATTCAGTTCCTGTGTAGCCAAGTTTACATTCCGTGTATTAGTGATATCTTATGATGTTTCTTTTTCTGTGTGACTTATTTCAGTTAGAATCATCATACCTGAATCCACTCATTGTGCTGCTAAGGGCCTGATGACATAGATTTCATTGCTGAGTGATATTGCTTTGTAAGTAAATACCACAACTTCTTTATCCATTTTTCACTTTCTGCGATGTTGAACTTGTACTGTAAACGAGGTTCTTGTAAACAGAGGCGTCCCAAACTTTGGGGTGGCTGTGTCTTTTTGATTTTAATTTCCCTAAGCTATAGGACCATAAGTGGAAGTGCCCTAGGCTCTGTTGCTTTGTTTTTTAGATGTTTCAGGAAACACCATACACTTCTCCCGAGTGTCTGTTGGCAATTTACATCCCGCCCATCAGCATAACAAGGCTCCCAGTTCTCCATGGCCTGTCCTGCCTTTCTGGATTTTACACTTTTTTCAGATGGCCCTTTTGACCGGGGGGAAGTGAGACTTCATTGTAGTGCAGATTTCCTTTGCAAGCTTGCTTGGTTGGAAGGACCAAGTGGATCTTCCACTTAGGACCATAAGTGGAAGTGCCCTAGGCGTTTGTTGTCTACATCTGTTGCTCTATTTATGCCTTGCAAAATGGTTAATCTGTACAGTTTTTCTAGGTTCCACATATATGCATGAATATACAAGGTTTGTTTTTCTCTTTCTGACTTACTTCACTCTGTATGACAGTCTCTAGATCCATCGACGTCTCTACAAATGACCCAATTTCATTCCTTTTCATGGCTTAGTAATATTCCATTTTATATATGTACCACAGCTTTATGCATTCGTCTGTCTGTGGGCATTTAGGTTGCTTCCATTACCTCGATATTGTAAATAGTGATGCAATGAACATTGCGGTGAATGACTCTTTTTGATTTATGGTTTTGTCTGGGTATATGTCCAGTACTGGGATTGCTGTATCATATGGTAATTCTATTGTTAGTTTCTTAAGAAATTCCATATTGTTCTCCATAATGACTGTATCAATTTATATTCCCAACAATAGTGGAAGAGGGTTCCTTTTCTCCACACCCTTTCCAGCATTTTTTGTTTGTAGATTTTCTATGAAGCCTATTCTACCAGGTGTGAGGTGATACCTCATTGTTGAATCCATTTCGTTGAGCAAGGGGTAGGTCTTGTCTATTACATATTTGGCTTATGGAACGGTATCTGTGCTAATTTCAAACTCTGCTTTTATGCAGCACCCCAACTCACCTTCCCCCTTAAGCAAGCATAAGTTGGTTTTCTAAATTTCAGACCCTGTTCTGTTTTGTAATTCAGTTCATGTGTAGCCAAGTTCACATTCCGTGTATTAGTGATACCTTATGATGTTTCTTTTTCTGTGTGACTTCTTTCACTTAGAATCATCGTGCCTCAATCCACTCATTATGCTGGTACAGGCCTGGTGACATAGATTTCATTGCTGAGTGGTATTCTGTTGTACATAAGTACCGCAAATTCTTTATCCATTATTTGCTCTCTGGGATATTTAACGTGTGCCGCAGAAGAGATTCCTGTAAAAAGAGCCGTCTCAAATTTTGGGGTGGCTGTGTCTTTTTGATTTTAATTTCCCTAAGCTATAGGACCATAAGTGGAAGTGCCCTAGGCTCTGTTGCTTTGTTTTTTAGATGTTTCAGGAAACACCATACACTTCTACAGAGCGGCTGTTGGCAATTTACATCCCGCCCATCAGCATAACAAGGCTCCCAATTTTCCATGGCCTGTTCTGCCTTTCTGGATTTTACACTTTTTTCAGATGGCCCTTTTGACCAGGGGGGAAGTGAGACTTCATTGTAGTGCAGATTTCCTTTGCAAGCTTGCTTGGTTGGCCAAAAAGGGCGTATCCGTTTTTTCCTGAATATATTCAGGAAAAAACGCATACGCCCTTTTTAGCCAAGTGCATCATTTTCGACGTTCTGCCTGTTTTCCTGTGTTTTAAATGCAATCCAATTCCGATTCCTCCTGAAATCGGTTTCCTGCAATTTTGCCCCGCATTCAAGTCCTCTTGGCAGCCCTACTTCAGTATATTTTCGGACAATAGCTGTCATTTATAAATCTGCAGGTTTGTGAATTACAGTGCCCCTGAGCTCCTTTCTTCAACTCGCTTTCTTGTGAGCTGGCCAAAACACCGCAGGATTGCTTCAGGCCCTAATCTGGTTCCGGCACGGCATGCTGAGCCTTTGGTTTATTCCTCTTCCCTGTGGGAAATGAGAGTTAAATTTGCCCGTCCAGACACCTCCAGCTAGTCTCTCATTGGTTCTCCCTATTCCTGTTCATCTTCCGCAGAAATTGCAAACTGGGCCAAACAGGAGGTTAAAGGCAGTCACTCTCCAAGTGAGGAGAGTGTTAGTAAAGCGTCTGGAATGTTGCACCCGAGTACCAGGGAACGAAAATTGAGACACATTTGAACACGTTTCTCGATCACATGGTGGATCATACTCTGGGTTCCACATGCATGTTTTAGCTGAAGGAAGAATCCCTTAAACCTGGAGAGTTGAGACCAATGGAATGGGTACCATGCAATATGACTTCAAAGGGTCTGCATTTGCTCACCGAACCTCACCAATCTTATGAGCCCCAAGTGTCCAGCCTTATGTGTCACCCAGCTCTGGGTGTAGATATGGTAAATGCAGGTTGCATCAGAAGCCTTGAATGAATTACTTAAGTATTGCTCTCTATTTCACTCTCATTGTGTTTTGTTTAAGAAATTTATTTTTAATATGGGATTTAGCTGATTTTCACTGCTTTAATGCCGCTGTACACACTCTTGATTCTCTTACAGAGATATATAAATCCATAGCTTTTATGATTCTTACTAGTCAGGTATATGCCTAGGCGTTGAATATGGGGTGTTGAGTCCATTTCGTTGAGCAAGGAGTAGCTCTTGTCTATTCCATATTTGGCTTAAGGAACTTTATCTGTGCTCATTTCAATCTCTGGTTTTATGCAGCACCCCAACTCACCTTTCCCCTTAAGCAAGCATAAGTTGGTTTTCTAAATTTGAGACCCTGTTCTGTTTTGGAATTCAGTTCCTGTGTAGCCAAGTTTACATTCCGTGTATTAGTGATATCTTATGATGTTTCTTTCTCTGTGTGACTTATTTCAGTTAGATTCATTGTACTTAATCCACTCATTATGCTGCTACGGGCCTGATGACATAGATTTCATTGCTGAGTGATACTGCATTGTACGTAAGTACCACAACTTCTTTATCCATTTTTCACTTTCTGCGATATTGAACTTGTACCGTATATGAGGTTCTTATAAACAGAGCCATCCCAAACTTGGGGTGGCTGTGTCTTTTTGATTTTAATTTCCCTAAACTATAGGACCATAAGTGGAAGTGCCCTAGGCTCTGTTGCTTTGTTTTTTAGATGTTTCAGGAAACACCATACACTTCTCCAGAGTGGCTGTTGGCAATTTACATCCCGCCCATCAGCATAAGAAGGCTCCCAGTTCTCCATGGCCTGTCGTGCCTTTCTGGATTTTACACTTTTTTCAGATGGCCCTTTTGACCAGGGGAAAGTGAGACTTCATTGTAGTGCAGATTTCCTTTGCAAGCTTGCTTGGTTGGCCAAAAAGTGTGTATGCGTTTTTTCCTGACTATATTCAGGAAAAAACACATACGCCCTTTTTGGCCAAGTGCATCATTGTCGAGGTTCTGACTCTCTTCATATGTTTTCAATGCAATTCCAGTGTACCTCCTGAAATCGGTTTCCTGCAATTCTGCCTTGCTTTCAATGCTTCTTCATAGCCTTACCTCAATATATTTTTTGAAAATAGTTGGCCTTTATAACTCTGCAGGTTTTTGAATTGCAGTGGCCCTTAGCTCCATTTTTCAGCTCTTATTTTTGTGATCTTGCCCCATAACCACAGGATTCCTTGAAGCTCTATTCTTCTTCTGGGGCACCTTGCTGTGCCTTTGGTTAATTCTTCTTACTGATGTGAAATTAGAGTGACATGTGCCCATTGAAACCGCTACAGCTAGTTTCTCACTGGTTCCCCCTATTCCCATTCATCCTCCGCACTAACTGTAGACTGTGCGATACCAGAACTTAAAGGCATTGACTCTCCATGTGGAGATGTTGTTAGTAAAGCGGCTGGAATGTCGATCCGGAGCCCCAGAAGAGGAAAAATGAGGTGTGTTTTAGAAACCTTTCCCGATCATATGGTATACCAGTCGCTGGGTTTCCCAAGCATGGTTTAGCTGTACGAAGATTCCCTTCAACCTGGAGTGTTGGGACCCTTGGAATGAGTAGCATGAAGTATTGCATTAAACTTTCGGCAGTTGCTCACCAAAGCTCACCAATCCTCTCAGCCCCAAGTGTCCAGCCTTATGTCTTATCCAGCTGTGGGTTTATATGTGGTCAATCCAGGTTGCATCACAGCCCCTGAGCGAATTTTGTAAGAATTTTTCTCTCTTTCATTGTTTCTGCGTTTTGTTTTTAAAATTTATTTCTATAATGGGGTTTAGCTCATTTTCACTGCTGTGTTTGTGCCGCTCTGCACACACGTGATTCCCTTATGGAGATATATCAATACATGGGTTTTAAGATTCTTATTACTCAGATATATTTCTCTGCGGTGTATAGGGTGTGTTGAGGCCAGTTCATTGAGCAAGGTGTAGATCTTGTCTAATACCTATTTGGTTTATTGAACGGTATCTGTGCTAATTTCAAACTCTGGTTTTATGCATCACCCCACCTCTCCTTTCCCCTTAAGCTGACATAAGTGTGTTTTCTAAATGTGAGACACTGTTCTGTTCTGTAATTCATTTCTTGTGCAGCCATATTTACCCTCCCTCTATAAGTGATATCTTATGATATGTTTCTTTTTCTGTTTGACTTATTTCAAGTAGTATTATCGGACCTAAATCCACTCTTTATCCTTCTACTAGCCTTATTACATTGATTTCATGGTGAAGAGATATTCCATTGTACATAAGTACCACATCTTCTTTATCCATTGTTCTCTTTCCTGGGATATTTAAGGTGTACTGAAGTTGAGGTTCTTGTAAACAGAGTAGCCCTAAACTGTGGTGTGCTTGTGTCTTGTTGATTTTTAGACTTCCCTAGATATACTCCCATGATTGGAAGTGTCCTATGCTCTGTAGCTCTGTTTTTTAGATGATTTAGGAACCACCATACACTTCTCCAGAGTGGCTCTCGGCAGTTCACACACTGCCCATCAGCGTATAAAGGCTCCCTGTTCTCCATGGCCTGTCCTGCATTTCTGGTTTTTACAATTTTTTAGGATGGCCCTTTTGACCGGTGGGAAGTGAGACTTCTTTGTTGTGCACATTTGCATTGCTTGCTTGCTTCGTTGCCCATAAAGTGCGTATGCGTTTTTTCCTGGATATAATCAGGAAAAAACGCATACGCCCTTTTGGGCTAACTGCATCATTGTCGAAATTCTGCCGCTTTTCATGTGCGTTAAAGACGAGTCCAATCTATCTCTTGAAATCTGTTTCTTGCAATTCTGTCTTGCATTCAGATCCTCTTCTTTGCCTTACCTCAACATATTTTTGGACGTTAGTTTTCATTTATAACTCTGCAGGTTTGTGAATTGCAGTGACCCTGAGCTCCATTTTTTAAGTTGTTCTTTTGTGAGCTGGCCTCAAACCCGCAGGATTGCTTCAGGCCCTATTTTGGCTCCGGCGAGGCAGGCTGAGCCTTTCTTTAATTCTTATTCTTAATGGGAAATTAGAGTGATATGTGCCCGTCCAAACCCCTACAACTCTTCTCTCATTGGTTCCCCCTCTTCCCGTTCATCCTCCTCACAATTTGCAAAATGTGTGAAACAGAAGTTTAAATGTGCTGATTCTCCAAGTGGGGAGATTCTAAGTAGCGTGGCTGGAATGGTGAACAGGAGCACCAGGAGAGGATAAATGAGGTGCATTTTAGACACATCTCCCGATCACATGGTGTACAGTCCTCTGGGTTTTCCATGCATGTTTTAGCTGTAGGAAGATCCCTTGAACCTGCAGATTTGGGACCCATTGAATGGGTACCAGGTAGTATTACTTTAAAGGGTGTGCATTTCCTCACCCAACCTCACATTTCTCTTAGCGCAAACAGTTTCCAGCCTTATGTCTCATCCTGCTGTGGGTCTAGATGTGTTCAATCCATGTTGCATCACCGTCCCTGAGGAAAAGTTGTAAGAGGTTTTCTCTGTCTCTCTGTCATTTATTTTTTTCAATTTATTACTATATTGGTTACAGCTGATTTTCAAAGCTCTGTTTCTTGCTGCTGTACATCCACTTGATTCACGTACAGAGAGACATCAATAAATTCTTTTTCAGATTCTTACCAGTCGTATATATTCTTTTCCGGTGACTTGAGTGTGCTGAGTGCAGTTCTTTTAGCTACCGTGTAGGCCTTGTTGATTATCAGTTTGGTATTTGGAATGGTATCTTTGCTAATTTCAACCTCCTGGATGATGCCTCACCCCTCCCCACCTTTCCCGTTTAGCAGCCTTATGCGTGTTTTCTACATATTTGACTATGTTTTTGTTTTGTAATTTATTTCATGTGTAGCCATTTTGGATTCCACCTTTAAGTGATATCTTATGATATGTGTCTTTTTCTTTTTGAATTCTGTCACTTAGAATGATCATACGTAACTCCTCCGGAGTTGTTACAACTGGCCATATTTCATTGATTTCCAGGCTGAATAATATTCCACTCTACCTAAGTACCACATCTCTATCCATTTTTTCCCTCCAGAGACATTTAAGTTATATCCTAGTCGAGGATCTTTTAAACAGAGAGGGGGTAAACATTGGGGTGCCTGTGTCCTCTCGATTTTTGTTTTTCCCAAGATATACGCCCATGAGTGCAAGTGCCCTATGCTCTGTAGCTCATTTTTTAGATGCTTTAGTAAACACAATACACTTCTCCAGAATGGCCGTTGGCAATATACATTTCCACTATAAGTCTCACAGGGCTCCCTCTTCTCGTTGCCCTGTCCTGCATTTCTGTTGTTTACGCTTTATGAGGATGGCTCTTCTGACTGATGTGAAGTGATATCTTTTGTAGTATTGACTTCCAGTGCCCACCTGTTTGGTTGGCTAAAAAAGTGTATGCCCTTTTCTTGAATATATACAGAAAAAAACGCATACACCCTTTTTGGCCAACTGCAATGTTGGCAATGTTCAGCTCCTTTTCTTGTGCTTAATGGCGAGTCCTTTCTACCTCCTCAAATCCCTTTCCTGCCATTCTCCCTTGCTTACAAGTCCTTTTCTCTGACTTTCCTCAAGACATTTTTCAGTGATGGATATTTTCAACTCTGCAGTTTTGTGAATTTTACTGCCCCTGAGTTCCATTGTTCAACTTGTGTTTATGGGAACTGGCCACAAAGCAGCAGGATTTCCTCAAGCCCTATACTGTTTCCATAGGCAACCCTAGCCTTTGGTCAATTCGTCTTCCTGATTGGAAATTAGAGTGACATGTGCCTGTCTGAACACCTAGGACTTGTCTCTCATTGTTCCTCATCCTTCCGCTTCATCCTCTGGACAAATTCCAAACTGTACGCAACAGGATGTTGACAGTGCTGACATCTCCAAGTGGGGAGACTGTTAGTAAAGACGCTGGAGGGGTGAACCAGAGCACCAGGAGATGAGATGCCTTTTCCAAGCTCTTCCCGATCAGACGGTATACCATCCTCTGGGTGTGACAGACATGTTTTAGCAGTAGGAAGAGTCCCATTCATGTAAGGAGAACACCAGGGCTTTTTCAAAATCAGTGTCTCCCCGAAACCCAAACTGGGGAATTTTTTAAGCTACGGCTACACATATGTTCATTAAGGGCCTTGGGAAGTAGGCAGAGTCCAAACTTTAGATGATTGAAGTCTTCAGGGTCAGAAGCACTCACCACCAGCTTCCCTTAGGCTACACTTTAACTATCATTGATAGATGATGTCAATAAAAATATCTATTCTTTTTCAGATTATTTCCCCTTATAGGTTATTGCAAAATGTTGAGTGTAGTTCCCTGTGCTATACAGTAGTTCCTTGTTGATGATCTATTTTATACATAGCAGTGTGTATGTGTTAATTCCAAACTGTTAATTTATCCCTCCTCCCACCTTTCCCCTTTGGTAATAATAAATTATAAGATTTTATACTTCTCAGAAATGGGGGAGCTGAAAGAGAGGTATCATTTTCAATGGAAAAGCATTTAAAACAAGATTGAAGGTTTAACCAAGATTATTAGATGTACATCCTTGGAAAGAAATCACTTCGTTTCTCTAATATTGACCTGACAAATAAGACAAACCTTTTCACTGAACTTGCTTATAAAAAGTGATGGAAATATCAAATGGAAGTGTTAGAAACATCTTATTTTACCCGAGCCTTATACACTGTTCTATGTTAACTACAGTTTGGCTCACACATCTGTTCATTGAGGTTACAATAGTCTGGTTTTATGCAGCGCCCCAACTCACCTTTCCCCTTAAGCAAGCATAAGTTGCTTTTCTAAATTTGAGACACTGTTCTGTTTTGGAATTCAGTTCCTGTGTAGCCAAGTTTACATTCCGTGTATTAGTGATATCTTATGATGTTTCTTTTTCTGTGTGACTTATTTCAGTTAGAATCATCGTACCTGAATCCACTCATTGTGCTGCTAAGAGCCTGATGACATAGATTTCATTGCTGAGTGATATTGATTTGTAAGTAAATACCACATCTTCTTTATCCATTTTTCACTTTCTGCGATGTTGAACTTCTACTGTAAACGAGGTTCTTGTAAACAGAGGCGTCCGAAACTTTGGGGTGGCTGTGTCTTTTTTATTTTAATTTCGCTATGCTATAGGACCATAAGTGGAAGTGCCCTAGGCTCTGTTGCTTTGGTTTTTAGATGTTTCAGGAAACACCATACACTTCTCCCGAGTGTCTGTTGGCAATTTCCATCCCGCCCATCAGCATAACAAGGATCCCAGTTCTCCATGGCCTGTCCTGCCTTTCTGGATTTTACACTTTTTTCCGATGGCCCTTTTGACCGGGGGGAAGTGAGACTTCATTGTAGTGCAGATTTCCTTTGCAAGTTTGCTTGGTTGGCCAAAAAGGGCGTATGCGTTTTTTCCTGAATATATTCAGGAAAAAACGCATACGCCCTTTTTGGCCAAGTGCATCATTGTGGACGTTCTGCCTCTTTTCCTATGCTTTCAATGCAATTCCAGTCTACCTCCTGAAATCGGTTTCCTGCAATTCTGCCCCGCTTTCAAGTCCTCTTGGCAGCCTTACTTCAGTATATTTTTCGACGATAGCTGTCATTCATAACTCTGCAGGTTTGTGAATTACAGTGCCCCTGAGCTCCTTTCTTCAACTCGCTTTCTTTTGAGCTGGCCGCAACACCGCAGGATGGCTTCATGCCCTAATCTGGTTCCGGCACGGCACGCTGAGCCTTTGGTTAATTCCTCTTCCTGGTGGGAAACGAGAGTTAAATTTGCCCGTCCAGACACCTCCAGCTAGTCTCTCATTGGTTCTCGCTATTCCTGTTCATCCTCCGCAGAAATTGCAAACTGGGCCAAACATGAGGTTAAAGGGACTGACTCTCCAAGTCGGGAGAGTGTTAGTAAAGCGTCTGGAATGTTGCACCCGAGTACCAGGGGAGGAAAACTGAGACATACTTGAACACGTCTCCCGTTCACATGGTTGATCATACTCTGGGTTCCACATGCATGTTTTAGCTGAAGTCAGAATACCTTAAACCTGGAGAGTTGAGACCCGTGTAATGGGTACCATGCAATATGACTTCAAAGGGTCTTCATTTGCTCACCGCACCTTTCCAATCCTATCACTGCTGCGTTTATACCCCTGTACACACGCTTGATTCTCTTTTGGAGACATAGCAATCCATAGGTTTTAAGATACTTACTAGTCAGGTACATTCTTAGGCGTTTAATATGGGGTGTTGAGTCCATTTCGTTGATCAAGGAGTAGCTCTTGTCTATTCCATATTTGGCTTAAGGAACTTTATCTGTGCTCATTTCAATCTCTGGTTTTATGCAGCGCCCCAACTCACCTTTCCCCTTAAGCAAGCATAAGTTGCTTTTCTAAATTTGAGACACTGTTCTGTTTTGGAATTCAGTTCCTGTGTAGCCAAGTTTACATTCCGTGTATTAGTGATATCTTATGATGTTTCTTTTTCTGTGTGACTTATTTCAGTTAGAATCATCGTACCTGAATCCACTCATTGTGCTGCTAAGAGCCTGATGACATAGATTTCATTGCTGAGTGATATTGATTTGTAAGTAAATACCACATCTTCTTTATCCATTTTTCACTTTCTGCGATGTTGAACTTCTACTGTAAACGAGGTTCTTGTAAACAGAGGCGTCCGAAACTTTGGGGTGGCTGTGTCTTTTTTATTTTAATTTCGCTATGCTATAGGACCATAAGTGGAAGTGCCCTAGGCTCTGTTGCTTTGTTTTTTAGATGTTTCAGGAAACACCATACACTTCTCCCGAGTGTCTGTTGGCAATTTCCATCCCGCCCATCAGCATAACAAGGATCCCAGTTCTCCATGGCCTGTCCTGCCTTTCTGGATTTTACACTTTTTTCCGATGGCCCTTTTGACCGGGGGGAAGTGAGACTTCATTGTAGTGCAGATTTCCTTTGCAAGTTTGCTTGGTTGGCCAAAAAGGGCGTATGCGTTTTTTCCTGAATATATTCAGGAAAAAACGCATACGCCCTTTTTGGCCAAGTGCATCATTGTGGACGTTCTGCCTCTTTTCCTATGCTTTCAATGCAATTCCAGTCTACCTCCTGAAATCGGTTTCCTGCAATTCTGCCCCGCTTTCAAGTCCTCTTGGCAGCCTTACTTCAGTATATTTTTCGACGATAGCTGTCATTCATAACTCTGCAGGTTTGTGAATTACAGTGCCCCTGAGCTCCTTTCTTCAACTCGCTTTCTTTTGAGCTGGCCGCAACACCGCAGGATGGCTTCATGCCCTAATCTGGTTCCGGCACGGCACGCTGAGCCTTTGGTTAATTCCTCTTCCTGGTGGGAAACGAGAGTTAAATTTGCCCGTCCAGACACCTCCAGCTAGTCTCTCATTGGTTCTCGCTATTCCTGTTCATCCTCCGCAGAAATTGCAAACTGGGCCAAACATGAGGTTAAAGGGACTGACTCTCCAAGTCGGGAGAGTGTTAGTAAAGCGTCTGGAATGTTGCACCCGAGTACCAGGACACGAAAACTGAGACATACTTGAACACGTCTCCCGTTCACATGGTTGATCATACTCTGGGTTCCACATGCATGTTTTAGCTGAAGTCAGAATACCTTAAACCTGGAGAGTTGAGACCCGTGTAATGGGTACCATGCAATATGACTTCAAAGGGTCTTCATTTGCTCACCGCACCTTTCCAATCCTATCACTGCTGCGTTTATACCCCTGTACACACGCTTGATTCTCTTTTGGAGACATAGCAATCCATAGGTTTTAAGATACTTACTAGTCAGGTACATTCTTAGGCGTTTAATATGGGGTGTTGAGTCCATTTCGTTGATCAAGGAGTAGCTCTTGTCTATTCCATATTTGGCTTAAGGAACTTTATCTGTGCTCATTTCAATCTCTGGTTTTATGCAGCGCCCCAACTCACCTTTCCCCTTAAGCAAGCATAAGTTGCTTTTCTAAATTTGAGACACTGTTCTGTTTTGGAATTCAGTTCCTGTGTAGCCAAGTTTACATTCCGTGTATTAGTGATATCTTATGATGTTTCTTTTTCTGTGTGACTTATTTCAGTTAGAATCATCGTACCTGAATCCACTCATTGTGCTGCTAAGAGCCTGATGACATAGATTTCATTGCTGAGTGATATTGATTTGTAAGTAAATACCACATCTTCTTTATCCATTTTTCACTTTCTGCGATGTTGAACTTCTACTGTAAACGAGGTTCTTGTAAACAGAGGCGTCCGAAACTTTGGGGTGGCTGTGTCTTTTTTATTTTAATTTCGCTATGCTATAGGACCATAAGTGGAAGTGCCCTAGGCTCTGTTGCTTTGTTTTTTAGATGTTTCAGGAAACACCATACACTTCTCCCGAGTGTCTGTTGGCAATTTCCATCCCGCCCATCAGCATAACAAGGATCCCAGTCCTCCATGGCCTGTCCTGCCTTTCTGGATTTTACACTTTTTTCAGATGGCCCTTTTGACCGGGGGGAAGTGAGACTTCATTGTAGTGCAGATTTCCTTTGCAAGCTTGCTTGGTTGGCCAAAAAGGGCGTATGCGTTTTTTCCTGACTATATTCAGGAAAAAACGCATACGCCCTTTTTGGCCAAGTGCATCATTGTGGACGTTCTGCCTCTTTTCCTATGCTTTCAATGCAATTCCAGTCTACCTCTTGAAATCGGTTTCCTGCAATTCTGCCCCGCTTTCAAGTCCTCTTGGCAGCCTTACTTCAGTCTATTTTTCGACGATAGCTGTCATTCATAACTCTGCAGGTTTGTGAATTACAGTGCCCCTGAGCTCCTTTCTTCAACTCACTTTCTTTTGAGCTGGCCGCAACACCGCAGGATGGCTTCAGGCCCTAATCTGGTTCCGGCATGGCACGCTGAGCCTTTGGTTATTTCCTCTTCCAGATGGGAAATGAGAGTTAAATTTGCCCGTCCAGACACCTCCAGCTAGTCTCTCATTGGTTCTCCCTATTCCTGTTCATCTTCCGCAGAAATTGCAAACTGGGCCAAACAGGAGGTTAAAGGCGCTGACTCTCCAAGTGTGGAGAGTGTTAGTAAAGCGTCTGGAATGTTGCACCCGAGTACCAGGGGAGGAAAACTGAGACATATTTGAACACGTCTCCCGTTCACACGGTTGATCATACTCTGGGTTCCACATGCATGTTTTAGCTGAAGGAAGAATACCTTAAACCTGGAGAGTTGAGACCCGTGGAATGGGTACCATGCAATATGACTTCAAAGGGTCTTCATTTGCTCACCGAACCTCTCCAATCCTATCACTGCTGCGTTTATGCGCCTGTACACACGCTTGATTCTCTTTTGGAGACATAGCAATCCATAGGTTTTAAGATACTTACTAGTCAGGTACATTCTTAGGCGTTTAATATGGGGTGTTGAGTCCATTTCGTTGAGCAAGGAGTAGCTCTTGTCTATTCCATATTTGGCTTAAGGAACTTTATCTGTGCTCATTTCAATCTCTGGTTTTATGCAGCACCCCAACTCACCTTTCCCCTTAAGCAAGCATAAGTTGGTTTTCTAAATTTGAGACCCTGTTCTGTTTTGGAATTCAGTTCCTGTGTAGCCAAGTTTACATTCCGTGTATTAGTGATATCTTATGATGTTTCTTTTTCTGTGTGACTTATTTCAGTTAGAATCATCGTACCTGAATCCACTCATTATGCTGCTACGGGCCTGATGACATAGATTTCATTGCTGAGTGATACTGCATTGTACGTAAGTACCACAAGTTCTTTATCCATTTTTCACTTTCTGTGATATTGAACTTGTACGGTAAACGAGGTTCTTGTAAACAGAGGCGTCCCAAACTTTGGGGTGGCTGTGTCTTTTTGATTTTAATTTCCCTAAGCTATAGGACCATAAGTGGAAGTGCCCTAGGCTCTGTTGCTTTGTTTTTTAGATGTTTCAGGAAACACCATACACTTCTCCCGAGTGTCTGTTGGCAATTTACATCCCGCCCATCAGCATAACAAGGCTCCCAGTTCTCCATGGCCTGTCCTGCCTTTCTGGATTTTACACTTTTTTCAGATGGCCCTTTTGACCGGGGGGAAGTGAGACTTCATTGTAGTGCAGATTTCCTTTGCAAGTTTGCTTGGTTGGCCAAAAAGGGCGTATGCGTTTTTTCCTGAATATATTCAGGGAAAAACGCATACGCCCTTTTTGGCCAAGTGCATCATTGTGGACGTTCTGCCTCTTTTCCTATGCTTTCAATGCAATTCCAGTCTACCTCCTGAAATCGGTTTCCTGCAATTCTGCCCCGCTTTCAAGTCCTCTTGGCAGCCTTACTTTAGTCTATTTTTGGATGATAGCTGTCATTTATAACTGTGCAGGTTTGTGAATTACAGTGCCCCTGAGCTCCTTTCTTCAACTCGCTTTCTTGTGAGCTGGCCGCAACACCGCAGGATGGCTTCAGGCCCTAATCTGGTTCCGGCACGGCACGCTGAGCCTTTGGTTATTTCCTCTTCCTGGTGGGAAATGAGAGTTAAATTTGCCCGTCCAGCCACCTCCAGCTAGTCTCTCATTGGTTCTCGTTATTCCTTTTCATCTTCCGCAGAAATTGCAAACTGGGCCAAACAGGAGGTTAAAGGGACTGATTCTCCAAGTCGGGAGAGTGTTAGTAAAGCGTCTGGAATGTTGCACCCGAGTACCAGGGGAGGAAAACTGAGACATATTTGAACACGTCTCCCGATCACACGGTTGATCATACTCTAGGTTCCACATGCATGTTTTAGCTGAAGGAAGAATACCTTAAACCTGGGTAGTTGAAACCCGTGGAATGGGTACCATGCAATATGACTTCAAAGGGTCTTCATTTGCTCACCGAACCTCTCCAATCCTATCACTGCTGCGTTTATGCCCCTGTACACATGCTTGATTCTCTTTCGGAGACATAGCAATCCATAGGTTTTAAGATACTTACTAGTCAGGTACATTCTTAGGCGTTTAATATGCGGTGTTGAGTCCATTTCGTTGAGCAAGGAGTAGCTCTTGTCTATTCCATATTTGGCTTAAGGAACTTTATCTGTGCTCATTTCGATCTCTGGTTTTATGCAGCACCCCAACTCACCTTTCCTCTTAAGCAAGCATAAGTTGGTTTTCTAAATTTGAGACCCTGTTCTGTTCTGTAATTCAGTTCCTGTGTAGCCAAGATTACATTCCGTGTATTAGTGATAACTTATGATGTTTCTTTTTCTGTGTGAATTATTTCAGTTAGAATCATCATACCTGAATCCACTCATTGTGCTGCTAAGAGCCTGATGACATAGATTTCATTGCTGAGTGATATTGCTTTGTAAGTAAATACCACATCTTCTTTATCCATTTTTCACTTTCTGCGATGTTCAACTTGTACTGTAAACGAGGTTCTTGTAAACAGAGGCGTCCCAAACTTTGGGGTGGCTGTGTCTTTTTGATTTTAATTTCCCTAAGCTATAGGACCATAAGTGGAAGTGCCCTAGGCTCTGTTGCTTTGTTTTTTAGATGTTTCAGGAAACACCATACACTTCTCCCGAGTGTCTGTTGGCAATTTACATCCCGCCCATCAGCATAACAAGGCTCCCAGTTCTCCATGGCCTGTCCTGCCTTTCTGGATTTTACACTTTTTTCAGATGGTCCTTTTGACCGGGGGGAAGTGAGACTTCATTGTAGTGCAGATTTCCTTTACAAGCTTGCTTGGTTGGCCAAAAAGGGCGTATGCGTTTTTTCCTGACTATATTCAGGAAAAAACGCATACGCCCTTTTTGGCCAAGTGCATCATTGTGGACGTTCTGCCTCTTTTCCTATGCTTTCAATGCAATTCCAGTCTACCTCCTGAAATCGGTTTCCTGCAATTCTGCCCCACTTTCAAGTCCTCTTGGCAGCCTTACTTCAGTCTATTTTTGGACGATAGCTGTCATTTATAACTCTGCAGGTTTGTGAATTACAGTGCCCCTGAGCTCCTTTCTTCAACTCACTTTCTTTTGAGCTGGCCGCAACACCGCAGGATGGCTTCAGGCCCTAATCTGGTTCCGGCACGGCACGCTGAGCCTTTGGTTATTTCCTCTTCCAGATGGGAAATGAGAGTTAAATTTGCCCGTCCAGACACCTCCAGCTAGTCTCTCATTGGTTCTCCCTATTCCTGTTCATCTTCCGCAGAAATTGCAAACTGGGCCAAACAGGAGGTTAAAGGCGCTGACTCTCCAAGTGGGGAGAGTGTTAGTAAAGCGTCTGGAATGTTGCACCCGAGTACCAGGGGAGGAAAACTGAGACATATTTGAACACGTCTCCCGTTCACACGGTTGATTATACTCTGGGTTCCACATGCATGTTTTAGCTGAAGGAAGAATACCTTAAACCTGGAGAGTTGAGACCCGTGGAATGGGTACCATGCAATATGACTTCAAAGGGTCTTCATTTGCTCACCGAACCTCTCCAATCCTATCACTGCTGCATTTATGCCCCTGTACACATGCTTGATTCTCTTTTGGAGACATAGCAATCCATAGGTTTTAAGATACTTACTAGTCAGGTACATTCTTAGGCGTTTAATATGGGGTGTTGAGTCCATTTCGTTGAGCAAGGAGTAGCTCTTGTCTATTCCATATTTGGCTTAAGGAACTTTATCTGTGCTCATTTCAATCTCTGGTTTTATGCAGCACCCCAACTCACCTTTCCCCTTAAGCAAGCATAAGTTGGTTTTCTAAATTTGAGACCCTGTTCTGTTTTGGAATTCAGTTCCTATGTAGCCAAGATTATATTCCGTGTATTAGTGATATCTTATGATGTTTCTTTTTCTGTGTGACTTATTTCAGTTAGAATCATCGTACCTGAATCCACTCATTATGCTGCTATGGGCCTGATGACATAGATTTCATTGCTGAGTGATACTGCATTGTACGTAAGTACCACAAGTTCTTTATCCATTTTTCACTTTCTGTGATATTGAACTTGTACGGTAAACGAGGTTCTTGTAAACAGAGGCGTCCCAAACTTTGGGGTGGCTGTGTCTTTTTGATTTTAATTTCCCTAAGCTATAGGACCATAAGTGGAAGTGCCCTAGGCTCTGTTGCTTTGTTTTTTAGATGTTTCAGGAAACACCATACAATTCTCCCGAGTGTCTGTTGGCAATTTACATCCCGCCCATCAGCATAACAAGGCTCCCAGTTCTCCATGGCCTGTCCTGCCTTTCTGGATTTTACACTTTTTTCAGATGGCCCTTTTGACCGGGGGGAAGTGAGACTTCATTGTAGTGCAGATTTCCTTTGCAAGTTTGCTTGGTTGGCCAAAAAGGGCGTATGCGTTTTTTCCTGAATATATTCAGGAAAAAACGCATACACCCTTTTTGGCCAAGTGCATCATTGTGGACGTTCTGCCTCTTTTCCTATGCTTTCAATGCAATTCCAGTCTACCTCCTGAAATCGGTTTCCTGCAATTCTGCCCCGCTTTCAAGTCCTCTTGGCAGCCTTACTTTAGTCTATTTTTGGATGATAGCTGTCATTTATAACTGTGCAGGTTTGTGAATTACAGTGCCCCTGAGCTCCTTTCTTCAACTCGCTTTCTTGTGACCTGGCCGCAACACCGCAGGATGGCTTCAGGCCCTAATCTGGTTCCGGCACGGCACGCTGAGCCTTTGGTTATTTCCTCTTCCTGGTGGGAAATGAGAGTTAAATTTGCCCGTCCAGCCACCTCCAGCTAGTCTCTCATTGGTTCTCGCTATTCCTTTTCATCTTCCGCAGAAATTGCAAACTGGGCCAAACAGGAGGTTAAAGGGACTGATTCTCCAAGTCGGGCGAGTGTTATTAAAGCGTCTGGAATGTTGCACCCGAGTACCAGGGGAGGAAAACTGAGACATATTTGAACACGTCTCCCGATCACATGGTTGATCATACTCTAGGTTCCACATGCATGTTTTAGCTGAAGGAAGAATACCTTAAACCTGGGTAGTTGAAACCCGTGGAATGGGTACCATGCAATATGACTTCAAAGGGTCTTCATTTGCTCACCGAACCTCTCCAATCCTATCACTGCTGCGTTTATGCCCCTGTACACATGCTTGATTCTCTTTTGGAGACATAGCAATCCATAGGTTTTAAGATACTTACTAGTCAGGTACATTCTTAGGCGTTTAATATGCGGTGTTGAGTCCATTTCGTTGAGCAAGGAGTAGCTCTTGTCTATTCCATATTTGGCTTAAGGAACTTTATCTGTGCTCATTTCAATCTCTGGTTTTATGCAGCACCCCAACTCACCTTTCCCCTTAAGCAAGCATAAGTTGGTTTTCTAAATTTGAGACCCTGTTCTGTTCTGTAATTCAGTTCCTGTGTAGCCAAGTTTACATTCCGTGTATTAGTGATATCTTATGATGTTTCTTTTTCTGTGTGACTTATTTCAGTTAGAATCAAAATACCTGAATCCACTCATTGTGCTGCTAAGAGCCTGATGACATAGATTTCATTGCTGAGTGATATTGCTTTGTAAGTAAATACCACATCTTCTTTATCCATTTTTCACTTTCTGCGATGTTGAACTTCTACTGTAAACGAGGTTCTTGTAAACAGAGGCGTCCCAAACTTTGGGGTGGCTGTGTCTTTTTTATTTTAATTTCCCTAAGCTATAGGACCATAAGTGGAAGTGCCCTAGGCTCTGTTGCTTTGTTTTTTAGATGTTTCAGGAAACACCATACACTTCTCCCGAGTGTCTGTTGGCAATTTACATCCCGCCCATCAGCATAACAAGGCTCCCAGTTCTCCATAGCCTGTCCTGCCTTGCTGGATTTTACACTTTTTTCAGATGGCCCTTTTGACCGGGGGGAAGTGAGACTTCATTGTAGTGCAGATTTCCTTTGCAAGCTTGCTTGGTTGGCCAAAAAGGGCGTATGCGTTTTTTCCTGAATATATTCAGGAAAAAACGCATACGCCCTTTTTGGCCAAGTGCATCATTGTGGACGTTCTGCCTCTTTTCCTATGCTTTCAATGCAATTCCAGTCTACCTCCTGAAATCGGTTTCCTGCAATTCTGCCCCGCTTTCAAGTCCTCTTGGCAGCCTTACTTTAGTCTATTTTTGGACGATAGCTGTCATTTATAACTCTGCAGGTTTGTGAATTACAGTGTCCCTGAGCTCCTTTCTTCAACTCACTTTCTTTTGAGCTGGCCGCAACACCGCAGGATGGCTTCAGGCCCTAATCTGGTTCCGGCACGGCACGCTGAGCCTTTGGTTATTTCCTCTTCCAGATGGGAAATGAGAGTTAAATTTGCCCGTCCAGACACCTCCAGCTAGTCTCTCATTGGTTCTCCCTATTCCTGTTCATCTTCCGCAGAAATTGCAAACTGGGCCAAACAGGAGGTTAAAGGCGCTGACTCTCCAAGTGGGGAGAGTGTTAGTAAAGCATCTGGAATGTTGCACCCGAGTACCAGGGGAGGAAAACTGAGACATATTTGAACACGTCTCCCGTTCACACGGTTGATCATACTCTGGGTTCCACATGCATGTTTTAGCTGAAGGAAGAATACCTTAAACGTGGAGAGTTGAGACCCGTGGAATGGGTACCATGCAATATGACTTCAAAGGGTCTTCATTTGCTCACCGAACCTCTCCAATCCTATCACTGCTGCATTTATGCCCCTGTACACATGCTTGATTCTCTTTTGGAGACATAGCAATCCATAGGTTTTAAGATACTTACTAGTCAGGTACATTCTTAGGCGTTTAATATGGGGTGTTGAGTCCATTTCGTTGAGCAAGGAGTAGCTCTTGTCTATTCCATATTTGGCTTAAGGAACTTTATCTGTGCTCATTTCAATCTCTGGTTTTATGCAGCACCCCAACTCACCTTTCCCCTTAAGCAAGCATAAGTTGGTTTTCTAAATTTGAAACCCTGTTCTGTTTTGGAATTCAGTTCCTGTGTAGCCAAGTTTACATTCCGTGTATTAGTGATATCTTATGATGTTTCTTTTTCTGTGTGACTTATTTCAGTTAGAATCATCGTACCTGAATCCACTCATTATGCTGCTACGGGCCTGATGACATAGATTTCATTGCTGAGTGATACTGCATTGTACGTAAGTACCACAAGTTCTTTATCCATTTTTCACTTTCTGTGATATTGAACTTGTACGGTAAACGAGGTTCTTGTAAACAGAGGCGTCCCAAACTTTGGGGTGGCTGTGTCTTTTTGATTTTAATTTCCCTAAGCTATAGGACCATAAGTGGAAGTGCCCTAGGCTCTGTTGCTTTGTTTTTTAGATGTTTCAGGAAACACCATACAATTCTCCCGAGTGTCTGTTGGCAATTTACATCCCGCCCATCAGCATAACAAGGCTCCCAGTTCTCCATGGCCTGTCCTGCCTTTCTGGATTTTACACTTTTTTCAGATGGCCCTTTTGACCGGGGGGAAGTGAGACTTCATTGTAGTGCAGATTTCCTTTGCAAGTTTGCTTGGTTGGCCAAAAAGGGCGTATGCGTTTTTTCCTGAATATATTCAGGAAAAAACGCATACGCCCTTTTTGGCCAAGTGCATCATTGTGGACGTTCTGCCTCTTTTCCTATGCTTTCAATGCAATTCCAGTCTACCTCCTGAAATCGGTTTCCTGCAATTCTGCCCCGCTTTCAAGTCCTCTTGGCAGCCTTACTTTAGTCTATATTTGGACGATAGCTGTCATTTATAACTCTGCAGGTTTGTGAATTACAGTGTCCCTGAGCTCCTTTCTTCAACTCACTTTCTTTTGAGCTGGCCGCAACACCGCAGGATGGCTTCAGGCCCTAATCTGGTTCCGGCACGGCACGCTGAGCCTTTGGTTATTTCCTCTTCCAGATGGGAAATGAGAGTTAAATTTGCCCGTCCAGCCACCTCCAGCTAGTCTCTCATTGGTTCTCGTTATTCCTTTTCATCTTCCGCAGAAATTGCAAAATGGGCCAAACAGGAGGTTAAAGGCGCTGACTCTCCAAGTGGGGAGAGTGTTAGTAAAGCGTCTGGAATGTTGCACCCGAGTACCAGGGGAGGAAAACTGAGACATATTTGAACACGTCTCCCGTTCATACGGTTGATCATACTCTGGGTTCCACATGCATGTTTTAGCTGAAGGAAGAATACCTTAAACCTGGAGAGTTGAGACCCGTGGAATGGGTACCATGCAATATGACTTCAAAGGGTCTTCATTTGCTCACCGAACCTCTCCAATCCTATCACTGCTGCATTTATGCCCCTGTACACATGCTTGATTCTCTTTTGGAGACATAGCAATCCATAGGTTTTAAGATACTTACTAGTCAGGTACATTCTTAGGCGTTTAATATGCGGTGTTGAGTCCATTTCGTTGAGCAAGGAGTAGCTCTTGTCTATTCCATATTTGGCTTAAGGAACTTTATCTGTGCTCATTTCAATCTCTGGTTTTATGCAGCACCCCAACTCACCTTTCCTCTTAAGCAAGCATAAGTTGGTTTTCTAAATTTGAGACCCTGTTCTGTTCTGTAATTCAGTTCCTGTGTAGCCAAGTTTACATTCCGTGTATTAGTGATATCTTATTATGTTTCTTTTTCTGTGTGACTTATTTCAGTTAGAATCATCATACCTGAATCCACTCATTGTGCTGCTAAGAGCCTGATGACATAGATTTCATTGCTGAGTGATATTGCTTTGTAAGTAAATACCACATCTTCTTTATCCATTTTTCACTTTCTGCGATGTTGAACTTCTACTGTAAACGAGGTTCTTGTAAACAGAGGCGTCCCAAACTTTGGGGTGGCTGTGTCTTTTTTATTTTAATTTCCCTAAGCTATAGGACCATAAGTGGAAGTGCCCTAGGCTCTGTTGCTTTGTTTTTTAGATGTTTCAGGAAACACCATACACTTCTCCCGAGTGTCTGTTGGCAATTTACATCCCGCCCATCAGCATAACAAGGCTCCCAGTTCTCCATGGCCTGTCCTGCCTTTCTGGATTTTACACTTTTTTCAGATGGCCCTTTTGACCGGGGGGAAGTGAGACTTCATTGTAGTGCAGATTTCCTTTGCAAGCTTGCTTGGTTGGCCAAAAAGGGCGTATGCGTTTTTTCCTGAATATATTCAGGAAAAAACGCATACGCCCTTTTTGGCCAAGTGCATCATTGTGGACGTTCTGCCTCTTTTCCTGTGCTTTCAATGCAATTCCAGTCTACCTCCTGAAATCGGTTTCCTGCAATTCTGCCCCGCTTTCAAGTCCTCTTGGCAGCCTTACTTCAGTATATTTTTGGACGATAGCTGTCATTTATAACTCTGCAGGTTTGTGAATTACAGTGCCCCTGAGCTCCTTTCTTCAACTCACTTTCTTTTGAGCTGGCCGCAACACCGCAGGATGGCTTCAGTCCCTAATCTGGTTCCGGCACGGCACGCTGAGCCTTTGGTTATTTCCTCTTCCAGATGGGAAATGAGAGTTAAATTTGCCCGTCCAGACACCTCCAGCTAGTCTCTCATTGGTTCTCGCTATTCCTGTTCATCTTCCGCAGAAATTGCAAACTGGGCCAAACAGGAGGTTAAAGGCGCTGACTCTCCAAGTGGGGAGAGTGTTAGTAAATCATCTGGAATGTTGCACCCGAGTACCAGGGGAGGAAAACTGAGACATATTTGAACACGTCTCCCGTTCACACGGTTGATCATACTCTGGGTTCCACATGCATGTTTTAGCTGAAGGAAGAATACCTTAAACCTGGAGAGTTGAGACCCGTGGAATGGGTACCATGCAATATGACTTCAAAGGGTCTTCATTTGCTCACCGAACCTCTCCAATCCTATCACTGCTGCATTTATGCCCCTGTACACATGCTTGATTCTCTTTTGGAGACATAGCAATCCATAGGTTTTAAGATACTTACTAGTCAGGTACATTCTTAGGCGTTTAATATGGGGTGTTGAGTCCATTTCGTTGAGCAAGGAGTAGCTCTTGTCTATTCCATATTTAGCTTAAGGAACTTTATCTGTGCTCATTTCAATCTCTGGTTTTATGCAGCACCCCAACTCACCTTTCCCCTTAAGCAAGCATAAGTTGGTTTTCTAAATTTGAAACCCTGTTCTGTTTTGGAATTCAGTTCCTGTGTAGCCAAGTTTACATTCCGTGTATTAGTGATATCTTATGATGTTTCTTTTTCTGTGTGACTTATTTCAGTTAGAATCATCGTACCTGAATCCACTCATTATGCTGCTACGGGCCTGATGACATAGATTTCATTGCTGAGTGATACTGCATTGTACGTAAGTACCACAAGTTCTTTATCCATTTTTCACTTTCTGTGATATTGAACTTGTACGGTAAACGAGGTTCTTGTAAACAGAGGCGTCCCAAACTTTGGGGTGGCTGTGTCTTTTTGATTTTAATTTCCCTAAGCTATAGGACCATAAGTGGAAGTGCCCTAGGCTCTGTTGCTTTGTTTTTTAGATGTTTCAGGAAACACCATACACTTCTCCCGAGTGTCTGTTGGCAATTTCCATCCCGCCCATCAGCATAACAAGGATCCCAGTTCTCCATGGCCTGTCCTGCCTTTCTGGATTTTACACTTTTTTCAGATGGCCCTTTTGACCGGGGGGAAGTGAGACTTCATTGTAGTGCAGATTTCCTTTGCAAGTTTGCTTGGTTGGCCAAAAAGGGCGTATGCGTTTTTTCCTGAATATATTCAGGAAAAAACGCATACGCCCTTTTTGGCCAAGTGCATCATTGTGGACGTTCTGCCTCTTTTCCTATGCTTTCAATGCAATTCCAGTCTACCTCCTGAAATCGGTTTCCTGCAATTCTGCCCCGCTTTCAAGTCCTCTTGGCAGCCTTACTTTAGTCTATTTTTGGATGATAGCTGTCATTTATAACTGTGCAGGTTTGTGAATTACAGTGCCCCTGAGCTCCTTTCTTCAACTCGCTTTCTTGTGACCTGGCCGTTACACCGCAGGATGGCTTCAGGCCCTAATCTGGTTCCGGCACGGCACGCTGAGCCTTTGGTTATTTCCTCTTCCTGGTGGGAAATGAGAGTTAAATTTGCCCGTCCAGACACCTCCAGCTAGTCTCTCATTGGTTCTCCCTATTCCTGTTCATCTTCCGCAGAAATTGCAAACTGGGCCAAACAGGAGGTTAAAGGCGCTGATTCTCCAAGTGGGGAGAGTGTTAGTAAAGCGTCTGGAATGTTGCACCCGAGTACCAGGGGACAAAAACTGAGACATATTTGAACACGTCTCCCGTTCACACGGTTGATCATACTCTGGGTTCCACATGCATATTTTAGCCGAAGGAAGAATACCTTAAACCTGTAGTGTTGAGACCCGTGGAATGGGTACCATGCAATATGACTTCAAAGGGTCTTCATTTGCTCACCGAACCTCTCCAATCCTATCACTGCTGCGTTTATGCCCCTGTACACATGCTTGATTCTCTTTCGGAGACATAGCAATCCATAGGTTTTAAGATACTTACTAGTCAGGTACATTCTTAGGCGTTTAATATGCGGTGTTGAGTCCATTTCGTTGAGCAAGGAGTAGCTCTTGTCTATTCCATATTTGGCTTAAGGAACTTTATCTGTGCTCATTTCGATCTCTGGTTTTATGCAGCACCCCAACTCACCTTTCCCCTTAAGCAAGCATATGTTGGTTTTCTAAATTTGAGACCCTGTTCTGTTCTGTAATTCAGTTCCTGTGTAGCCAAGTTTACATTCCGTGTATTACTGATATCTTATGATGTTTCATTTTCTGTGTGACTTATTTCAGTTAGAATCATCATACCTGAATCCACTCATTGTGCTGCTAAGGGCCTGATGACATAGATTTCATTGCTGAGTGATATTGCTTTGTAAGTAAATACCAAACCTTCTTTATCCATTTTTCACTTTCTGCGGTGTTGAACTTGTACGGTAAACGAGGTTCTTGTAAACAGAGGCGTCCCAAACATTGGGGTGGCTGTGTCTTTTTGATTTTAATTTCCCTAAGCTATAGGACCATAAGTGGAAGTGCCCTAGGCTCTGTTGCTTTGTTTTTTAGATGTTTCAGGAAACACCATACACTTCTCCCGAGTGGCTGTTGGCAATTTACATCCCGCCCATCAGCATAACAAGGCTCCCAGTTCTCCATGGCCTGTCCTGCCTTTCTGGATTTTACACTTTTTTCAGATGGCCCTTTTGACGGGGGGAAGTGAGACTTCATTGTAGTGCAGATTTCCTTTGCAAGCTTGCTTGGTTGGCCAAAAAGGGCGTATGCGTTTTTTCCTGAATATATTCAGGAAAAAACGCATACGCCCTTTTTGGCCAAGTGCATCATTGTGGACGTTCTGCCTCTTTTCCTATGCTTTCAATGCAATTCCAGTCTACCTCCTGAAATCGGTTTCCTGCAATTCTGCCCCGTTTCAAGTCCTCTTGGCAGCCTTACTTCAGTATATTTTTGGATGATAGCTGTCATTTATAACTCTGCAGGTTTGTGAATTACAGTGCCCCTGAGCTCCTTTCTTCAACTCGCTTTCTTGTGACCTGGCCGCAACACCGCATGATGGCTTCAGGCCCTAATCTGGTTCCGGCACGGCACGCTGAGCCTTTGGTTAATTCCTCTTCCTGGTGGGAAATGAGAGTTAAATTTGCCCGTCCAGACACCTCCAGCTAGTCTCTCATTGGTTCTCGCTATTCCTGTTCATCTTCCGCAGAAATTGCAAACTGGGCCAAACAGGAGGTTGAAGGCGCTGACTCTCCATGTGGGGAGAGTGTTAGTAAAGCGTCTGGAATGTTGCACCCGAGTACCAGGGGAGGAAAACTGAGACATATTTGAACACGTCTCCCGTTCACACGGTTGATCATACTCTGGGTTCCACACCAATGTTTTAGCTGAAGGAAGAATACCTTAAACCTGGGTAGTTGAAACCCGTGGAATGGGTACCATGCAATATGACTTCAAAGGGTCTTCATTTGCTCACCGAACCTCTCCAATCCTATCACTGCTGCGTTTATGCCCCTGTACACATGCTTGATTCTCTTTCGGAGACATAGCAATCCATAGGTTTTAAGATACTTACTAGTCAGGTATATTCTTAGGCGTTTAATATGCGGTGTTGAGTCCATTTCGTTTAGCAAGGAGTAGCTCTTGTCTATTCCATATTTGGCTTAAGGAACTTTATCTGTGCTCATTTCGATCTCTGGTTTTATGCAGCACCCCAACTCACCTTTCCCCTTAAGCAAGCATAAGTTGGTTTTATAAGTTTGAGACCCTGTTCTGTTCTGTAATTCAGTTCCTGTGTAGCCAAGTTTACATTCCGTGTATTAGTGATATCTTATGATGTTTCTTTTTCTGTGTGACTTATTTCAGTTAGAATCATCATACCTGAATCCACTCATTGTGCTGCTAAGGGCCTGATGACATAGATTTCATTGCTGAGTGATATTGCTTTGTAAGTAAATACCACAACTTCTTTATCCATTTTTCACTTTCTGCGATGTTGAACTTGTACTGTAAACGAGGTTCTTGTAAACAGAGGCGTCCCAAACTTTGGGGTGGCTGTGTCTTTTTGATTTTAATTTCCCTAAGCTATAGGACCATAAGTGGAAGTGCCCTAGGCTCTGTTGCTTTGTTTTTTAGATGTTTCAGGAAACACCATACACTTCTCCCGAGTGTCTGTTGGCAATTTACATCCCGCCCATCAGCATAACAAGGCTCCCAGTTCTCCATGGCCTGTCCTGCCTTTCTGGATTTTACACTTTTTTCAGATGGCCCTTTTGACCGGGGGGAAGTGAGACTTCATTGTAGTGCAGATTTCCTTTGCAAGCTTGCTTGGTTGGAAGGACCAAGTGGATCTTCCACTTAGGACCATAAGTGGAAGTGCCCTAGGCGTTTGTTGTCTACATCTGTTGCTCTATTTATGCCTTGCAAAATGGTTAATCTGTACAGTTTTTCTAGGTTCCACATATATGCATGAATATACAAGGTTTGTTTTTCTCTTTCTGACTTACTTCACTCTGTATGACAGTCTCTAGATCCATCGACGTCTCTACAAATGACCCAATTTCATTCCTTTTCATGGCTTAGTAATATTCCATTTTATATATGTACCACAGCTTTATGCATTCGTCTGTCTGTGGGCATTTAGGTTGCTTCCATTACCTCGATATTGTAAATAGTGATGCAATGAACATTGCGGTGAATGACTCTTTTTGATTTATGGTTTTGTCTGGGTATATGTCCAGTACTGGGATTGCTGTATCATATGGTAATTCTATTGTTAGTTTCTTAAGAAATTCCATATTGTTCTCCATAATGACTGTATCAATTTATATTCCCAACAATAGTGGAAGAGGGTTCCTTTTCTCCACACCCTTTCCAGCATTTTTTGTTTGTAGATTTTCTATGAAGCCTATTCTACCAGGTGTGAGGTGATACCTCATTGTTGAATCCATTTCGTTGAGCAAGGGGTAGGTCTTGTCTATTACATATTTGGCTTATGGAACGGTATCTGTGCTAATTTCAAACTCTGCTTTTATGCAGCACCCCAACTCACCTTCCCCCTTAAGCAAGCATAAGTTGGTTTTCTAAATTTCAGACCCTGTTCTGTTTTGTAATTCAGTTCATGTGTAGCCAAGTTCACATTCCGTGTATTAGTGATACCTTATGATGTTTCTTTTTCTGTGTGACTTCTTTCACTTAGAATCATCGTGCCTCAATCCACTCATTATGCTGGTACAGGCCTGGTGACATAGATTTCATTGCTGAGTGGTATTCTGTTGTACATAAGTACCGCAAATTCTTTATCCATTATTTGCTCTCTGGGATATTTAACGTGTGCCGCAGAAGAGATTCCTGTAAAAAGAGCCGTCTCAAATTTTGGGGTGGCTGTGTCTTTTTGATTTTAATTTCCCTAAGCTATAGGACCATAAGTGGAAGTGCCCTAGGCTCTGTTGCTTTGTTTTTTAGATGTTTCAGGAAACACCATACACTTCTACAGAGCGGCTGTTGGCAATTTACATCCCGCCCATCAGCATAACAAGGCTCCCAATTTTCCATGGCCTGTTCTGCCTTTCTGGATTTTACACTTTTTTCAGATGGCCCTTTTGACCAGGGGGGAAGTGAGACTTCATTGTAGTGCAGATTTCCTTTGCAAGCTTGCTTGGTTGGCCAAAAAGGGCGTATCCGTTTTTTCCTGAATATATTCAGGAAAAAACGCATACGCCCTTTTTAGCCAAGTGCATCATTTTCGACGTTCTGCCTGTTTTCCTGTGTTTTAAATGCAATCCAATTCCGATTCCTCCTGAAATCGGTTTCCTGCAATTTTGCCCCGCATTCAAGTCCTCTTGGCAGCCCTACTTCAGTATATTTTCGGACAATAGCTGTCATTTATAAATCTGCAGGTTTGTGAATTACAGTGCCCCTGAGCTCCTTTCTTCAACTCGCTTTCTTGTGAGCTGGCCAAAACACCGCAGGATTGCTTCAGGCCCTAATCTGGTTCCGGCACGGCATGCTGAGCCTTTGGTTTATTCCTCTTCCCTGTGGGAAATGAGAGTTAAATTTGCCCGTCCAGACACCTCCAGCTAGTCTCTCATTGGTTCTCCCTATTCCTGTTCATCTTCCGCAGAAATTGCAAACTGGGCCAAACAGGAGGTTAAAGGCAGTCACTCTCCAAGTGAGGAGAGTGTTAGTAAAGCGTCTGGAATGTTGCACCCGAGTACCAGGGAACGAAAATTGAGACACATTTGAACACGTTTCTCGATCACATGGTGGATCATACTCTGGGTTCCACATGCATGTTTTAGCTGAAGGAAGAATCCCTTAAACCTGGAGAGTTGAGACCAATGGAATGGGTACCATGCAATATGACTTCAAAGGGTCTGCATTTGCTCACCGAACCTCACCAATCTTATGAGCCCCAAGTGTCCAGCCTTATGTGTCACCCAGCTCTGGGTGTAGATATGGTAAATGCAGGTTGCATCAGAAGCCTTGAATGAATTACTTAAGTATTGCTCTCTATTTCACTCTCATTGTGTTTTGTTTAAGAAATTTATTTTTAATATGGGATTTAGCTGATTTTCACTGCTTTAATGCCGCTGTACACACTCTTGATTCTCTTACAGAGATATATAAATCCATAGCTTTTATGATTCTTACTAGTCAGGTATATGCCTAGGCGTTGAATATGGGGTGTTGAGTCCATTTCGTTGAGCAAGGAGTAGCTCTTGTCTATTCCATATTTGGCTTAAGGAACTTTATCTGTGCTCATTTCAATCTCTGGTTTTATGCAGCACCCCAACTCACCTTTCCCCTTAAGCAAGCATAAGTTGGTTTTCTAAATTTGAGACCCTGTTCTGTTTTGGAATTCAGTTCCTGTGTAGCCAAGTTTACATTCCGTGTATTAGTGATATCTTATGATGTTTCTTTCTCTGTGTGACTTATTTCAGTTAGATTCATTGTACTTAATCCACTCATTATGCTGCTACGGGCCTGATGACATAGATTTCATTGCTGAGTGATACTGCATTGTACGTAAGTACCACAACTTCTTTATCCATTTTTCACTTTCTGCGATATTGAACTTGTACCGTATATGAGGTTCTTATAAACAGAGCCATCCCAAACTTGGGGTGGCTGTGTCTTTTTGATTTTAATTTCCCTAAACTATAGGACCATAAGTGGAAGTGCCCTAGGCTCTGTTGCTTTGTTTTTTAGATGTTTCAGGAAACACCATACACTTCTCCAGAGTGGCTGTTGGCAATTTACATCCCGCCCATCAGCATAAGAAGGCTCCCAGTTCTCCATGGCCTGTCGTGCCTTTCTGGATTTTACACTTTTTTCAGATGGCCCTTTTGACCAGGGGAAAGTGAGACTTCATTGTAGTGCAGATTTCCTTTGCAAGCTTGCTTGGTTGGCCAAAAAGTGTGTATGCGTTTTTTCCTGACTATATTCAGGAAAAAACACATACGCCCTTTTTGGCCAAGTGCATCATTGTCGAGGTTCTGACTCTCTTCATATGTTTTCAATGCAATTCCAGTGTACCTCCTGAAATCGGTTTCCTGCAATTCTGCCTTGCTTTCAATGCTTCTTCATAGCCTTACCTCAATATATTTTTTGAAAATAGTTGGCCTTTATAACTCTGCAGGTTTTTGAATTGCAGTGGCCCTTAGCTCCATTTTTCAGCTCTTATTTTTGTGATCTTGCCCCATAACCACAGGATTCCTTGAAGCTCTATTCTTCTTCTGGGGCACCTTGCTGTGCCTTTGGTTAATTCTTCTTACTGATGTGAAATTAGAGTGACATGTGCCCATTGAAACCGCTACAGCTAGTTTCTCACTGGTTCCCCCTATTCCCATTCATCCTCCGCACTAACTGTAGACTGTGCGATACCAGAACTTAAAGGCATTGACTCTCCATGTGGAGATGTTGTTAGTAAAGCGGCTGGAATGTCGATCCGGAGCCCCAGAAGAGGAAAAATGAGGTGTGTTTTAGAAACCTTTCCCGATCATATGGTATACCAGTCGCTGGGTTTCCCAAGCATGGTTTAGCTGTACGAAGATTCCCTTCAACCTGGAGTGTTGGGACCCTTGGAATGAGTAGCATGAAGTATTGCATTAAACTTTCGGCAGTTGCTCACCAAAGCTCACCAATCCTCTCAGCCCCAAGTGTCCAGCCTTATGTCTTATCCAGCTGTGGGTTTATATGTGGTCAATCCAGGTTGCATCACAGCCCCTGAGCGAATTTTGTAAGAATTTTTCTCTCTTTCATTGTTTCTGCGTTTTGTTTTTAAAATTTATTTCTATAATGGGGTTTAGCTCATTTTCACTGCTGTGTTTGTGCCGCTCTGCACACACGTGATTCCCTTATGGAGATATATCAATACATGGGTTTTAAGATTCTTATTACTCAGATATATTTCTCTGCGGTGTATAGGGTGTGTTGAGGCCAGTTCATTGAGCAAGGTGTAGATCTTGTCTAATACCTATTTGGTTTATTGAACGGTATCTGTGCTAATTTCAAACTCTGGTTTTATGCATCACCCCACCTCTCCTTTCCCCTTAAGCTGACATAAGTGTGTTTTCTAAATGTGAGACACTGTTCTGTTCTGTAATTCATTTCTTGTGCAGCCATATTTACCCTCCCTCTATAAGTGATATCTTATGATATGTTTCTTTTTCTGTTTGACTTATTTCAAGTAGTATTATCGGACCTAAATCCACTCTTTATCCTTCTACTAGCCTTATTACATTGATTTCATGGTGAAGAGATATTCCATTGTACATAAGTACCACATCTTCTTTATCCATTGTTCTCTTTCCTGGGATATTTAAGGTGTACTGAAGTTGAGGTTCTTGTAAACAGAGTAGCCCTAAACTGTGGTGTGCTTGTGTCTTGTTGATTTTTAGACTTCCCTAGATATACTCCCATGATTGGAAGTGTCCTATGCTCTGTAGCTCTGTTTTTTAGATGATTTAGGAACCACCATACACTTCTCCAGAGTGGCTCTCGGCAGTTCACACACTGCCCATCAGCGTATAAAGGCTCCCTGTTCTCCATGGCCTGTCCTGCATTTCTGGTTTTTACAATTTTTTAGGATGGCCCTTTTGACCGGTGGGAAGTGAGACTTCTTTGTTGTGCACATTTGCATTGCTTGCTTGCTTCGTTGCCCATAAAGTGCGTATGCGTTTTTTCCTGGATATAATCAGGAAAAAACGCATACGCCCTTTTGGGCTAACTGCATCATTGTCGAAATTCTGCCGCTTTTCATGTGCGTTAAAGACGAGTCCAATCTATCTCTTGAAATCTGTTTCTTGCAATTCTGTCTTGCATTCAGATCCTCTTCTTTGCCTTACCTCAACATATTTTTGGACGTTAGTTTTCATTTATAACTCTGCAGGTTTGTGAATTGCAGTGACCCTGAGCTCCATTTTTTAAGTTGTTCTTTTGTGAGCTGGCCTCAAACCCGCAGGATTGCTTCAGGCCCTATTTTGGCTCCGGCGAGGCAGGCTGAGCCTTTCTTTAATTCTTATTCTTAATGGGAAATTAGAGTGATATGTGCCCGTCCAAACCCCTACAACTCTTCTCTCATTGGTTCCCCCTCTTCCCGTTCATCCTCCTCACAATTTGCAAAATGTGTGAAACAGAAGTTTAAATGTGCTGATTCTCCAAGTGGGGAGATTCTAAGTAGCGTGGCTGGAATGGTGAACAGGAGCACCAGGAGAGGATAAATGAGGTGCATTTTAGACACATCTCCCGATCACATGGTGTACAGTCCTCTGGGTTTTCCATGCATGTTTTAGCTGTAGGAAGATCCCTTGAACCTGCAGATTTGGGACCCATTGAATGGGTACCAGGTAGTATTACTTTAAAGGGTGTGCATTTCCTCACCCAACCTCACATTTCTCTTAGCGCAAACAGTTTCCAGCCTTATGTCTCATCCTGCTGTGGGTCTAGATGTGTTCAATCCATGTTGCATCACCGTCCCTGAGGAAAAGTTGTAAGAGGTTTTCTCTGTCTCTCTGTCATTTATTTTTTTCAATTTATTACTATATTGGTTACAGCTGATTTTCAAAGCTCTGTTTCTTGCTGCTGTACATCCACTTGATTCACGTACAGAGAGACATCAATAAATTCTTTTTCAGATTCTTACCAGTCGTATATATTCTTTTCCGGTGACTTGAGTGTGCTGAGTGCAGTTCTTTTAGCTACCGTGTAGGCCTTGTTGATTATCAGTTTGGTATTTGGAATGGTATCTTTGCTAATTTCAACCTCCTGGATGATGCCTCACCCCTCCCCACCTTTCCCGTTTAGCAGCCTTATGCGTGTTTTCTACATATTTGACTATGTTTTTGTTTTGTAATTTATTTCATGTGTAGCCATTTTGGATTCCACCTTTAAGTGATATCTTATGATATGTGTCTTTTTCTTTTTGAATTCTGTCACTTAGAATGATCATACGTAACTCCTCCGGAGTTGTTACAACTGGCCATATTTCATTGATTTCCAGGCTGAATAATATTCCACTCTACCTAAGTACCACATCTCTATCCATTTTTTCCCTCCAGAGACATTTAAGTTATATCCTAGTCGAGGATCTTTTAAACAGAGAGGGGGTAAACATTGGGGTGCCTGTGTCCTCTCGATTTTTGTTTTTCCCAAGATATACGCCCATGAGTGCAAGTGCCCTATGCTCTGTAGCTCATTTTTTAGATGCTTTAGTAAACACAATACACTTCTCCAGAATGGCCGTTGGCAATATACATTTCCACTATAAGTCTCACAGGGCTCCCTCTTCTCGTTGCCCTGTCCTGCATTTCTGTTGTTTACGCTTTATGAGGATGGCTCTTCTGACTGATGTGAAGTGATATCTTTTGTAGTATTGACTTCCAGTGCCCACCTGTTTGGTTGGCTAAAAAAGTGTATGCCCTTTTCTTGAATATATACAGAAAAAAACGCATACACCCTTTTTGGCCAACTGCAATGTTGGCAATGTTCAGCTCCTTTTCTTGTGCTTAATGGCGAGTCCTTTCTACCTCCTCAAATCCCTTTCCTGCCATTCTCCCTTGCTTACAAGTCCTTTTCTCTGACTTTCCTCAAGACATTTTTCAGTGATGGATATTTTCAACTCTGCAGTTTTGTGAATTTTACTGCCCCTGAGTTCCATTGTTCAACTTGTGTTTATGGGAACTGGCCACAAAGCAGCAGGATTTCCTCAAGCCCTATACTGTTTCCATAGGCAACCCTAGCCTTTGGTCAATTCGTCTTCCTGATTGGAAATTAGAGTGACATGTGCCTGTCTGAACACCTAGGACTTGTCTCTCATTGTTCCTCATCCTTCCGCTTCATCCTCTGGACAAATTCCAAACTGTACGCAACAGGATGTTGACAGTGCTGACATCTCCAAGTGGGGAGACTGTTAGTAAAGACGCTGGAGGGGTGAACCAGAGCACCAGGAGATGAGATGCCTTTTCCAAGCTCTTCCCGATCAGACGGTATACCATCCTCTGGGTGTGACAGACATGTTTTAGCAGTAGGAAGAGTCCCATTCATGTAAGGAGAACACCAGGGCTTTTTCAAAATCAGTGTCTCCCCGAAACCCAAACTGGGGAATTTTTTAAGCTACGGCTACACATATGTTCATTAAGGGCCTTGGGAAGTAGGCAGAGTCCAAACTTTAGATGATTGAAGTCTTCAGGGTCAGAAGCACTCACCACCAGCTTCCCTTAGGCTACACTTTAACTATCATTGATAGATGATGTCAATAAAAATATCTATTCTTTTTCAGATTATTTCCCCTTATAGGTTATTGCAAAATGTTGAGTGTAGTTCCCTGTGCTATACAGTAGTTCCTTGTTGATGATCTATTTTATACATAGCAGTGTGTATGTGTTAATTCCAAACTGTTAATTTATCCCTCCTCCCACCTTTCCCCTTTGGTAATAATAAATTATAAGATTTTATACTTCTCAGAAATGGGGGAGCTGAAAGAGAGGTATCATTTTCAATGGAAAAGCATTTAAAACAAGATTGAAGGTTTAACCAAGATTATTAGATGTACATCCTTGGAAAGAAATCACTTCGTTTCTCTAATATTGACCTGACAAATAAGACAAACCTTTTCACTGAACTTGCTTATAAAAAGTGATGGAAATATCAAATGGAAGTGTTAGAAACATCTTATTTTACCCGAGCCTTATACACTGTTCTATGTTAACTACAGTTTGGCTCACACATCTGTTCATTGAGGTTACAATAGTCTCAATTTCTGTTACTGATCCTCCAGAGTGGACCCCAACAAGTGTCCCCCTGCCCAGTGTCATTGGGGCCAACAGATCGAGACTGAGTTTGGTTCACAAGCAAAGGAAACTTTATATTTTGATCAGAGAATGGAGAGGTGAGAGCATGCACTACCCCGTGGGCTGTGGGCTGGGCTGCTGTGTAGAGATCCTGTCAGAGTCAGTGGGAGGGAGGGAGGCGGCGGAGCTCTCGAGGGCCGGGTTGGCTGTAGCTCAGGCTCTATATCGTGGAGTCTGCACTGGGCCCCAGGAGCTGAGGTGTCGACCCAGCCATTCTGCACTAGGAAATCTGGTCTGAAGTGCCGGGTGTGGAACCTCTGCATGCGGGACCCTAGGAGCACGTGAAATTAGACAAAGCACAAAGGATAAAAAAGGTTAGACTTGACTTTATTGCCCAGATTCTATTTTTATCTCCCAGGGATTTTTAATGGGCTTTGCTGGGGACAAACCCCTCCTCTGCCTTTTGTCCCGTTCCTCATTCTTGGAGTGCTGAGGGTGCAGACCCTTCTTCTGTAACTGCTGAGTGCTGAGTTGGGAGCCCTCATACCCTGGGGCGAGGGTCAGAGCTTCTCCCCAGCAGCCTCCCGGTGACGTTGATTGTCCCCAGGACCCCTGCCTCCCTGCTCGTCCACCTGAGCACCAGCATTGGAAGTGTTATAGATTCTAATGACCTTTAAGGGTCCAGGAAAGAGATGTGCAGAGACGCTGTGGGGGCCGGTTTCACCCCGCCCCACATTTGTTCGGCCACCTTAGGCTGACCGTTTCTGCCAGCCTAGATGCTCTGACCAGTAGTCTGCGCTTTCTTCAATTAGGCCCCTGAATTAACGTACAAACAGCACCAGGTGTCAGAGCCCTGCCCGCTCAACTCCCAGACAGTCCAGGGTCAGTGGTGATAAGGACCATGATGGCTACTGAGTCAACAGCCTTTTGAAGTAAACAGGAGTACAGCCGGTCTTATTGGCCACCATCATCACGGTGTCTGTAGGCTTTTCTATGGTGACAGTGTGGTATACTGTTCCCCCGCCAAGATTATTAGCTCCCCTCTGGGTGCAGTAAGTCCTGCAAGCAGTAGTCTACTCTTTTGGGACACACTCTTGTTGTTTTATGAGAGAAACTCCAGGTCAAGTGATGTTCACACGAGTCGTCATAGTGCCCTGTTGCCCCCGGTTATCTCTCTGGATGTTGGAGTTGGAAGGCCTCCTCACTCGAGGTCGGTGTGCCCACGGAGCGAACCCTGCAACTTCAGGGCATGGTTGGTGGTTAGGATCACCACGTGGGGTCCTTTTCCCTTAGGAGGGAGGTGGCCTTTTGGGCTGCTGATTTCCAGGTTTTTAGATACCGCCAGTATCTTGGCCAGATGTGGCAGTGGGCCAAGCTCCTTAGTGACCGTAGCTTATCCTACCTGGATGGCATTCTTGCATTGTTCCATTTCAAGTGGTCCCAGTTTTTGCACTAATTCTCCAATGGCGATTCACCTTTCACCGGGAATGTAAAGGTCAAAGGGTTTAGCTAAATTAGGGAGTTCCAGGGCAAGGGTCTGAATTGACTGCTCTTTCCATTCTTGAAAGGCCACTTCTGGATTCTATTCAAAAGGATCATCATCTTTTCCTTTCAGTGTTTCATATAGAGGCCCAGCTAGTAGACTGTAGTTAGGGATCCAGAAGCAGCAAACCCTGGCCTCCCCAGGAACCCCTAAGCTGTCTTCTAGTTTTAGAAAGGGGTAAGGCTGAAAATGGTTTCTTCCCTTTCCTGGGATGGGCTTCTCTGACCTTCTGTGAGAATGAAGCCCAGGCAGGTCACCGCAGTCTGTGATATTTGAGCTTTTTCTTGGACAACTTCTATCCTTTATTGGCTTGGTAGTTCAGAGGCCTCCTTAGTAGGGCTGGCGATCAGAATGTCATCTGCATATTGAAGGAGGGTTTCCTTTTCCAGAGGTAGAACTTTTAGGTCTTTAGCTAAGCTTTCCCCAAAGACGGTGTGGGAATTTTTGCACCCTTGGGTCCAGACGGCCCGGAAGTATTGTTTTAGTTGTATGTTGAGTCCTGCCACTCACAAGCCAAAATTTCTTGTGACTCTGGGACTAATGGAATACAAAAGAAGGCATCATTGAAGACTAATACAGAATACCATGTCCTGGTGGTTGGTAGAATGACCAGCAGGGTGTAGGAATTAGGAGCAACTGGAGGTATATCCTCGGTGGCTTCACTGACTGTCCTGACATCCTTTACCAGGTCCCCAGCAGCCCATGGGGCTCTCGTGGTCAGACCAATCCCAGAATATGGAGCTCACCTGGGCAGGTACCCCACCCCCACCCCAGCCCACGGGGCTCTCGTGGTCAGGCCCCTCCCAGGATACAGAGCTACCCTTGCAGGTACCGTGGCAGGGCTGGGCACACAGGAACCGTGCACAGAGCCCTCATTGCAGAGCACCCCCAGCTCACCTGTCGCTCAGAGCTGACACAGAGCACCTCAGAGCAGGACTTGAACTAACAAACAGCAGCTGCGACAGGTCTGTGACCCTGGGCATCACTCCGTGAGACCTCCCTCCACCTGGTCTTCCAGAGACTTCCACTGCACCCGGGGCACCAGGCCTCTGTCTCCAACCACCACCTACCCCTCCTCTCCCTGACTCCTGGGTTCCTCTCATTAGGAGAGGGTTTTCTTGAAGTTGTCTCCCACTCATGGGCCAGATAAAATGATTAGAAAACAAGCCAAAGCTGCAACCCCTTGTCTATCCTGACTCTCAGGAGCCCACACCTGTTCCTTGGACCTGGCCGTTCAGCAAGTTCCATTTTCTGCAACTGTGAGCCCCTGAGGGGTGATGATTGGCTGACCTGGGCAGCCTTACCGTGCCGGCCAGCCCTCCCCAGGTGTGCCTGGGTTGAGATCAATATAAATACCACTCCAGGCAGCAAGAGCCCCTGCAGCCGTGCCTGACGCCATTTTCTCTGCCCTGTCAGCAGTCTCGGGGCTGGGCTGGTGGGAGGGAGTGAGAGGCCACGGCTTTGTGGGTGGCCCAGTGTGAGTGGGGCTCTGCTGGACTTTCTGCAGCAGTTGCCAGGCTGCCACCTGCTAAAGAAGAGGATGTGTCACCCATACCTGCTGCTGGAATTTCTCCCTGGGCAGAGGTGAGGAAGGAAAAAAGCAGTGGGGGCAGGGACAGGACGGGTATCTCAGGCAGGGAAATGGAAATCTTCCAGAAGAGCACCCAGGGCCAGGACCATCCTGGCTGGCCTGCAGGCACCAAGTCGGCCGGCATGCTGTCACTCATGTGGCTCTATGGCCCTTCCTCTAGGCTTTCAAGTCCTTGTATATATTCAGGTGTTTTACCTGGGACGGGTGGGAATAGTTCAGCAGCAACTGGCCTGGGGCTCAGCTCACGTTTACTCACAGATGCCTCGGCACGGTGCCCCAGCTTTGCAATGAGGACGCTTGTTGCGTGGGGGCTGCTGGCTGAATGGGAGACGATTCCCCACCACTGACCAACTTCAGAATTGTTTACAACTGGAGCAAGTGCCCTGATACGGTTTTCCTCTGTGTAACTGGTGGGTTCTGTGTTTTTTTCTCTTTTTCGTTTTTGGTTCAAGGTAGATTTTATTCCTCTTTTTTGTATTTACAGATATAAGCATGGAAATAATTTATTCATATAAATACATGTAAGTGCAGGGAATAATTGTTTTTTCTGTTTTATTTTTTAAATTTTATTTCTTTTTAATTTTGAATTTTATTTTATATTTTTATACAGCAGGTTCTTATTGGTTATCTATTTTATACATATAAATGTATACATGCCAATCCCAGTCTCTCAACTCCTCCCACCACCACCCCCCCAACAGGTTTCCCCCCTTGTTGTCCATACGTTTGTTGTCTACATCTGTTGCTCTATTTATGCCTTGCAAAATGGTTAATCTGTACAGTTTTTCTAGGTTCCACATATATGCATGAATATACAAGATTTGTTTTTCTCTTTCTGACTTACTTCACTCTGTATGACAGTCTCTAGATCCATCGACGTCTCTACAAATGACCCAATTTCATTCCTTTTCATGGCTTAGTAATATTCCATTTTATATATGTACCACAGCTTTATGCATTCGTCTGTCTGTGGGCATTTAGGTTGCTTCCATTACCTCGATATTGTAAATAGTGATGCAATGAACATTGCGGTGAATGACTCTTTTTGATTTATGGTTTTGTCTGGGTATATGTCCAGTACTGGGATTGCTGTATCATATGGTAATTCTATTGTTAGTTTCTTAAGAAATTCCATATTGTTCTCCATAATGACTGTATCAATTTATATTCCCAACAATAGTGGAAGAGGGTTCCTTTTCTCCACACCCTTTCCAGCATTTTTTGTTTGTAGATTTTCTATGATGTCTATTCTACCAGGTGTGAGGTGATACCTCATTGTTGAATCCATTTCGTTGAGCAAGGGGTAGGTCTTGTCTATTACATATTTGGCTTATGGAACGGTATCTGTGCTAATTTCAAACTCTGCTTTTATGCAGCACCCCAACTCACCTTCCCCCTTAAGCAGGCATAAGTTGGTTTTCTAAACTTGAGACCCTGTTCTGTTTTGTAATGCAGTTCATGTGTAGCCAAGTTCACATTCCATGTATTAGTGATACCTTATGATGTTTCTTTTTCTGTGTCACTTATTTCACATAGAATCATCGTGCCTCAATCCACTCATTATGCTGGTACGGGTCTGGTGACATAGATTTCATTGCTGAGTGGTATTCTGTTGTACATAACTACCGCAATTTCTTTATCCATTATTTGCTCTCTGGGATATTTAACTTGTGCCGTAGAAGAGATTTCTGTAAAAAGAGCCGTCCCAAATTTAGGGGTGGCTGTGTCTTTTTGATTTTAATTTCCCTAAGCTATAGGACCATAAGTGGAAGTGCCCTAGGCTCTGTTGCTTTGTTTTTTAGATGTTTCAGAAAACACCATACACTTCTACAGAGCTGCTGTTGTCAATTTACATCCCGCCCATCAGCATAACAAGGCTCCCCGTTCTCCATGACCTGTCCTGCCTTTCTGGATTTTACACTTTTTTCAGATGACACTTTTGACCGGGGGGAAGTGAGACTTCATTGTAGTGCAGATTTCCTTTGCAAGCTTGCTTGGTTGGCCAAAAAGGGCGTATGCGTTTTTTCCTCAGGAAAAAACGCATACGCCCTTTTTGGCCAAGTGCATCATTGTGGACGTTCTGCCTCTTTTCCTATGCTTTCAATGCAATTCCAGTCTACCTCCTGAAATCGGTTTCCTGCAATTCTGCCCCGCTTTCAAGTCCTCTTGGCAGCCTTACTTCATTATATTTTTGGACAATAGCTGTCATTTATAACTCTGCAGGTTTGTGAATTACAGTGCCCCTGAGCTCCTTTCTTCAACTCGCTTTCTTTTGAGCTGGGAGCAACACCGCAGGATGGCTTCAGGACCTAATCTGGTTCCGGCACGGCACGCTGAGCCTTTGGTTTATTCCTCTTCCCTTTGGGAAATGAGAGTTAAATTTGCCCGTCCAGACACCTCCAGCTAGTCTCTCATTGGTTCTCCCTATTCCTGTTCATCTTCCGCAGAAATTGCAAACTGGGCCAAACAGGAGGTTAAAGGCATTCACTCTCCAAGTGAGGAGAGTGTTAGTAAAGCGTCTGGAATGTTGCACCCGAGTACCAGGGAACGAAAAGTGAGACACATTTGAACACGTTTCTCGATCACACGGTGGATCATACTCTGGGTTCCACATGCATGTTTTAGCTGAAGGAAGAATCCCTTAAACCTGGAGAGTTGAGACCAATGGAATGGGTACCATGCAATATGACTTCAAAGGGTCTGCATTTGCTCACCGAACCTCACCAATCTTATGAGCCCCAAGTGTCCAGCCTTATGTGTCACCCAGCTCTGGGTGTAGATATGGTAAATGCAGGTTGCATCAGAAGCCTTGAATGAATTACTTAAGTATTGCTCTCTATTTCACTCTCATTGTGTTTTGTTTAAGAAATTTATTCTTAATATGGGATTTAGATGATTTTCACTGCTTTAATGCCACTGTACACACTCTTGATTCTCTTACAGAGATATATAAATCCATAGCTTTTATGATCCTTACTAGTCAGGTATATTCCTAGGCGTTGAATATGGGGTGTTGAGTCCATTTCGTTGAGCAAGGAGTAGCTCTTGTCTATTCCATATTTGGCTTAAGGAACTTTATCTGTGCTCATTTCAATCTCTGGTTTTATGCAGCACCCCAACTCACCTTTCCCCTTAAGCAAGCATAAGTTGGTTTTCTAAATTTGAGACCCTGTTCTGTTTTGGAATTCAGTTCCTGTGTAGCCAAGTTTACATTCCGTGTATTAGTGATATCTTATGATGTTTCTTTCTCTGTGTGACTTATTTCAGTTAGATTCATTGTACTTAATCCACTCATTATGCTGCTACGGGCCTGATGACATAGATTTCATTGCTGAGTGATACTGCATTGTACGTAAGTACCACAACTTCTTTATCCATTTTTCACTTTCTGCGATATTGAACTTGTACCGTATATGAGGTTCTTATAAACAGAGCCATCCCAAACTTGGGGTGGCTGTGTCTTTTTGATTTTAATTTCCCTAAACTATAGGACCATAAGTGGAAGTGCCCTAGGCTCTGTTGCTTTGTTTTTTAGATGTTTCAGGAAACACCATACACTTCTCCAGAGTGGCTGTTGGCAATTTACATCCCGCCCATCAGCATAAGAAGGCTCCCAGTTCTCCATGGCCTGTCGTGCCTTTCTGGATTTTACACTTTTTTCAGATGGCCCTTTTGACCAGGGGAAAGTGAGACTTCATTGTAGTGCAGATTTCCTTTGCAAGCTTGCTTGGTTGGCCAAAAAGTGTGTATGCGTTTTTTCCTGACTATATTCAGGAAAAAACACATACGCCCTTTTTGGCCAAGTGCATCATTGTCGAGGTTCTGACTCTCTTCATATGTTTTCAATGCAATTCCAGTGTACCTCCTGAAATCGGTTTCCTGCAATTCTGCCTTGCTTTCAATGCTTCTTCATAGCCTTACCTCAATATATTTTTTGAAAATAGTTGGCCTTTATAACTCTGCAGGTTTTTGAATTGCAGTGGCCCTTAGCTCCATTTTTCAGCTCTTATTTTTGTGATCTTGCCCCATAACCACAGGATTCCTTGAAGCTCTATTCTTCTTCTGGGGCACCTTGCTGTGCCTTTGGTTAATTCTTCTTACTGATGTGAAGTTAGAGTGACATGTGCCCATTGAAACCGCTACAGCTAGTTTCTCACTGGTTCCCCCTATTCCCATTCATCCTCCGCACTAACTGCAGACTGTGCGATACCAGAACTTAAAGGCATTGACTCTCCATGTGGAGATGTTGTTAGTAAAGCGGCTGGAATGTCGATCCGGAGCCCCAGAAGAGGAAAAATGAGGTGTGTTTTAGAAACCTTTCCCGATCATATGGTATACCAGTCGCTGGGTTTCCCAAGCATGGTTTAGCTGTACGAAGATTCCCTTCAACCTGGAGTGTTGGGACCCTTGGAATGAATAGCATGAAGTATTGCATTAAACTTTCGGCAGTTGCTCACCAAAGCTCACCAATCCTCTCAGCCCCAAGTGTCCAGCCTTATGTCTTATCCAGCTGTGGGTTTATATGTGGTCAATCCAGGTTGCATCACAGCCCCTGAGCGAATTTTGTAAGAATTTTTCTCTCTTTCATTGTTTCTGCGTTTTGTTTTTAAAATTTATTTCTATAATGGGGTTTAGCTCATTTTCACTGCTGTGTTTGTGCCGCTCTGCACACACGTGATTCCCTTATGGAGATATATCAATACATGGGTTTTAAGATTCTTATTACTCAGATATATTTCTCTGCGGTGTATAGGGTGTGTTGAGGCCAGTTCATTGAGCAAGGTGTAGATCTTGTCTAATACCTATTTGGTTTATTGAACGGTATCTGTGCTAATTTCAAACTCTGGTTTTATGCATCACCCCACCTCTCCTTTCCCCTTAAGCTGACATAAGTGTGTTTTCTAAATGTGAGACACTGTTCTGTTCTGTAATTCATTTCTTGTGCAGCCATATTTACCCTCCCTCTATAAGTGATATCTTATGATATGTTTCTTTTTCTGTTTGACTTATTTCAAGTAGTATTATCGGACCTAAATCCACTCTTTATCCTTCTACTAGCCTTATTACATTGATTTCATGGTGAAGAGATATTCCATTGTACATAAGTACCACATCTTCTTTATCCATTGTTCTCTTTCCTGGGATATTTAAGGTGTACTGAAGTTGAGGTTCTTGTAAACAGAGTAGCCCTAAACTGTGGTGTGCTTGTGTCTTGTTGATTTTTAGACTTCCCTAGATATACTCCCATGATTGGAAGTGTCCTATGCTCTGTAGCTCTGTTTTTTAGATGATTTAGGAACCACCATACACTTCTCCAGAGTGGCTCTCGGCAGTTCACACACTGCCCATCAGCGTATAAAGGCTCCCTGTTCTCCATGGCCTGTCCTGCATTTCTGGTTTTTACAATTTTTTAGGATGGCCCTTTTGACCGGTGGGAAGTGAGACTTCTTTGTTGTGCACATTTGCATTGCTTGCTTGCTTCGTTGCCCATAAAGTGCGTATGCGTTTTTTCCTGGATATAATCAGGAAAAAACGCATACGCCCTTTTGGGCCAACTGCATCATTGTCGAAATTCTGCCGCTTTTCATGTGCGTTAAAGACGAGTCCAATCTATCTCTTGAAATCTGTTTCTTGCAATTCTGTCTTGCATTCAGATCCTCTTCTTTGCCTTACCTCAACATATTTTTGGACGTTAGTTTTCATTTATAACTCTGCAGGTTTGTGAATTGCAGTGACCCTGAGCTCCATTTTTTAAGTTGTTCTTTTGTGAGCTGGCCTCAAACCCGCAGGATTGCTTCAGGCCCTATTTTGGCTCCGGCGAGGCAGGCTGAGCCTTTCTTTAATTCTTATTCTTAATGGGAAATTAGAGTGATATGTGCCCGTCCAAACCCCTACAACTCTTCTCTCATTGGTTCCCCCTCTTCCCGTTCATCCTCCTCACAATTTGCAAAATGTGTGAAACAGAAGTTTAAATGTGCTGATTCTCCAAGTGGGGAGATTCTAAGTAGCGTGGCTGGAATGGTGAACAGGAGCACCAGGAGAGGATAAATGAGGTGCATTTTAGACACATCTCCCGATCACATGGTGTACAGTCCTCTGGGTTTTCCATGCATGTTTTAGCTGTAGGAAGATCCCTTGAACCTGCAGATTTGGGACCCATTGAATGGGTACCAGGTAGTATTACTTTAAAGGGTGTGCATTTCCTCACCCAACCTCACATTTCTCTTAGCGCAAACAGTTTCCAGCCTTATGTCTCATCCTGCTGTGGGTCTAGATGTGTTCAATCCATGTTGCATCACCGTCCCTGAGGAAAAGTTGTAAGAGGTTTTCTCTGTCTCTCTGTCATTTATTTTTTTCAATTTATTACTATATTGGTTACAGCTGATTTTCAAAGCTCTGTTTCTTGCTGCTGTACATCCACTTGATTCACGTACAGAGAGACATCAATAAATTCTTTTTCAGATTCTTACCAGTCGTATATATTCTTTTCCGGTGACTTGAGTGTGCTGAGTGCAGTTCTTTTAGCTACCGTGTAGGCCTTGTTGATTATCAGTTTGGTATTTGGAATGGTATCTTTGCTAATTTCAACCTCCTGGATGATGCCTCACCCCTCCCCACCTTTCCCGTTTAGCAGCCTTATGCGTGTTTTCTACATATTTGACTATGTTTTTGTTTTGTAATTTATTTCATGTGTAGCCATTTTGGATTCCACCTTTAAGTGATATCTTATGATATGTGTCTTTTTCTTTTTGAATTCTGTCACTTAGAATGATCATACGTAACTCCTCCGGAGTTGTTACAACTGGCCATATTTCATTGATTTCCAGGCTGAATAATATTCCACTCTACCTAAGTACCACATCTCTATCCATTTTTTCCCTCCAGAGACATTTAAGTTATATCCTAGTCGAGGATCTTTTAAACAGAGAGGGGGTAAACATTGGGGTGCCTGTGTCCTCTCGATTTTTGTTTTTCCCAAGATATACGCCCATGAGTGCAAGTGCCCTATGCTCTGTAGCTCATTTTTTAGATGCTTTAGTAAACACAATACACTTCTCCAGAATGGCCGTTGGCAATATACATTTCCACTATAAGTCTCACAGGGCTCCCTCTTCTCGTTGCCCTGTCCTGCATTTCTGTTGTTTACGCTTTATGAGGATGGCTCTTCTGACTGATGTGAAGTGATATCTTTTGTAGTATTGACTTCCAGTGCCCACCTGTTTGGTTGGCTAAAAAAGTGTATGCCCTTTTCTTGAATATATACAGAAAAAAACGCATACACCCTTTTTGGCCAACTGCAATGTTGGCAATGTTCAGCTCCTTTTCTTGTGCTTAATGGCGAGTCCTTTCTACCTCCTCAAATCCCTTTCCTGCCATTCTCCCTTGCTTACAAGTCCTTTTCTCTGACTTTCCTCAAGACATTTTTCAGTGATGGATATTTTCAACTCTGCAGTTTTGTGAATTTTACTGCCCCTGAGTTCCATTGTTCAACTTGTGTTTATGGGAACTGGCCACAAAGCAGCGGGATTTCCTCAAGCCCTATACTGTTTCCATAGGCAACCCTAGCCTTTGGTCAATTCGTCTTCCTGATTGGAAATTAGAGTGACATGTGCCTGTCTGAACACCTAGGACTTGTCTCTCATTGTTCCTCATCCTTCCGCTTCATCCTCTGGACAAATTCCAAACTGTACGCAACAGGATGTTGACAGTGCTGACATCTCCAAGTGGGGAGACTGTTAGTAAAGACGCTGGAGGGGTGAACCAGAGCACCAGGAGATGAGGAGATGAGATGCCTTTTCCAAACTCTTCCCGATCCGACGGTATACCATCCTCTGGGTGTGACAGACATGTTTTAGCAGTAGGAAGAGTCCCATTCATGTAAGGAGAACACCAGGGCTTTTTCAAAATCAGTGTCTCCCCGAAACCCAAACTGGGGAAGTTTTTAAGCTACGGCTACACATATGTTCATTAAGGGCCTTGGGAAGTAGGCAGAGTCCAAACTTTAGATGATTGAAGTCTTCAGGGTCAGAAGCACTCACCACCAGCTTCCCTTAGGCTACACTTTAACTATCATTGATAGATGATGTCAATAAAAATATCTATTCTTTTTCAGATTATTTCCCCTTATAGGTTATTGCAAAATGTTGAGTGTAGTTCCCTGTGCTATACAGTAGTTCCTTGTTGATGATCTATTTTATACATAGCAGTGTGTATGTGTTAATTCCAAACTGTTAATTTATCCCTCCTCCCACCTTTCCCCTTTGGTAATAATAAATTATAAGATTTTATACTTCTCAGAAATGGGGGAGCTGAAAGAGAGGTATCATTTTCAATGGAAAAGCATTTAAAACAAGATTGAAGGTTTAACCAAGATTATTAGATGTACATCCTTGGAAAGAAATCACTTCGTTTCTCTAATATTGACCTGACAAATAAGACAAACCTTTTCACTGAACTTGCTTATAAAAAGTGATGGAAATATCAAATGGAAGTGTTAGAAACATCTTATTTTACCCGAGCCTTATACACTGTTCTATGTTAACTACAGTTTGGCTCACACATCTGTTCATTGAGGTTACAATAGTCTCAATTTCTGTTACTGATCCTCCAGAGTGGACCCCAACAAGTGTCCCCCTGCCCAGTGTCATTGGGGCCAACAGATCGAGACTGAGTTTGGTTCACAAGCAAAGGAAACTTTATATTTTGATCAGAGAATGGAGAGGTGAGAGCATGCACTACCCCGTGGGCTGTGGGCTGGGCTGCTGTGTAGAGATCCTGTCAGAGTCAGTGGGAGGGAGGGAGGCGGCGGAGCTCTCGAGGGCCGGGTTGGCTGTAGCTCAGGCTCTATATCGTGGAGTCTGCACTGGGCCCCAGGAGCTGAGGTGTCGACCCAGCCATTCTGCACTAGGAAATCTGGTCTGAAGTGCCGGGTGTGGAACCTCTGCATGCGGGACCCTAGGAGCACGTGAAATTAGACAAAGCACAAAGGATAAAAAAGGTTAGACTTGACTTTATTGCCCAGATTCTATTTTTATCTCCCAGGGATTTTTAATGGGCTTTGCTGGGGACAAACCCCTCCTCTGCCTTTTGTCCCGTTCCTCATTCTTGGAGTGCTGAGGGTGCAGACCCTTCTTCTGTAACTGCTGAGTGCTGAGTTGGGAGCCCTCATACCCTGGGGCGAGGGTCAGAGCTTCTCCCCAGCAGCCTCCCGGTGACGTTGATTGTCCCCAGGACCCCTGCCTCCCTGCTCGTCCACCTGAGCACCAGCATTGGAAGTGTTATAGATTCTAATGACCTTTAAGGGTCCAGGAAAGAGATGTGCAGAGACGCTGTGGGGGCCGGTTTCACCCCGCCCCACATTTGTTCGGCCACCTTAGGCTGACCGTTTCTGCCAGCCTAGATGCTCTGACCAGTAGTCTGCGCTTTCTTCAATTAGGCCCCTGAATTAACGTACAAACAGCACCAGGTGTCAGAGCCCTGCCCGCTCAACTCCCAGACAGTCCAGGGTCAGTGGTGATAAGGACCATGATGGCTACTGAGTCAACAGCCTTTTGAAGTAAACAGGAGTACAGCCGGTCTTATTGGCCACCATCATCACGGTGTCTGTAGGCTTTTCTATGGTGACAGTGTGGTATACGGTTCCCCCGCCAAGATTATTAGCTCCCCTCTGGGTGCAGTAAGTCCTGCAAGCAGTAGTCTACTCTTTTGGGACACACTCTTGTTGTTTTATGAGAGAAACTCCAGGTCAAGTGATGTTCACACGAGTCGTCATGGTGCCCTGTTGCCCCCGGTTATCTCTCTGGATGTTGGAGTTGGAGGGCCTCCTCACTCGAGGTCGGTGTGCCCACGGAGCGAACCCTGCAACTTCAGGGCATGGTTGGTGGTTAGGATCACCACGTGGGGTCCTTTTCCCTTAGGAGGGAGGTGGCCTTTTGGGCTGCTGATTTCCAGGTTTTTAGATACCGCCAGTATCTTGGCCAGATGTGGCAGTGGGCCAAGCTCCTTAGTGACCGTAGCTTATCCTACCTGGATGGCATTCTTGCATTGTTCCATTTCAAGTGGTCCCAGTTTTTGCACTAATTCTCCAATGGCGATTCACCTTTCACCGGGAATGTAAAGGTCAAAGGGTTTAGCTAAATTAGGGAGTTCCAGGGCAAGGGTCTGAATTGACTGCTCTTTCCATTCTTGAAAGGCCACTTCTGGATTCTATTCAAAAGGATCATCATCTTTTCCTTTCAGTGTTTCATATAGAGGCCCAGCTAGTAGACTGTAGTTAGGGATCCAGAAGCAGCAAACCCTGGCCTCCCCAGGAACCCCTAAGCTGTCTTCTAGTTTTAGAAAGGGGTAAGGCTGAAAATGGTTTCTTCCCTTTCCTGGGATGGGCTTCTCTGACCTTCTGTGAGAATGAAGCCCAGGCAGGTCACCGCAGTCTGTGATATTTGAGCTTTTTCTTGGACAACTTCTATCCTTTATTGGCTTGGTAGTTCAGAGGCCTCCTTAGTAGGGCTGGCGATCAGAATGTCGTCTGCATATTGAAGGAGGGTTTCCTTTTCCAGAGGTAGAACTTTTAGGTCTTTAGCTAAGCTTTCCCCAAAGACGGTGTGGGAATTTTTGCACCCTTGGGTCCAGACGGCCCGGAAGTATTGTTTTAGTTGTATGTTGAGTCCTGCCACTCACAAGCCAAAATTTCTTGTGACTCTGGGACTAATGGAATACAAAAGAAGGCATCATTGAAGACTAATACAGAATACCATGTCCTGGTGGTTGGTAGAATGACCAGCAGGGTGTAGGAATTAGGAGCAACTGGAGGTATATCCTCGGTGGCTTCACTGACTGTCCTGACATCCTTTACCAGGTCCCCAGCAGCCCATGGGGCTCTCGTGGTCAGACCAATCCCAGAATATGGAGCTCACCTGGGCAGGTACCCCACCCCCACCCCAGCCCACGGGGCTCTCGTGGTCAGGCCCCTCCCAGGATACAGAGCTACCCTTGCAGGTACCGTGGCAGGGCTGGGCACACAGGAACCGTGCACAGAGCCCTCATTGCAGAGCACCCCCAGCTCACCTGTCGCTCAGAGCTGACACAGAGCACCTCAGAGCAGGACTTGAACTAACAAACAGCAGCTGCGACAGGTCTGTGTCCCTGGGCATCACTCCGTGAGACCTCCCTCCACCTGGTCTTCCAGAGACTTCCACTGCACCCGGGGCACCAGGCCTCTGTCTCCAACCACCACCTACCCCTCCTCTCCCTGACTCCTGGGTTCCTCTCATTAGGAGAGGGTTTTCTTGAAGTTATCTCCCACTCATGGGCCAGATAAAATGATTAGAAAACAAGCCAAAGCTGCAGCCCCTTGTCTATCCTGACTCTCAGGAGCCCACACCTGTTCCTTGGACCTGGCCGTTCAGCAAGTTCCATTTTCTGCAACTGTGAGCCCCTGAGGGGTGATGATTGGCTGACCTGGGCAGCCTTACCGTGCCGGCCAGCCCTCCCCAGGTGTGCCTGGGTTGAGATCAATATAAATACCACTCCAGGCAGCAAGAGCCCCTGCAGCCGTGTCTGACGCCATTTTCTCTGCCCTGTCAGCAGTCTCGGGGCTGGGCTGGTGGGAGGGAGTGAGAGGCCACGGCTTTGTGGGTGGCCCAGTGTGAGTGGGGCTCTGCTGGACTTTCTGCAGCAGTTGCCAGGCTGCCACCTGCTAAAGAAGAGGATGTATCACCCATACCTGCTGCTGGAATTTCTCCCTGGGCAGAGGTGAGGAAGGAAAAAAGCAGTGGGGGCAGGGACAGGACGGGTATCTCAGGCAGGGAAATGGAAATCTTCCAGAAGAGCACCCAGGGCCAGGACCATCCTGGCTGGCCTGCAGGCACCAAGTCGGCTGGCATGCTGTCACTCGTGTGGCTCTATGACCCTTCCTCTAGGCTTTCAAGTCCTTGTATATATTCAGGTGTTTTACCTGGGACGGGTGGGAATAGTTCAGCAGCAACTGGCCTGGGGCTCAGCTCACGTTTACTCACAGATGCCTCGGCACGGTGCCCCAGCTTTGCAATGAGGACGCTTGTTGCGTGGGGGCTGCTGGCTGAATGGGAGACGATTCCCCACCACTGACCAACTTCAGAATTGTTTACAACTGGAGCAAGTGCCCTGATACGGTTTTCCTCTGTGTAACTGGTGGGTTCTGTGTTTTTTTCTCTTTTTCGTTTTTGGTTCAAGGTAGATTTTATTCCTCTTTTTTGTATTTACAGATATAAGCATGGAAATAATTTATTCATGTAAATACATGTATGTGCAGGGAATAATTGTTTTTTCTGTTTTATTTTTTAAATTTTATTTCTTTTTAATTTTGAATTTTATTTTATATTTTTATACAGCAGGTTCTTATTGGTTATCTATTTTATACATATAAATGTATACATGCCAATCCCAGTCTCTCAACTCCTCCCACCACCACCCCCCCAACAGGTTTCCCCCCTTGTTGTCCATACGTTTGTTGTCTACATCTGTTGCTCTATTTATGCCTTGCAAAATGGTTAATCTGTACAGTTTTTCTAGGTTCCACATATATGCATGAATATACAAGATTTGTTTTTCTCTTTCTGACTTACTTCACTCTGTATGACAGTCTCTAGATCCATCGACGTCTCTACAAATGACCCAATTTCATTCCTTTTCATGGCTTAGTTATATTCCATTTTATATATGTACCACAGCTTTATGCATTCGTCTGTCTGTGGGCATTTAGGTTGCTTCCATTACCTCGATATTGTAAATAGTGATGCAATGAACATTGCGGTGAATGACTCTTTTTGATTTATGGTTTTGTCTGGGTATATGTCCAGTACTGGGATTGCTGTATCATATGGTAATTCTATTGTTAGTTTCTTAAGAAATTCCATATTGTTCTCCATAATGACTGTATCAATTTATATTCCCAACAATAGTGGAAGAGGGTTCCTTTTCTCCACACCCTTTCCAGCATTTTTTGTTTGTAGATTTTCTATGATGTCTATTCTACCAGGTGTGAGGTGATACCTCATTGTTGAATCCATTTCGTTGAGCAAGGGGTAGGTCTTGTCTATTACATATTTGGCTTATGGAACGGTATCTGTGCTAATTTCAAACTCTGCTTTTATGCAGCACCCCAACTCACCTTCCCCCTTAAGCAGGCATAAGTTGGTTTTCTAAACTTGAGACCCTGTTCTGTTTTGTAATGCAGTTCATGTGTAGCCAAGTTCACATTCCGTGTATTAGTGATACCTTATGATGTTTCTTTTTCTGTGTCACTTATTTCACGTAGAATCATCGTGCCTCAATCCACTCATTATGCTGGTACGGGTCTGGTGACATAGATTTCATTGCTGAGTGGTATTCTGTTGTACATAACTACCGCAATTTCTTTATCCATTATTTGCTCTCTGGGATATTTAACTTGTGCCGTAGAAGAGATTTCTGTAAAAAGAGCCGTCCCAAATTTAGGGGTGGCTGTGTCTTTTTGATTTTAATTTCCCTAAGCTATAGGACCATAAGTGGAAGTGCCCTAGGCTCTGTTGCTTTGTTTTTTAGATGTTTCAGGAAACACCATACACTTCTCCCCAGTGGCTGTTGGCAATTTACATCCCGCCCATCAGCATAACAAGGCTCCCAGTTCTCCATGGCCAGTCCTGCCTTTCTGGATTTTACACTTTTTTCAGATGGCCCTTTTGACCGGGGGGAAGTGAGACTTCATTGTAGTGCAGATTTCCTTTGCAAGCTTGCTTGGTTGGCCAAAAAGGGCGTATGCGTTTTTTCCTGAATATATTCAGGAAAAAACACATACGCCCTCTTTGGCCAAGTGCATCATTGTGGACGCTCTGCCTCTTTTCCTATGCTTTCAATGCAATTCCAGTCTACCTCCTGAAATCGGTTTCCTGCAATTCTGCCCCGCTTTCAAGTCCTCTTGGCAGCCTTCCTTCAGTATATTTTTGGACGATAGCTGTCATTTATAACTCTGCAGGTTTGTGAATTACAGTGCCCCTGAGCTCCTTTCTTCAACTCGCTTTCTTGTGACCTGGCCGCAACACCGCAGGATGGCTTCAGGCCCTAATCTGGTTCCGGCATGGCACGCTGAGCCTTTGGTTAATTCCTCTTCCTGGTGGGAAATGAGAGTTAAATTTGCCCGTCCAGACACCTCCAGCTAGTCTCTCATTGGTTCTCGCTATTCCTGTTCATCTTCTGCAGAAATTGCAAACTGGGCCAAACAGGAGGTTAAAGGGACTGATTCTCCAAGTCGGGAGAGTGTTAGTAAAGCGTCTGGAATGTTGCACCCGAGTACCAGGGTACGAAAACTGAGACATATTTGAACACGTCTCCCAGTCACATGGTTGATCATACTCTAGGTTCCACACGCATGTTTTAACTGAAGGAAGAATACTTTAAACCTGGGTAGTTGAAACCCGTGGAATGGTACCATGCAATATGACTTCAAAGGGTCTTCATTTGCTCACCGAACCTCTCCAATCCTATCACTGCTGCATTTAAGCCCCTGTACACATGCTTGATTCTCTTTCGGAGACATAGCAATCCATAGGTTTTAAGATACTTACTAGTCAGGTACATTCTTAGGCGTTTAATATGCGGTGTTGAGTCCATTTCGTTGAGCAAGGAGTAGCTCTTGTCTATTCCATATTTGGCTTAAGGAACTTTATCTGTGCTCATTTCGATCTCTGGTTTTATGCAGCACCCCAACTCACCTTTACCCTTAAGCAAGCATAAGTTGGTTTTCTAAATTTGAGACCCTGTTCTGTTTTGGAATTCAGTTCCTGTGTAGCCAAGTTTACATTCCGTGTATTAGTGATATCTTATGATGTTTCTTTTTCTGTGTGACTTATTTCAGTTAGAATCATCATACCTGAATCCACTCATTGTGCTGCTAAGAGCCTGATGACATAGATTTCATTGCTGAGTGATATTGCTTTGTAAGTAAATACCACATCTTCTTTATCCATTTTTCACTTTCTGCGATGTTGAACTTCTACTGTAAACGAGGTTCTTGTAAACAGAGGCGTCCCAAACTTTGGGGTGGCTGTGTCTTTTTGATTTTAATTTCCCTAAGCTATAGGACCATAAGTGGAAGTGCCCTAGGCTCTGTTGCTTTGTTTTTTAGATGTTTCAGGAAACACCATACACTTCTCCCGAGTGTCTGTTGGCAATTTACATCCCGCCCATCAGCATAACAAGGCTCCCAGTTCTCCATGGCCTGTCCTGCCTTTCTGGATTTTACACTTTTTTCAGATGGCCCTTTTGACCGGGGGGAAGTGAGACTTCATTGTAGTGCAGATTTCCTTTGCAAGTTTGCTTGGTTGGCCAAAAAGTGCATATGCGTTTTTTCCTGAATATATTCAGGAAAAAACGCATACGCCCTTTTTGGCCAAGTGCATCATTGTGGACGTTCTGCCTCTTTTCCTATGCTTTCAATGCAATTCCAGTCTACCTCCTGAAATCGGTTTCCTGCAATTCTGCCCCGCTTTCAAGTCCTCTTGGCAGCCTTACTTCAGTATATTTTTCGACGATAGCTGTCATTCATAACTCTGCAGGTTTGTGAATTACAGTGCCCCTGAGCTCCTTTCTTCAACTCGCTTTCTTTTGAGCTGGCCGCAACACCGCAGGATGGCTTCATGCCCTAATCTGGTTCCGGCACGGCACGCTGAGCCTTTGGTTAATTCCTCTTCCTGGTGGGAAACGAGAGTTAAATTTGCCCGTCCAGACAACTCCAGCTAGTCTCTCATTGGTTCTCGCTATTCCTGTTCATCCTCCGCAGAAATTGCAAACTGGGCCAAACATGAGGTTAAAGGGACTGACTCTCCAAGTCGGGAGAGTGTTATTAAAGCGTCTGGAATGTTGCACCCGAGTACCAGGATACGAAAACTGAGACATACTTGAACACGTCTCCCGTTCACATGGTTGATCATACTCTGGGTTCCACATGCATGTTTTAGCTGAAGTCAGAATACCTTAAACCTGGAGAGTTGAGACCCGTGTAATGGGTACCATGCAATATGACTTCAAAGGGTCTTCATTTGCTCACCGAACCTTTCCAATCCTATCACTGCTGCGTTTATACCCCTGTACACACGCTTGATTCTCTTTTGGAGACATAGCAATCCATAGGTTTTAAGATACTTACTAGTCAGGTACATTCTTAGGCGTTTAATATGGGGTGTTGAGTCCATTTCGTTGATCAAGGAGTAGCTCTTGTCTATTCCATATTTGGCTTAAGGAACTTTATCTGTGCTCATTTCAATCTCTGGTTTTATGCAGCGCCCCAACTCACCTTTCCCCTTAAGCAAGCATAAGTTGCTTTTCTAAATTTGAGACACTGTTCTGTTTTGGAATTCAGTTCCTGTGTAGCCAAGTTTACATTCCGTGTATTAGTGATATCTTATGATGTTTCTTTTTCTGTGTGACTTATTTCAGTTAGAATCATCGTACCTGAATCCACTCATTGTGCTGCTAAGAGCCTGATGACATAGATTTCATTGCTGAGTGATATTGATTTGTAAGTAAATACCACATCTTCTTTATCCATTTTTCACTTTCTGCGATGTTGAACTTCTACTGTAAACGAGGTTCTTGTAAACAGAGGCGTCCGAAACTTTGGGGTGGCTGTGTCTTTTTTATTTTAATTTCGCTATGCTATAGGACCATAAGTGGAAGTGCCCTAGGCTCTGTTGCTTTGGTTTTTAGATGTTTCAGGAAACACCATACACTTCTCCCGAGTGTCTGTTGGCAATTTACATCCCGCCCATCAGCATAACAAGGCTCCCAGTCCTCCATGGCCTGTCCTGCCTTTCTGGATTTTACACTTTTTTCAGATGGCCCTTTTGACCGGGGGGAAGTGAGACTTCATTGTAGTGCAGATTTCCTTTGCAAGCTTGCTTGGTTGGCCAAAAAGGGCGTATGCGTTTTTTCCTGACTATATTCAGGAAAAAACGCATACGCCCTTTTTGGCCAAGTGCATCATTGTGGACGTTCTGCCTCTTTTCCTATGCTTTCAATGCAATTCCAGTCTACCTCTTGAAATCGGTTTCCTGCAATTCTGCCCCGCTTTCAAGTCCTCTTGGCAGCCTTACTTCAGTCTATTTTTGGAAGATAGCTGTCATTTATAACTCTGCAGGTTTGTGAATTACAGTGCCCCTGAGCTCCTTTCTTCAACTCGCTTTCTTGTGACCTGGCCGCAACACCGCAGGATGGCTTCAGGCCCTAATCTGGTTCCGGCACGGCACGCTGAGCCTTTGGTTATTTCCTCTTCCTGGTGGGAAATGAGAGTTAAATTTGTCCGTCCAGCCACCTCCAGCTAGTCTCTCATTGGTTCTCGCTATTCCTTTTCATCTTCCACAGAAATTGCAAACTGGGCCAAACAGGAGGTTAAAGGGACTGATTCTCCAAGTCGGGAGAGTGTTAGTAAAGCGTCTGGAATGTTGCACCCGAGTACCAGGGGAGGAAAACTGAGACATATTTGAACACGTCTCCCGATCACATGGTTGATCATACTCTAGGTTCCACATGCATGTTTTAGCTGAAGGAAGAATACCTTAAACCTGGGTAGTTGAAACCCGTGGAATGGGTACCATGCAATATGACTTCAAAGGGTCTTCATTTGCTCACCGAACCTCTCCAATCCTATCACTGCTGCGTTTATGCCCCTGTACACATGCTTGATTCTCTTTCGGAGACATAGCAATCCATAGGTTTTAAGATACTTACTAGTCAGGTACATTCTTAGGCGTTTAATATGCGGTGTTGAGTCCATTTCGTTGAGCAAGGAGTAGCTCTTGTCTATTCCATATTTGGCTTAAGGAACTTTATCTGTGCTCATTTCAATCTCTGGTTTTATGCAGCACCCCAACTCACCTTTCCTCTTAAGCAAGCATAAGTTGGTTTTCTAAATTTGAGACCCTGTTCTGTTCTGTAATTCAGTTCCTGTGTAGCCAAGATTACATTCCGTGTATTAGTGATAACTTATGATGTTTCTTTTTCTGTGTGACTTATTTCAGTTAGAATCATCATACCTGAATCCACTCATTGTGCTGCTAAGAGCCTGATGACATAGATTTCATTGCTGAGTGATATTGCTTTGTAAGTAAATACCACATATTCTTTATCCATTTTTCACTTTCTGCGATGTTCAACTTGTACTGTAAACGAGGTTCTTGTAAACAGAGGCGTCCCAAACTTTGGGGTGGCTGTGTCTTTTTGATTTTAATTTCCCTAAGCTATAGGACCATAAGTGGAAGTGCCCTAGGCTCTGTTGCTTTGTTTTTTAGATGTTTCAGGAAACACCATACACTTCTCCCGAGTGTCTGTTGGCAATTTACATCCCGCCCATCAGCATAACAAGGCTCCCAGTTCTCCATGGCCTGTCCTGCCTTTCTGGATTTTACACTTTTTTCAGATGGTCCTTTTGACCGGGGGGAAGTGAGACTTCATTGTAGTGCAGATTTCCTTTACAAGCTTGCTTGGTTGGCCAAAAAGTGCGTATGCGTTTTTTCCTGACTATATTCAGGAAAAAACGCATACGCCCTTTTTGGCCAAGTGCATCATTGTGGACGTTCTGCCTCTTTTCCTATGCTTTCAATGCAATTCCAGTCTACCTCCTGAAATCGGTTTCCTGCAATTCTGCCCCACTTTCAAGTCCTCTTGGCAGCCTTACTTCAGTCTATTTTTGGACGATAGCTGTCATTTATAACTCTGCAGGTTTGTGAATTACAGTGCCCCTGAGCTCCTTTCTTCAACTCACTTTCTTTTGAGCTGGCCGCAACACCGCAGGATGGCTTCAGGCCCTAATCTGGTTCCGGCACGGCACGCTGAGCCTTTGGTTATTTCCTCTTCCAGATGGGAAATGAGAGTTAAATTTGCCCGTCCAGACACCTCCAGCTAGTCTCTCATTGGTTCTCCCTATTCCTGTTCATCTTCCGCAGAAATTGCAAACTGGGCCAAACAGGAGGTTAAAGGCGCTGACTCTCCAAGTGTGGAGAGTGTTAGTAAAGCGTCTGGAATGTTGCACCCGAGTACCAGGGGAGGAAAACTGAGACATATTTGAACACGTCTCCCGTTCACACGGTTGATCATACTCTGGGTTCCACATGCATGTTTTAGCTGAAGGAAGAATACCTTAAACCTGGAGAGTTGAGACCCGTGGAATGGGTACCATGCAATATGACTTCAAAGGGTCTTCATTTGCTCACCGAACCTCTCCAATCCTATCACTGCTGCGTTTATGCCCCTGTACACACGCTTGATTCTCTTTTGGAGACATAGCAATCCATAGGTTTTAAGATACTTACTAGTCAGGTACATTCTTAGGCGTTTAATATGGGGTGTTGAGTCCATTTCATTGAGCAAGGAGTAGCTCTTGTCTATTCCATATTTGGCTTAAGGAACTTTATCTGTGCTCATTTCAATCTCTGGTTTTATGCAGCCCCCCAACTCACCTTTCCCCTTAAGCAAGCATAAGTTGGTTTTCTAAATTTGAGACCCTGTTCTGTTTTGGAATTCAGTTCCTGTGTAGCCAAGTTTACATTCCGTGTATTAGTGATATCTTATGATGTTTCTTTTTCTGTGTGACTTATTTCAGTTAGAATCATCGTACCTGAATCCACTCATTATGCTGCTACGGGCCTGATGACATAGATTTCATTGCTGAGTGATACTGCATTGTACGTAAGTACCACAAGTTCTTTATCCATTTTTCACTTTCTGTGATATTGAACTTGTACGGTAAACGAGGTTCTTGTAAACAGAGGCGTCCCAAACTTTGGGGTGGCTGTGTCTTTTTGATTTTAATTTCCCTAAGCTATAGGACCATAAGTGGAAGTGCCCTAGGCTCTGTTGCTTTGTTTTTTAGATGTTTCAGGAAACACCATACACTTCTCCCGAGTGTCTGTTGGCAATTTACATCCCGCCCATCAGCATAACAAGGCTCCCAGTTCTCCATGGCCTGTCCTGCCTTTCTGGATTTTACACTTTTTTCAGATGGCCCTTTTGACCGGGGGGAAGTGAGACTTCATTGTAGTGCAGATTTCCTTTGCAAGTTTGCTTGGTTGGCCAAAAAGGGCGTATGCGTTTTTTCCTGAATATATTCAGGAAAAAACGCATACGCCCTTTTTGGCCAAGTGCATCATTGTGGACGTTCTGCCTCTTTTCCTATGCTTTCAATGCAATTCCAGTCTACCTCCTGAAATCGGTTTCCTGCAATTCTGCCCCGCTTTCAAGTCCTCTTGGCAGCCTTACTTTAGTCTATTTTTGGATGATAGCTGTCATTTATAACTGTGCAGGTTTGTGAATTACAGTGCCCCTGAGCTCCTTTCTTCAACTCGCTTTCTTGTGAGCTGGCCGCAACACCGCAGGATGGCTTCAGGCCCTAATCTGGTTCCGGCACGGCACGCTGAGCCTTTTGTTATTTCCTCTTCCTGGTGGGAAATGAGAGTTAAATTTGTCCGTCTAGCCACCTCCAGCTAGTCTCTCATTGGTTCTCGCTATTCCTTTTCATCTTCCACAGAAATTGCAAACTGGGCCAAACAGGAGGTTAAAGGGACTGATTCTCCAAGTCGGGAGAGTGTTAGTAAAGCGTCTGGAATGTTGCCCTCGAGTACCAGGGGAGGAAAACTGAGACATATTTGAACACGTCACCCGATCACATGGTTGATCATACTCTAGGTTCCACATGCATGTTTTAGCTGAAGGAAGAATACCTTAAACCTGGGTAGTTGAAACCCGTGGAATGGGTACCATGCAATATGACTTCAAAGGGTCTTCATTTGCTCACCGAACCTCTCCAATCCTATCACTGCTGCGTTTATGCCCCTGTACACATGCTTGATTCTCTTTCGGAGACATAGCAATCCATAGGTTTTAAGATACTTACTAGTCAGGTACATTCTTAGGCGTTTAATATGCGGTGTTGAGTCCATTTCGTTGAGCAAGGAGTAGCTCTTGTCTATTCCATATTTGGCTTAAGGAACTTTATCTGTGCTCATTTCAATCTCTGGTTTTATGCAGCACCCCAACTCACCTTTCCTCTTAAGCAAGCATAAGTTGGTTTTCTAAATATGAGACCCTGTTCTGTTCTGTAATTCAGTTCCTGTGTAGCCAAGTTTACATTCCGTGTATTAGTGATATCTTATGATGTTTCTTTTTCTGTGTGACTTATTTCAGTTAGAATCATCATACCTGAATCCACTCATTGTGCTGCTAAGAGCCTGATGACATAGATTTCATTGCTGAGTGATATTGCTTTGTAAGTAAATACCACAAGTTCTTTATCCATTTTTCACTTTCTGCGATGTTGAACTTGTACTGTAAACGAGGTTCTTGTAAACAGAGGCGTCCCAAACTTTGGGGTGGCTGTGTCTTTTTGATTTTAATTTCTCTAAGCTATAGGACCATAAGTGGAAGTGCCCTAGGCTCTGTTGCTTTGTTTTTTAGATGTTTCAGGAAACACCATACACTTCTCCCGAGTGTCTGTTGGCAATTTACATCCCGCCCATCAGCATAACAAGGCTCCCAGTTCTCCATGGCCTGTCCTGCCTTTCTGGATTTTACACTTTTTTCAGATGGCCCTTTTGACCGGGGGGAAGTGAGACTTCATTGTAGTGCAGATTTCCTTTGCAAGCTTGCCTGGTTGGCCAAAAAGGGCGTATGCGTTTTTTCCTGAATATATTCAGGAAAAAACGCATACGCCCTTTTTGGCCAAGTGCATCATTGTGGACGTTCTGCCTCTTTTCCTATGCTTTCAATGCAATTCCAGTCTACCTCCTGAAATCGGTTTCCTGCAATTCTGCCCCGCTATCAAGTCCTCTTGGGAGCCTTACTTCAGTATATTTTTGGACGATAGCTGTCATTTATAACTCTGCAAGTTTGTGAATTACAGTGCCCCTGAGCTCCTTTCTTCAACTCACTTTCTTTTGAGCTGGCCGCAACACTGCAGGATGGCTTCAGGCCCTAATCTGGTTCCGGCACGGCACGCTGAGCCTTTGGTTATTTCCTCTTCCAGATGGGAAATGAGAGTTAAATTTGCCCGTCCAGACACCTCCAGCTAGTCTCTCATTGGTTCTCCCTATTCCTGTTCATCTTCCGCAGAAATTGCAAACTGGGCCAAACAGGAGGTTAAAGGCGCTGACTCTCCAAGTGGGGAGAGTGTTAGTAAAGCGTCTGGAATGTTGCACCCGAGTACCAGGGGAGGAAAACTGAGACATATTTGAACACGTCTCCCGTTCACATGGTTGATTATACTCTGGGTTCCACATGCATGTTTTAGCTGAAGGAAGAATACCTTAAACCTGGAGAGTTGAGACCCGTGGAATGGGTACCATGCAATATGACTTCAAAGGGTCTTCATTTTCTCACCGAACCTCTCCAATCCTATCACTGCTGCATTTATGCCCCTGTACACATGCTTGATTCTCTTTTGGAGACATAGCAATCCATAGGTTTTAAGATACTTACTAGTCAGGTACATTCTTAGGCGTTTAATATGGGGTGTTGAGTCCATTTCGTTGAGCAAGGAGTAGCTCTTGTCTATTCCATATTTGGCTTAAGGAACTTTATCTGTGCTCATTTCAATCTCTGGTTTTATGCAGCACCCCAACTCACCTTTCCCCTTAAGCAAGCATAAGTTGGTTTTCTAAATTTGAGACCCTGTTCTGTTTTGGAATTCAGTTCCTATGTAGCCAAGATTATATTCCGTGTATTAGTGATATCTTATGATGTTTCTTTTTCTGTGTGACTTATTTCAGTTAGAATCATCGTACCTGAATCCACTCATTATGCTGCTATGGGCCTGATGACATAGATTTCATTGCTGAGTGATACTGCATTGTACGTAAGTACCACAAGTTCTTTATCCATTTTTCACTTTCTGTGATATTGAACTTGTACGGTAAACGAGGTTCTTGTAAACAGAGGCGTCCCAAACTTTGGGGTGGCTGTGTCTTTTTGATTTTAATTTCCCTAAGCTATAGGACCATAAGTGGAAGTGCCCTAGGCTCTGTTGCTTTGTTTTTTAGATGTTTCAGGAAACACCATACACTTCTCCCGAGTGTCTGTTGGCAATTTACATCCCGCCCATCAGCATAACAAGGCTCCCAGTTCTCCATGGCCTGTCCTGCCTTTCTGGATTTTACACTTTTTTCAGATGGCCCTTTTGACCGGGGGGAAGTGAGACTTCATTGTAGTGCAGATTTCCTTTGCAAGTTTGCCTGGTTGGCCAAAAAGGGCGTATGCGTTTTTTCCTGAATATATTCAGGAAAAAACGCATACGCCCTTTTTGGCCAAGTGCATCATTGTGGACGTTCTGCCTCTTTTCCTATGCTTTCAATGCAATTCCAGTCTACCTCCTGAAATCGGTTTCCTGCAATTCTGCCCCGCTTTCAAGTCCTCTTGGCAGCCTTACTTTAGTCTATTTTTGGATGATAGCTGTCATTTATAACTGTGCAGGTTTGTGAATTACAGTGCCCCTGAGCTCCTTTCTTCAACTCGCTTTCTTGTGACCTGGCCGCAACACCGCAGGATGGCTTCAGGCCCTAATCTGGTTCCGGCATGGCACGCTGAGCCTTTGGTTATTTCCTCTTCCTGGTGGGAAATGAGAGTTAAATTTGCCCGTCCAGCCACCTCCAGCTAGTCTCTCATTGGTTCTCGCTATTCCTTTTCATCTTCCGCAGAAATTGCAAACTGGGCCAAACAGGAGGTTAAAGGCGCTGACTCTCCAAGTGGGGAGAGTGTTAGTAAAGCGTCTGGAATGTTGCACCCGAGTACCAGGGGAGGAAAACTGAGACATATTTGAACACGTCTCCCGTTCACACGGTTGATCATACTCTGGGTTCCACATGCATGTTTTAGCTGAAGGAAGAATACCTTAAACCTGGAGAGTTGAGACCCGTGGAATGGGTACCATGCAATATGACTTCAAAGGGTCTTCATTTGCTCACCGAACCTCTCCAATCCTATCACTGCTACATTTATGCCCCTGTACACATGCTTGATTCTCTTTTGGAGACATAGCAATCCATAGGTTTTAAGATACTTACTAGTCAGGTACATTCTTAGGCGTTTAATATGGGGTGTTGAGTCCATTTCGTTGAGCAAGGAGTAGCTCTTGTCTATTCCATATTTGGCTTAAGGAACTTTATCTGTGCTCATTTCAATCTCTGGTTTTATGCAGCACCCCAACTCACCTTTCCCCTTAAGCAAGCATAAGTTGGTTTTCTAAATTTGAGACCCTGTTCTGTTTTGGAATTCAGTTCCTGTGTAGCCAAGTTTACATTCCGTGTATTAGTGATATCTTATGATGTTTCTTTTTCTGTGTGACTTATTTCAGTTAGAATCATCGTACCTGAATCCACTCATTATGCTGCTACGGGCCTGATGACATAGATTTCATTGCTGAGTGATACTGCATTGTACGTAAGTACCACAAGTTCTTTATCCATTTTTCACTTTCTGTGATATTGAACTTGTACGGTAAACGAGGTTCTTGTAAACAGAGGCGTCCCAAACTTTGGGGTGGCTGTGTCTTTTTGATTTTAATTTCCCTAAGCTATAGGACCATAAGTGGAAGTGCCGTAGGCTCTGTTGCTTTGCTTTTTAGATGTTTCAGGAAACACCATACACTTCTCCCGAGTGTCTGTTGGCAATTTCCATCCCGCCCATCAGCATAACAAGGATCCCAGTTCTCCATGGCCTGTCCTGCCTTTCTGGATTTTACACTTTTTTCCGATGGCCCTTTTGACCGGGGGGAAGTGAGACTTCATTGTAGTGCAGATTTCCTTTGCAAGTTTGCTTGGTTGGCCAAAAAGGGCGTATGCGTTTTTTCCTGAATATATTCAGGAAAAAACGCATACGCCCTTTTTGGCCAAGTGCATCATTGTGGACGTTCTGCCTCTTTTCCTATGCTTTCAATGCAATTCCAGTCTACCTCCTGAAATCGGTTTCCTGCAATTCTGCCCCGCTTTCAAGTCCTCTTGGCAGCCTTACTTTAGTCTATTTTTGGATGATAGCTGTCATTTATAACTGTGCAGGTTTGTGAATTACAGTGCCCCTGAGCTCCTTTCTTCAACTCGCTTTCTTGTGACCTGGCCGCAACACCGCAGGATGGCTTCAGGCCCTAATCTGGTTCCGGCACGGCACGCTGAGCCTTTGGTTATTTCCTCTTCCAGATGGGAAATGAGAGTTAAATTTGCCCGTCCAGACACCTCCAGCTAGTCTCTCATTGGTTCTCGCTATTCCTTTTCATCTTCCGCAGAAATTGCAAACTGGGCCAAACAGGAGGTTAAAGGGACTGATTCTCCAAGTCGGGAGAGTGTTAGTAAAGTGTCTGGAATGTTGCACCCGAGTACCAGGGGAGGAAAACTGAGACATATTTGAACACGTCTCCCGATCACATGGTTGATCATACTCTGGGTTCCACATGCATGTTTTAGCTGAAGGAAGAATACCTTAAACCTGGAGAGTTGAGACCCGTGGAATGGGTACCATGCAATATGACTTCAAAGGGTCTTCATTTGCTCACCGAACCTCTCCAATCCTATCACTGCTGCGTTTATGCCCCTGTACACATGCTTGATTCTCTTTCGGAGACATAGCAATCCATAGGTTTTAAGATACTTACTAGTCAGGTACATTCTTAGGCGTTTAATATGGGGTGTTGAGTCCATTTCGTTGAGCAAGGAGTAGCTCTTGTCTATTCCATATTTGGCTTAAGGAACTTTATCTGTGCTCATTTCAATCTCTGGTTTTATGCAGCACCCCAACTCACCTTTTCCCTTAAGCAAGCATAAGTTGGTTTTCTAAATTTGAGACCCTGTTCTGTTCTGTAATTCAGTTCCTGTGTAGCCAAGTTTACATTCCGTGTATTAGTGATATCTTATGATGTTTCTTTTTCTGTGTGACTTATTTCAGTTAGAATCATCATACCTGAATCCACTCATTGTGCTGCTAAGAGCCTGATGACATAGATTTCATTGCTGAGTGATATTGCTTTGTAAGTAAATACCACATCTTCTTTATCCATTTTTCACTTTCTGCGATGTTGAACTTCTACTGTAAACGAGGTTCTTGTAAACAGAGGCGTCCCAAACTTTGGGGTGGCTGTGTCTTTTTGATTTTAATTTCCCTAAGCTATAGGACCATAAGTGGAAGTGCCCTAGGCTCTGTTGCTTTGTTTTTTAGATGTTTCAGGAAACACCATACACTTCTCCCGAGTGTCTGTTGGCAATTTACATCCCGCCCATCAGCATAACAAGGCTCCCAGTTCTCCATGGCCTGTCCTGCCTTTCTGGATTTTACACTTTTTTCAGATGGCCCTTTTGACCGGGGGGAAGTGAGACTTCATTGTAGTGCAGATTTCCTTTGCAAGTTTGCTTGGTTGGCCAAAAAGTGCATATGCGTTTTTTCCTGAATATATTCAGGAAAAAACGCATACGCCCTTTTTGGCCAAGTGCATCATTGTGGACGTTCTGCCTCTTTTCCTATGCTTTCAATGCAATTCCAGTCTACCTCCTGAAATCGGTTTCCTGCAATTCTGCCCCGCTTTCAAGTCCTCTTGGCAGCCTTACTTCAGTATATTTTTCGACGATAGCTGTCATTCATAACTCTGCAGGTTTGTGAATTACAGTGCCCCTGAGCTCCTTTCTTCAACTCGCTTTCTTTTGAGCTGGCCGCAACACCGCAGGATGGCTTCATGCCCTAATCTGGTTCCGGCACGGCACGCTGAGCCTTTGGTTAATTCCTCTTCCTGGTGGGAAACGAGAGTTAAATTTGCCCGTCCAGACAACTCCAGCTAGTCTCTCATTGGTTCTCGCTATTCCTGTTCATCCTCCGCAGAAATTGCAAACTGGGCCAAACATGAGGTTAAAGGGACTGACTCTCCAAGTCGGGAGAGTGTTAGTAAAGCGTCTGGAATGTTGCACCCGAGTACCAGGATACGAAAACTGAGACATACTTGAACACGTCTCCCGTTCACATGGTTGATCATACTCTGGGTTCCACATGCATGTTTTAGCTGAAGTCAGAATACCTTAAACCTGGAGAGTTGAGACCCGTGTAATGGGTACCATGCAATATGACTTCAAAGGGTCTTCATTTGCTCACCGCACCTTTCCAATCCTATCACTGCTGCGTTTATACCCCTGTACACACGCTTGATTCTCTTTTGGAGACATAGCAATCCATAGGTTTTAAGATACTTACTAGTCAGGTACATTCTTAGGTGTTTAATATGGGGTGTTGAGTCCATTTCGTTGATCAAGGAGTAGCTCTTGTTTATTCCATATTTGGCTTAAGGAACTTTATCTGTGCTCATTTCAATCTCTGGTTTTATGCAGCGCCCCAACTCACCTTTCCCCTTAAGCAAGCATAAGTTGGTTTTCTAAATTTGAGACCCTGTTCTGTTTTGGAATTCAGTTCCTGTGTAGCCAAGTTTACATTCCGTGTATTAGTGATATCTTATGATGTTTCTTTTTCTGTGTGACTTATTTCAGTTAGAATCATCGTACCTGAATCCACTCATTGTGCTGCTAAGAGCCTGATGACATAGATTTCATTGCTGAGTGATATTGATTTGTAAGTAAATACCACATCTTCTTTATCCATTTTTCACTTTCTGCGATGTTGAACTTCTACTGTAAACGAGGTTCTTGTAAACAGAGGCGTCCGAAACTTTGGGGTGGCTGTGTCTTTTTTATTTTAATTTCGCTATGCTATAGGACCATAAGTGGAAGTGCCCTAGGCTCTGTTGCTTTGGTTTTTAGATGTTTCAGGAAACACCATACACTTCTCCCGAGTGTCTGTTGGCAATTTACATCCCGCCCATCAGCATAACAAGGCTCCCAGTCCTCCATGGCCTGTCCTGCCTTTCTGGATTTTACACTTTTTTCAGATGGCCCTTTTGACCGGGGGGAAGTGAGACTTCATTGTAGTGCAGATTTCCTTTGCAAGCTTGCTTGGTTGGCCAAAAAGGGCGTATGCGTTTTTTCCTGACTATATTCAGGAAAAAACGCATACGCCCTTTTTGGCCAAGTGCATCATTGTGGACGTTCTGCCTCTTTTCCTATGCTTTCAATGCAATTCCAGTCTACCTCTTGAAATCGGTTTCCTGCAATTCTGCCCCGCTTTCAAGTCCTCTTGGCAGCCTTACTTCAGTCTATTTTTGGAAGATAGCTGTCATTTATAACTCTGCAGGTTTGTGAATTACAGTGCCCCTGAGCTCCTTTCTTCAACTCACTTTCTTTTGAGCTGGCCGCAACACCGCAGGATGGCTTCAGGCCCTAATCTGGTTCCGGCATGGCACGCTGAGCCTTTGGTTATTTCCTCTTCCAGATGGGAAATGAGAGTTAAATTTGCCCGTCCAGACACCTCCAGCTAGTCTCTCATTGGTTCTCCCTATTCCTGTTCATCTTCCGCAGAAATTGCAAACTGGGCCAAACAGGAGGTTAAAGGCGCTGACTCTCCAAGTGTGGAGAGTGTTAGTAAAGCGTCTGGAATGTTGCACCCGAGTACCAGGGGAGGAAAACTGAGACATATTTGAACACGTCTCCCGTTCACACGGTTGATCATACTCTGGGTTCCACATGCATGTTTTAGCTGAAGGAAGAATACCTTAAACCTGGAGAGTTGAGACCCGTGGAATGGGTACCATGCAATATGACTTCAAAGGGTCTTCATTTGCTCACCGAACCTCTCCAATCCTATCACTGCTGCATTTATGCGCCTGTACACACGCTTGATTCTCTTTTGGAGACATAGCACTCCATAGGTTTTAAGATACTTACTAGTCAGGTACATTCTTAGGCGTTTAATATGGGGTGTTGAGTCCATTTCGTTGAGCAAGGAGTAGCTCTTGTCTATTCCATATTTGGCTTAAGGAACTTTATCTGTGCTCATTTCAATCTCTGGTTTTATGCAGCACCCCAACTCACCTTTCCCCTTAAGCAAGCATAAGTTGGTTTTCTAAATTTGAGACCCTGTTCTGTTTTGGAATTCAGTTCCTGTGTAGCCAAGTTTACATTCCGTGTATTAGTGATATCTTATGATGTTTCTTTTTCTGTGTGACTTATTTCAGTTAGAATCATCGTACCTGAATCCACTCATTATGCTGCTACGGGCCTGATGACATAGATTTCATTGCTGAGTGATACTGCATTGTACGTAAGTACCACAAGTTCTTTATCCATTTTTCACTTTCTGTGATATTGAACTTGTACGGTAAACGAGGTTCTTGTAAACAGAGGCGTCCCAAACTTTGGGGTGGCTGTGTCTTTTTGATTTTAATTTCCCTAAGCTATAGGACCATAAGTGGAAGTGCCCTAGGCTCTGTTGCTTTGTTTTTTAGATGTTTCAGGAAACACCATACACTTCTCCCGAGTGTCTGTTGGCAATTTACATCCCGCCCATCAGCATAACAAGGCTCCCAGTTCTCCATGGCCTGTCCTGCCTTTCTGGATTTTACACTTTTTTCAGATGGCCCTTTTGACCGGGGGGAAGTGAGACTTCATTGTAGTGCAGATTTCCTTTGCAAGTTTGCTTGGTTGGCCAAAAAGGGCGTATGCGTTTTTTCCTGAATATATTCAGGGAAAAACGCATACGCCCTTTTTGGCCAAGTGCATCATTGTGGACGTTCTGCCTCTTTTCCTATGCTTTCAATGCAATTCCAGTCTACCTCCTGAAATCGGTTTCCTGCAATTCTGCCCCGCTTTCAAGTCCTCTTGGCAGCCTTACTTTAGTCTATTTTTGGATGATAGCTGTCATTTATAACTGTGCAGGTTTGTGAATTACAGTGCCCCTGAGCTCCTTTCTTCAACTCGCTTTCTTGTGAGCTGGCCGCAACACCGCAGGATGGCTTCAGGCCCTAATCTGGTTCCGGCACGGCACGCTGAGCCTTTGGTTATTTCCTCTTCCTGGTGGGAAATGAGAGTTAAATTTGTCCGTCCAGCCACCTCCAGCTAGTCTCTCATTGGTTCTCGCTATTCCTTTTCATCTTCCGCAGAAATTGCAAACTGGGCCAAACAGGAGGTTAAAGGGACTGATTCTCCAAGTCGGGAGAGTGTTAGTAAAGCGTCTGGAATGTTGCACCCGAGTACCAGGGGAGGAAAACTGAGACATATTTGAACACGTCTCCCGATCACACGGTTGATCATACTCTAGGTTCCACATGCATGTTTTAGCTGAAGGAAGAATACCTTAAACCTGGGTAGTTGAAACCCGTGGAATGGGTACCATGCAATATGACTTCAAAGGGTCTTCATTTGCTCACCGAACCTCTCCAATCCTATCACTGCTGCGTTTATGCCCCTGTACACATGCTTGATTCTCTTTCGGAGACATAGCAATCCATAGGTTTTAAGATACTTACTAGTCAGGTACATTCTTAGGCGTTTAATATGCGGTGTTGAGTCCATTTCGTTGAGCAAGGAGTAGCTCTTGTCTATTCCATATTTGGCTTAAGGAACTTTATCTGTGCTCATTTCAATCTCTGGTTTTATGCAGCACCCCAACTCACCTTTCCTCTTAAGCAAGCATAAGTTGGTTTTCTAAATTTGAGACCCTGTTCTGTTCTGTAATTCAGTTCCTGTGTAGCCAAGATTACATTCCGTGTATTAGTGATAACTTATGATGTTTCTTTTTCTGTGTGAATTATTTCAGTTAGAATCATCATACCTGAATCCACTCATTGTGCTGCTAAGAGCCTGATGACATAGATTTCATTGCTGAGTGATATTGCTTTGTAAGTAAATACCACATCTTCTTTATCCATTTTTCACTTTCTGCGATGTTCAACTTGTACTGTAAACGAGGTTCTTGTAAACAGAGGCGTCCCAAACTTTGGGGTGGCTGTGTCTTTTTTATTTTAATTTCCCTAAGCTATAGGACCATAAGTGGAAGTGCCCTAGGCTCTGTTGCTTTGTTTTTTAGATGTTTCAGGAAACACCATACACTTCTCCCGAGTGTCTGTTGGCAATTTACATCCCGCCCATCAGCATAACAAGGCTCCCAGTTCTCCATGGCCTGTCCTGCCTTTCTGGATTTTACACTTTTTTCAGATGGTCCTTTTGACCGGGGGGAAGTGAGACTTCATTGTAGTGCAGATTTCCTTTACAAGCTTGCTTGGTTGGCCAAAAAGGGCGTATGCGTTTTTTCCTGACTATATTCAGGAAAAAACGCATACGCCCTTTTTGGCCAAGTGCATCATTGTGGACGTTCTGCCTCTTTTCCTATGCTTTCAATGCAATTCCAGTCTACCTCCTGAAATCGGTTTCCTGCAATTCTGCCCCACTTTCAAGTCCTCTTGGCAGCCTTACTTCAGTCTATTTTTGGACGATAGCTGTCATTTATAACTCTGCAGGTTTGTGAATTACAGTGCCCCTGAGCTCCTTTCTTCAACTCACTTTCTTTTGAGCTGGCCGCAACACCGCAGGATGGCTTCAGGCCCTAATCTGGTTCCGGCATGGCACGCTGAGCCTTTGGTTATTTCCTCTTCCAGATGGGAAATGAGAGTTAAATTTGCCCGTCCAGACACCTCCAGCTAGTCTCTCATTGGTTCTCGCTATTCCTGTTCATCTTCCGCAGAAATTGCAACCTGGGCCAAACAGGAGGTTAAAGGCGCTGACTCTCCAAGTGGGGAGAGTGTTAGTAAAGCGTCTGGAATGTTGCACCCGAGTACCAGGGGAGGAAAACTGAGACATATTTGAACACGTCTCCCGTTCACACGGTTGATCATACTCTGGGTTCCACATGCATGTTTTAGCTGAAGGAAGAATACCTTAAACCTGGAGAGTTGAGACCCGTGGAATGGGTACCATGCAATATGACTTCAAAGGGTCTTCATTTGCTCACCGAACCTCTCCAATCCTATCACTGCTGCGTTTATGCCCCTGTACACACGCTTGATTCTCTTTTGGAGACATAGCAATCCATAGGTTTTAAGATACTTACTAGTCAGGTACAATCTTAGGCGTTTAATATGCGGTGTTGAGTCCATTTCGTTGAGCAAGGAGTAGCTCTTGTCTATTCCATATTTGGCTTAAGGAACTTTATCTGTGCTCATTTCAATCTCTGGTTTTATGCAGCACCCCAACTCACCTTTCCCCTTAAGCAAGCATAAGTTGGTTTTCTAAATTTGAGACCCTGTTCTGTTTTGGAATTCAGTTCCTGTGTAGCCAAGTTTACATTCCGTGTATTAGTGATATCTTATGATGTTTCTTTTTCTGTGTGACTTATTTCAGTTAGAATCATCGTACCTGAATCCACTCATTATGCTGCTACGGGCCTGATGACATAGATTTCATTGCTGAGTGATACTGCATTGTACGTAAGTACCACAAGTTCTTTATCCATTTTTCACTTTCTGTGATATTGAACTTGTACGGTAAACGAGGTTCTTGTAAACAGAGGCGTCCCAAACTTTGGGGTGGCTGTGTCTTTTTGATTTTAATTTCCCTAATCTATAGGACCATAAGTGGAAGTGCCCTAGGCTCTGTTGCTTTGCTTTTTAGATGTTTCAGGAAACACCATACACTTCTCCCGAGTGTCTGTTGGCAATTTACATCCCGCCCATCAGCATAACAAGGCTCCCAGTTCTCCATGGCCTGTCCTGCCTTTCTGGATTTTACACTTTTTTCAGATGGCCCTTTTGACCGGGGGGAAGTGAGACTTCATTGTAGTGCAGATTTCCTTTGCAAGTTTGCTTGGTTGGCCAAAAAGGGCGTATGCGTTTTTTCCTGAATATATTCAGGAAAAAACGCATACGCCCTTTTTGGCCAAGTGCATCATTGTGGACGTTCTGCCTCTTTTCCAATGCTTTCAATGCAATTCCAGTCTACCTCCTGAAATCGGTTTCCTGCAATTCTGCCCCGCTTTCAAGTCCTCTTGGCAGCCTTACTTTAGTCTATTTTTGGATGATAGCTGTCATTTATAACTGTGCAGGTTTGTGAATTACAGTGCCCCTGAGCTCCTTTCTTCAACTCGCTTTCTTGTGACCTGGCCGCAACACCGCAGGATGGCTTCAGGCCCTAATCTGGTTCCGGCACGGCACGCTGAGCCTTTGGTTATTTCCTCTTCCTGGTGGGAAATGAGAGTTAAATTTGCCCGTCCAGACACCTCCAGCTAGTCTCTCATTGGTTCTCGCTATTCCTTTTCATCTTCCGCAGAAATTGCAAACTGGGCCAAACAGGAGGTTAAAGGGACTGATTCTCCAAGACGGGAGAGTGTTAGTAAAGCGTCTGGAATGTTGCACCCGAGTACCAGGGGAGGAAAACTGAGACATATTTGAACACGTCTCCCGATCACATGGTTGATCATACTCTAGGTTCCACATGCATGTTTTAGCTGAAGGAAGAATACCTTAAACCTGGGTAGTTGAAACCCGTGGAATGGGTACCATGCAATATGACTTCAAAGGGTCTTCATTTGCTCACCGAACCTCTCCAATCCTATCACTGCTGCGTTTATGCCCCTGTACACATGCTTGATTCTCTTTCGGAGACATAGCAATCCATAGGTTTTAAGATACTTACTAGTCAGGTACATTCTTAGGCGTTTAATATGCGGTGTTGAGTCCATTTCGTTGAGCAAGGAGTAGCTCTTGTCTATTCCATATTTGGCTTAAGGAACTTTATCTGTGCTCATTTCAATCTCTGGTTTTATGCAGCACCCCAACTCACCTTTCCTCTTAAGCAAGCATAAGTTGGTTTTCTAAATTTGAGACCCTGTTCTGTTCTATAATTCAGTTCCTGTGTAGCCAAGTTTACATTCCGTGTATTAGTGATATCTTATGATGTTTCTTTTTCTGTGTGACTTATTTCAGTTAGAATCATCATACCTGAATCCACTCATTGTGCTGCTAAGAGCCTGATGACATAGATTTCATTGCTGAGTGATATTGCTTTGTAAGTAAATACCACATCTTCTTTATCCATTTTTCACTTTCTGCGATGTTGAACTTCTACTGTAAACGAGGTTCTTGTAAACAGAGGCGTCCCAAACTTTGGGGTGGCTGTGTCTTTTTGATTTTAATTTCCCTAAGCTATAGGACCATAAGTGGAAGTGCCCTAGGCTCTGTTGCTTTGTTTTTTAGATGTTTCAGGAAACACCATACACTTCTCCCGAGTGTCTGTTGGCAATTTACATCCCGCCCATCAGCATAACAAGGCTCCCAGTTCTCCATGGCCTGTCCTGCCTTGCTGGATTTTACACTTTTTTCAGATGGTCCTTTTGACCGGGGGGAAGTGAGACTTCATTGTAGTGCAGATTTCCTTTGCAAGCTTGCCTGGTTGGCCAAAAAGGGCGTATGCGTTTTTTCCTGAATATATTCAGGAAAAAACGCATACGCCCTTTTTGGCCAAGTGCATCATTGTGGACGTTCTGCCTCTTTTCCTATGCTTTCAATGCAATTCCAGTCTACCTCCTGAAATCGGTTTCCTGCAATTCTGCCCCGCTTTCAAGTCCTCTTGGCAGCCTTACTTTAGTCTATTTTTGGATGATAGCTGTCATTTATAACTGTGCAGGTTTGTGAATTACAGTGCCCCTGAGCTCCTTTTTTCAACTCGCTTTCTTGTGACCTGGCCGCAACACCGCAGGATGGCTTCAGGCCCTAATCTGGTTCCGGCACGGCACGCTGAGCCTTTGGTTATTTCCTCTTCCTGGTGGGAAATGAGATTTAAATTTGCCCGTCCAGCCACCTCCAGCTAGTCTCTCATTGGTTCTCGCTATTCCTTTTCATCTTCCGCAGAAATTGCAAACTGGGCCAAACAGGAGGTTAAAGGCGCTGACTCTCCAAGTGGGGAGAGTGTTAGTAAAGCGTCTGGAATGTTGCACCCGAGTACCAGGGGAGGAAAACTGAGACATATTTGAACACGTCTCCCGTTCACACGGTTGATCATACTCTGGGTTCCACATGCATGTTTTAGCTGAAGGAAGAATACCTTAAACCTGGAGAGTTGATACCCGTGGAATGGGTACCATGCAATATGACTTCAAAGGGTCTTCATTTGCTCACCGAACCTCTCCAATCCTATCACTGCTACATTTATGCCCCTGTACACATGCTTGATTCTCTTTTGGAGACATAGCAATCCATAGGTTTTAAGATACTTACTAGTCAGGTACATTCTTAGGCGTTTAATATGGGGTGTTGAGTCCATTTCGTTGAGCAAGGAGTAGCTCTTGTCTATTCCATATTTGGCTTAAGGAACTTTATCTGTGCTCATTTCAATCTCTGGTTTTATGCAGCACCCCAACTCACCTTTCCCCTTAAGCAAGCATAAGTTGGTTTTCTAAATTTGAGACCCTGTTCTGTTTTGGAATTCAGTTCCTGTGTAGCCAAGTTTACATTCCGTGTATTAGTGATATCTTATGATGTTTCTTTTTCTGTGTGACTTATTTCAGTTAGAATCATCGTACCTGAATCCACTCATTATGCTGCTACGGGCCTGATGACATAGATTTCATTGCTGAGTGATACTGCATTGTACGTAAGTACCACAAGTTCTTTATCCATTTTTCACTTTCTGTGATATTGAACTTGTACGGTAAACGAGGTTCTTGTAAACAGAGGCGTCCCAAACTTTGGGGTGGCTGTGTCTTTTTGATTTTAATTTCCCTAAGCTATAGGACCATAAGTGGAAGTGCCCTAGGCTCTGTTGCTTTGCTTTTTAGATGTTTCAGGAAACACCATACACTTCTCCCGAGTGTCTGTTGGCAATTTCCATCCCGCCCATCAGCATAACAAGGATCCCAGTTCTCCATGGCCTGTCCTGCCTTTCTGGATTTTACACTTTTTTCCGATGGCCCTTTTGACCGGGGGGAAGTGAGACTTCATTGTAGTGCAGATTTCCTTTGCAAGTTTGCTTGGTTGGCCAAAAAGGGCGTATGCGTTTTTTCCTGAATATATTCAGGAAAAAACGCATACGCCCTTTTTGGCCAAGTGCATCATTGTGGACGTTCTGCCTCTTTTCCTATGCTTTCAATGCAATTCCAGTCTACCTCCTGAAATCGGTTTCCTGCAATTCTGCACCGCTTTCAAGTCCTCTTGGCAGCCTTACTTTAGTCTATTTTTGGATGATAGCTGTCATTTATAACTGTGCAGGTTTGTGAATTACAGTGCCCCTGAGCTCCTTTCTTCAACTCGCTTTCTTGTGACCTGGCCGCAACACCGCAGGATGGCTTCAGGCCCTAATCTGGTTCCGGCACGGCACGCTGAGCCTTTGGTTATTTCCTCTTCCTGGTGGGAAATGAGAGTTAAATTTGCCCGTCCAGACACCTCCAGCTAGTCTCTCATTGGTTCTCGCTATTCCTTTTCATCTTCCGCAGAAATTGCAAACTGGGCCAAACAGGAGGTTAAAGGGACTGATTCTCCAAGTCGGGAGAGTGTTAGTAAAGCGTCTGGAATGTTGCACCCGAGTACCAGGGGAGGAAAACTGAGACATATTTGAACACGTCTCCCGATCACATGGTTGATCATACTCTAGGTTCCACATGCATGTTTTAGCTGAAGGAAGAATACCTTAAACCTGGGTAGTTGAAACCCGTGGAATGGGTACCATGCAATATGACTTCAAAGGGTCTTCATTTGCTCACCGAACCTCTCCAATCCTATCACTGCTGCGTTTATGCCCCTGTACACATGCTTGATTCTCTTTCGGAGACATAGCAATCCATAGGTTTTAAGATACTTACTAGTCAGGTACATTCTTAGGCGTTTAATATGCGGTGTTGAGTCCATTTCGTTGAGCAAGGAGTAGCTCTTGTCTATTCCATATTTGGCTTAAGGAACTTTATCTGTGCTCATTTCAATCTCTGGTTTTATGCAGCACCCCAACTCACCTTTCCTCTTAAGCAAGCATAAGTTGGTTTTCTAAATTTGAGACCCTGTTCTGTTCTATAATTCAGTTCCTGTGTAGCCAAGTTTACATTCCGTGTATTAGTGATATCTTATGATGTTTCTTTTTCTGTGTGACTTATTTCAGTTAGAATCATCATACCTGAATCCACTCATTGTGCTGCTAAGAGCCTGATGACATAGATTTCATTGCTGAGTGATATTGCTTTGTAAGTAAATACCACATCTTCTTTATCCATTTTTCACTTTCTGCGATGTTGAACTTCTACTGTAAACGAGGTTCTTGTAAACAGAGGCGTCCCAAACTTTGGGGTGGCTGTGTCTTTTTGATTTTAATTTCCCTAAGCTATAGGACCATAAGTGGAAGTGCCCTAGGCTCTGTTGCTTTGTTTTTTAGATGTTTCAGGAAACACCATACACTTCTCCCGAGTGTCTGTTGGCAATTTACATCCCGCCCATCAGCATAACAAGGCTCCCAGTTCTCCATGGCCTGTCCTGCCTTGCTGGATTTTACACTTTTTTCAGATGGCCCTTTTGACCGGGGGGAAGTGAGACTTCATTGTAGTGCAGATTTCCTTTGCAAGCTTGCTTGGTTGGCCAAAAAGGGCGTATGCGTTTTTTCCTGAATATATTCAGGAAAAAACGCATACGCCCTTTTTGGCCAAGTGCATCATTGTGGACGTTCTGCCTCTTTTCCTATGCTTTCAATGCAATTCCAGTCTACCTCCTGAAATCGGTTTCCTGCAATTCTGCCCCACTTTCAAGTCCTCTTGGCAGCCTTACTTCAGTATATTTTTGGACGATAGCTGTCATTTATAACTCTGCAAGTTTGTGAATTACAGTGCCCCTGAGCTCCTTTCTTCAACTCACTTTCTTTTGAGCTGGCCGCAACACTGCAGGATGGCTTCAGGCCCTAATCTGGTTCCGGCACGGCACGCTGAGCCTTTGGTTATTTCCTCTTCCAGATGGGAAATGAGAGTTAAATTTGCCCGTCCAGACACCTCCAGCTAGTCTCTCATTGGTTCTCCCTATTCCTGTTCATCTTCCGCAGAAATTGCAAACTGGGCCAAACAGGAGGTTAAAGGCGCTGACTCTCCAAGTGGGGAGAGTGTTAGTAAAGCGTCTGGAATGTTGCACCCGAGTACCAGGGGAGGAAAACTGAGACATATTTGAACACGTCTCCCGTTCACATGGTTGATTATACTCTGGGTTCCACATGCATGTTTTAGCTGAAGGAAGAATACCTTAAACCTGGAGAGTTGATACCCGTGGAATGGGTACCATGCAATATGACTTCAAAGGGTCTTCATTTGCTCACCGAACCTCTCCAATCCTATCACTGCTGCATTTATGCCCCTGTACACATGCTTGATTCTCTTTTGGAGACATAGCAATCCATAGGTTTTAAGATACTTACTAGTCAGGTACATTCTTAGGCGTTTAATATGGGGTGTTGAGTCCATTTCGTTGAGCAAGGAGTAGCTCTTGTCTATTCCATATTTGGCTTAAGGAACTTTATCTGTGCTCATTTCAATCTCTGGTTTTATGCAGCACCCCAACTCACCTTTCCCCTTAAGCAAGCATAAGTTGGTTTTCTAAATTTGAGACCCTGTTCTGTTTTGGAATTCAGTTCCTATGTAGCCAAGATTATATTCCGTGTATTAGTGATATCTTATGATGTTTCTTTTTCTGTGTGACTTATTTCAGTTAGAATCATCGTACCTGAATCCACTCATTATGCTGCTATGGGCCTGATGACATAGATTTCATTGCTGAGTGATACTGCATTGTACGTAAGTACCACAATTTCTTTATCCATTTCTCACTTTCTGTGATATTGAACTTGTACGGTAAACGAGGTTCTTGTAAACAGAGGCGTCCCAAACTTTGGGGTGGCTGTGTCTTTTTGATTTTAATTTCCCTAAGCTATAGGACCATAAGTGGAAGTGCCCTAGGCTCTGTTGCTTTGTTTTTTAGATGTTTCAGGAAACACCATACACTTCTCCCGAGTGTCTCTTGGCAATTTACATCCCGCCCATCAGCATAACAAGGCTCCCAGTTCTCCATGGCCTGTCCTGCCTTTCTGGATTTTACACTTTTTTCAGATGGCCCTTTTGACCGGGGGGAAGTGAGACTTCATTGTAGTGCAGATTTCCTTTGCAAGTTTGCCTGGTTGGCCAAAAAGGGCGTATGCGTTTTTTCCTGAATATATTCAGGAAAAAACGCATACGCCCTTTTTGGCCAAGTGCATCATTGTGGACGTTCTGCCTCTTTTCCTATGCTTTCAATGCAATTCCAGTCTACCTCCTGAAATCGGTTTCCTGCAATTCTGCCCCGCTTTCAAGTCCTCTTGGCAGCCTTACTTTAGTCTATTTTTGGATGATAGCTGTCATTTATAACTGTGCAGGTTTGTGAATTACAGTGCCCCTGAGCTCCTTTCTTCAACTCGCTTTCTTGTGAGCTGGCCGCAACACCGCAGGATGGCTTCAGGCCCTAATCTGGTTCCGGCACGGCACGCTGAGCCTTTGGTTATTTCCTCTTTCTGGTGGGAAATGAGAGTTAAATTTGCCCGTCCATCCACCTCCAGCTAGTCTCTCATTGGTTCTCGCTATTCCTTTTCATCTTCCGCAGAAATTGCAAACTGGGCCAAACAGGAGGTTAAAGGCGCTGACTCTCCAAGTGGGGAGAGTGTTAGTAAAGCGTCTGGAATGTTGCACCCGAGTACCAGGGGAGGAAAACTGAGACATATTTGAACACGTCTCCCGTTCACACGGTTGATCATACTCTGGGTTCCACATGCATGTTTTAGCTGAAGGAAGAATACCTTAAACCTGGAGAGTTGAGACCCGTGGAATGGGTACCATGCAATATGACTTCAAAGGGTCTTCATTTGCTCACCGAACCTCTCCAATCCTATCACTGCTACATTTATGCCCCTGTACACATGCTTGATTCTCTTTTGGAGACATAGCAATCCATAGGTTTTAAGATACTTACTAGTCAGGTACATTCTTAGGCGTTTAATATGGGGTGTTGAGTCCATTTCGTTGAGCAAGGAGTAGCTCTTGTCTATTCCATATTTGGCTTAAGGAACTTTATCTGTGCTCATTTCAATCTCTGGTTTTATGCAGCACCCCAACTCACCTTTCCCCTTAAGCAAGCATAAGTTGGTTTTCTAAATTTGAGACCCTGTTCTGTTCTGTAATTCAGTTCCTGTGTAGCCAAGTTTACATTCCGTGTATTAGTGATATCTTATGATGTTTCTTTTTCTGTGTGACTTATTTCAGTTAGAATCATCGTACCTGAATCCACTCATTATGCTGCTACGGGCCTGATGACATAGATTTCATTGCTGAGTGATACTGCATTGTACGTAAGTACCACAAGTTCTTTATCCATTTTTCACTTTCTGTGATATTGAACTTGTACGGTAAACGAGGTTCTTGTAAACAGAGGCGTCCCAAACTTTGGGGTGGCTGTGTCTTTTTGATTTTAATTTCCCTAAGCTATAGGACCATAAGTGGAAGTGCCCTAGGCTCTGTTGCTTTGCTTTTTAGATGTTTCAGGAAACACCATACACTTCTCCCGAGTGTCTGTTGGCAATTTCCATCCCGCCCATCAGCATAACAAGGATCCCAGTTCTCCATGGCCTGTCCTGCCTTTCTGGATTTTACACTTTTTTCCGATGGCCCTTTTGACCGGGGGGAAGTGAGACTTCATTGTAGTGCAGATTTCCTTTGCAAGTTTGCTTGGTTGGCCAAAAAGGGCGTATGCGTTTTTTCCTGAATATATTCAGGAAAAAACGCATACGCCCTTTTTGGCCAAGTGCATCATTGTGGACGTTCTGCCTCTTTTCCTATGCTTTCAATGCAATTCCAGTCTACCTCCTGAAATCGGTTTCCTGCAATTCTGCCCCGCTTTCAAGTCCTCTTGGCAGCCTTACTTTAGTCTATTTTTGGATGATAGCTGTCATTTATAACTGTGCAGGTTTGTGAATTACAGTGCCCCTGAGCTCCTTTCTTCAACTCGCTTTCTTGTGACCTGGCCGCAACACCGCAGGATGGCTTCAGGCCCTAATCTGGTTCCGGCACGGCACGCTGAGCCTTTGGTTATTTCCTCTTCCAGATGGGAAATGAGAGTTAAATTTGCCCGTCCAGACACCTCCAGCTAGTCTCTCATTGGTTCTCCCTATTCCTGTTCATCTTCCGCAGAAATTGCAAACTGGGCCAAACAGGAGGTTAAAGGCGCTGACTCTCCAAGTGGGGAGAGTGTTAGTAAAGCGTCTGGAATGTTGCACCCGAGTACCAGGGGAGGAAAACTGAGACATATTTGAACACGTCTCCCGTTCATACGGTTGATCATACTCTGGGTTCCACATGCATGTTTTAGCTGAAGGAAGAATACCTTAAACCTGGAGAGTTGAGACCCGTGGAATGGGTACCATGCAATATGACTTCAAAGGGTCTTCATTTGCTCACCGAACCTCTCCAATCCTATCACTGCTGCATTTATGCCCCTGTACACATGCTTGATTCTCTTTTGGAGACATAGCAATCCATAGGTTTTAAGATACTTCCTAGTCAGGTACATTCTTAGGCGTTTAATATGGGGTGTTGAGTCCATTTCGTTGAGCAAGGAGTAGCTCTTGTCTATTCCATATTTGGCTTAAGGAACTTTATCTGTGCTCATTTCAATCTCTGGTTTTATGCAGCACCCCAACTCACCTTTCCCCTTAAGCAAGCATAAGTTGGTTTTCTAAATTTGAGACCCTGTTCTGTTTTGGAATTCAGTTCCTGTGTAGCCAAGTTTACATTCCGTGTATTAGTGATATCTTATGATGTTTCTTTTTCTGTGTGACTTATTTCAGTTAGAATCATCGTACCTGAATCCACTCATTATGCTGCTACGGGCCTGATGACATAGATTTCATTGCTGAGTGATACTGCATTGTACGTAAGTACCACAAGTTCTTTATCCATTTTTCACTTTCTGTGATATTGAACTTGTACGGTAAACGAGGTTCTTGTAAACAGAGGCGTCCCAAACTTTGGGGTGGCTGTGTCTTTTTTATTTTAATTTCCCTAAGCTATAGGACCATAAGTGGAAGTGCCCTAGGCTCTGTTGCTTTGTTTTTTAGATGTTTCAGGAAACACCATACACTTCTCCCGAGTGTCTGTTGGCAATTTCCATCCTGCCCATCAGCATAACAAGGCTCCCAGTTCTCCATGGCCTGTCCTGCCTTTCTGGATTTTACACTTTTTTCAGATGGCCCTTTTGACCGGGGGGAAGTGAGACTTCATTGTAGTGCAGATTTCCTTTGCAAATTTGCTTCTTTGGCCATAAAGGGCGTATGCGTTTTTTCCTGAATATATTCAGGAAAAAACGCATACGCCCTTTTTGGCCAAGTGCATCATTGTGGACGTTCTGCCTCTTTTCCTATGCTTTCAATGCAATTCCAGTCTACCTCCTGAAATCGGTTTCCTGCAATTCTGCCCCGCTTTCAAGTCCTCTTGGCAGCCTTACTTTAGTCTATTTTTGGATGATAGCTGTCATTTATAACTGTGCAGGTTTGTGAATTACAGTGCCCCTGAGCTCCTTTCTTCAACTCGCTTTCTTGTGACCTGGCCGCAACACCGCAGGATGGCTTCAGGCCCTAATCTGGTTCCGGCACGGCACGCTGAGCCTTTGGTTATTTCCTCTTCCTGGTGGGAAATGAGAGTTAAATTTGCCCGTCCAGCCACCTCCAGCTAGTCTCTCATTGGTTCTCGCTATTCCTTTTCATCTTCCGCAGAAATTGCAAACTGGGCCAAACAGGAGGTTAAAGGGACTGATTCTCCAAGTCGGGAGAGTGTTAGTAAAGCGTCTGGAATGTTGCACCCGAGTACCAGGGGAGGAAAACTGAGACATATTTGAACACGTCTCCCGATCACATGGTTGATCATACTCTAGGTTCCACATGCATGTTTTAGCTGAAGGAAGAATACCTTAAACCTGGGTAGTTGAAACCCGTGGAATGGGTACCATGCAATATGACTTCAAAGGGTCTTCATTTGCTCACCGAACCTCTCCAATCCTATCACTGCTGCGTTTATGCCCCTGTACACATGCTTGATTCTCTTTCGGAGACATAGCAATCCATAGGTTTTAAGATACTTACTAGTCAGGTACATTCTTAGGCGTTTAATATGCGGTGTTGAGTCCATTTCGTTGAGCAAGGAGTAGCTCTTGTCTATTCCATATTTGGCTTAAGGAACTTTATCTGTGCTCATTTCAATCTCTGATTTTATGCAGCACCCCAACTCACCTTTCCTCTTAAGCAAGCATAAGTTGGTTTTCTAAATTTGAGACCCTGTTCTGTTCTGTAATTCAGTTCCTGTGTAGCCAAGTTTACATTCCGTGTATTAGTGATATCTTATTATGTTTCTTTTTCTGTGTGACTTATTTCAGTTAGAATCATCATACCTGAATCCACTCATTGTGCTGCTAAGAGCCTGATGACATAGATTTCATTGCTGAGTGATATTGCTTTGTAAGTAAATACCACATCTTCTTTATCCATTTTTCACTTTCTGCGATGTTGAACTTCTACTGTAAACGAGGTTCTTGTAAACAGAGGCGTCCCAAACTTTGGGGTGGCTGTGTCTTTTTTATTTTAATTTCCCTAAGCTATAGGACCATAAGTGGAAGTGCCCTAGGCTCTGTTGCTTTGTTTTTTAGATGTTTCAGGAAACACCATACACTTCTCCCGAGTGTCTGTTGGCAATTTACATCCCGCCCATCAGCATAACAAGGCTCCCAGTTCTCCATGGCCTGTCCTGCCTTTCTGGATTTTACACTTTTTTCAGATGGCCCTTTTGACCGGGGGGAAGTGAGACTTCATTGTAGTGCAGATTTCCTTTGCAAGCTTGCTTGGTTGGCCAAAAAGGGCGTATGCGTTTTTTCCTGAATATATTCAGGAAAAAACGCATACGCCCTTTTTGGCCAAGTGCATCATTGTGGACGTTCTGCCTCTTTTCCTGTGCTTTCAATGCAATTCCAGTCTACCTCCTGAAATCGGTTTCCTGCAATTCTGCCCCGCTTTCAAGTCCTCTTGGCAGCCTTACTTCAGTATATTTTTGGACGATAGCTGTCATTTATAACTCTGCAGGTTTGTGAATTACAGTGCCCCTGAGCTCCTTTCTTCAACTCACTTTCTTTTGAGCTGGCCGCAACACCGCAGGATGGCTTCAGTCCCTAATCTGGTTCCGGCACGGCACGCTGAGCCTTTGGTTATTTCCTCTTCCAGATGGGAAATGAGAGTTAAATTTGCCCGTCCAGACACCTCCAGCTAGTCTCTCATTGGTTCTCGCTATTCCTGTTCATCTTCCGCAGAAATTGCAAACTGGGCCAAACAGGAGGTTAAAGGCGCTGACTCTCCAAGTGGGGAGAGTGTTAGTAAAGCATCTGGAATGTTGCACCCGAGTACCAGGGGAGGAAAACTGAGACATATTTGAACACGTCTCCCGTTCACATGGTTGATCATACTCTGGGTTCCACATGCATGTTTTAGCTGAAGGAAGAATACCTTAAACCTGGAGAGTTGAGACCCGTGGAATGGGTACCATGCAATATGACTTCAAAGGGTCTTCATTTGCTCACCGAACCTCTCCAATCCTATCACTGCTGCATTTATGCCCCTGTACACATGCTTGATTCTCTTTTGGAGACATAGCAATCCATAGGTTTTAAGATACTTACTAGTCAGGTACATTCTTAGGCGTTTAATATGGGGTGTTGAGTCCATTTCGTTGAGCAAGGAGTAGCTCTTGTCTATTCCATATTTGGCTTAAGGAACTTTATCTGTGCTCATTTCAATCTCTGGTTTTATGCAGCACCCCAACTCACCTTTCCCCTTAAGCAAGCATAAGTTGGTTTTCTAAATTTGAGACCCTGTTCTGTTTTGGAATTCAGTTCCTGTGTAGCCAAGTTTACATTCCGTGTATTAGTGATATCTTATGATGTTTCTTTTTCTGTGTGACTTATTTCAGTTAGAATCATCGTACCTGAATCCACTCATTATGCTGCTACGGGCCTGATGACATAGATTTCATTGCTGAGTGATACTGCATTGTACGTAAGTACCACAAGTTCTTTATCCATTTTTCACTTTCTGTGATATTGAACTTGTACGGTAAACGAGGTTCTTGTAAACAGAGGCGTCCCAAACTTTGGGGTGGCTGTGTCTTTTTGATTTTAATTTCCCTAAGCTATAGGACCATAAGTGGAAGTGCCCTAGGCTCTGTTGCTTTGTTTTTTAGATGTTTCAGGAAACACCATACACTTCTCCCGAGTGTCTGTTGGCAATTTCCATCCCGCCCATCAGCATAACAAGGATCCCAGTTCTCCATGGCCTGTCCTGCCTTTCTGGATTTTACACTTTTTTCAGATGGCCCTTTTGACCGGGGGGAAGTGAGACTTCATTGTAGTGCAGATTTCCTTTGCAAGTTTGCTTGGTTGGCCAAAAAGGGCGTATGCGTTTTTTCCTGAATATATTCAGGAAAAAACGCATACGCCCTTTTTGGCCAAGTGCATCATTGTGGACGTTCTGCCTCTTTTCCTATGCTTTCAATGCAATTCCAGTCTACCTCCTGAAATCGGTTTCCTGCAATTCTGCCCCGCTTTCAAGTCCTCTTGGCAGCCTTACTTTAGTCTATTTTTGGATGATAGCTGTCATTTATAACTGTGCAGGTTTGTGAATTACAGTGCCCCTGAGCTCCTTTCTTCAACTCGCTTTCTTGTGACCTGGCCGTAACACCGCAGGATGGCTTCAGGCCCTAATCTGGTTCCGGCACGGCACGCTGAGCCTTTGGTTATTTCCTCTTCCTGGTGGGAAATGAGAGTTAAATTTGCCCGTCCAGCCACCTCCAGCTAGTCTCTCATTGGTTCTCACTATTCCTGTTCATCTTCCGCAGAAATTGCAAACTGGGCCAAACAGGAGGTTAAAGGGACTGATTCTCCAAGTCGGGAGAGTGTTAGTAAAGCGTCTGGAATGTTGCACCCGAGTACCAGGGGAGGAAAACTGAGACATATTTGAACACGTCTCCCATTCACACGGTTGATCATACTCTGGGTTCCACATGCATGTTTTAGCTGAAGGAAGAATACCTTAAACCTGTAGAGTTGAGACCCGTGTAATGGGTACCATGCAATATGACTTCAAAGGGTCTTCATTTGCTCACCGAACCTCTCCAATCCTATCACTGCTGCATTTATGCCCCTGTACACATGCTTGATTCTCTTTTGGAGACATAGCAAACCATAGGTTTTAAGATACTTACTAGTCAGGTACATTCTTTGGCGTTTAATATGGGGTGTTGAGTCCATTTCGTTGAGCAAGGAGTAGCTCTTGTCTATTCCATATTTGGCTTAAGGAACTTTATCTGTGCTCATTTCAATCTCTGGTTTTATGCAGCACCCCAACTCACCTTTCCCCTTAAGCAAGCATAAGTTCGTTTTATAAATTTGAGACCCTGTTCTGTTTTGGAATTCAGTTCCTGTGTAGCCAAGTTTACATTCCGTGTATTAGTGATATCTTATGATGTTTCTTTTGCTGTTTGACTTATTTCAGTTAGAATCATCATAACTGAATCCACTCATTGTGCTGCTAAGAGCCTGATGACATAGATTTCATTGCTGAGTGATATTGCTTTGTAAGTAAATACCACATCTTCTTTATCCATTTTTCACTTTCTGCGATGTTGAACTTCTACTGTAAACGAGGTTCTTGTAAACAGAGGCGTCCCAAACTTTGGGGTGGCTGTGTCTTTTTTATTTTAATTTCCCTAAGCTATAGGACCATAAGTGGAAGTGCCCTAGGCTCTGTTGCTTTGTTTTTTAGATGTTTCAGGAAACACCATACACTTCTCCCGAGTGTCTGTTGGCAATTTACATCCCGCCCATCAGCATAACAAGGCTCCCAGTTCTCCATGGCCTGTCCTGCCTTTCTGGATTTTACACTTTTTTCAGATGGCCCTTTTGACCGGGGGAAGTGAGACTTCATTGTAGTGCAGATTTCCTTTGCAAGCTTGCTTGGTTGGCCAAAAAGGGCGTATGCGTTTTTTCCTGAATATATTCAGGAAAAAACGTATACGCCCTTTTTGGCCAAGTGCATCATTGTGGACGTTCTGCCTCTTTTCCTATGCTTTCAATGCAATTCCAGTCTACCTCCTGAAATCGGTTTCCTGCAATTCTGCCCCTCTTTCAAGTCCTCTTGGCAGCCTTACTTCAGTATATTTTTAGACGATAGCTGTCATTTATAACTCTGCAGGTTTGTGAATTACAGTGCCCCTGAGCTCCTTTCTTCACTCGCTTTCTTTTGTGCTGGCCGCAACACCGCAGGATGGCTTCAGGCCCTAATCTGGTTCCGGCACGGCACGCTGAGCCTTTGGTTATTTCCTCTTCCTGGTGGGAAATGAGAGTTAAATTTGCCCGTCCAGACACCTCCAGCTAGTCTCTCATTGGTTCTCCCTATTCCTGTTCATCTTCCGCAGAAATTGCAAACTGGGCCAAACCGGAGGTTAAAGGCGCTGATTCTCCAAGTGGGGAGAGTGTTAGTAAAGCGTCTGGAATGTTGAACCCGAGTACCAGGGGACAAAAACTGAGACATATTTGAACACGTCTCCCGTTCACACGGTTGATCATACTCTGGGTTCCACATGCATATTTTAGCCGAAGGAAGAATACCTTAAACCTGTAGTGTTGAGACCCGTGGAATGGGTACCATGCAATATGACTTCAAAGGGTCTTCATTTGCTCACCAAACCTCTCCAATCCTATCACTGCTGCGTTTATGCCCCTGTACACATGCTTGATTCTCTTTCGGAGACATAGCAATCCATAGGTTTTAAGATACTTACTAGTCAGGTACATTCTTAGGCGTTTAATATGCGGTGTTGAGTCCATTTCGTTGAGCAAGGAGTAGCTCTTGTCTATTCCATATTTGGCTTAAGGAACTTTATCTGTGCTCATTTCAATCTCTGGTTTTATGCAGCACCCCAACTCACCTTTCCTCTTAAGCAAGCATAAGTTGGTTTTCTAAATTTGAGACCCTGTTCTGTTCTATAATTCAGTTCCTGTGTAGCCAAGTTTACATTCCGTGTATTAGTGATATCTTATGATGTTTCTTTTTCTGTGTGACTTATTTCAGTTAGAATCATCATACCTGAATCCACTCATTGTGCTGCTAAGAGCCTGATGACATAGATTTCATTGCTGAGTGATATTGCTTTGTAAGTAAATACCACATCTTCTTTATCCATTTTTCACTTTCTGCGATGTTGAACTTCTACTGTAAACGAGGTTCTTGTAAACAGAGGCGTCCCAAACTTTGGGGTGGCTGTGTCTTTTTGATTTTAATTTCCCTAAGCTATAGGACCATAAGTGGAAGTGCCCTAGGCTCTGTTGCTTTGTTTTTTAGATGTTTCAGGAAACACCATACACTTCTCCCGAGTGTCTGTTGGCAATTTACATCCCGCCCATCAGCATAACAAGGCTCCCAGTTCTCCATGGCCTGTCCTGCCTTTCTGGATTTTACACTTTTTTCAGATGGCCCTTTTGACCGGGGGGAAGTGAGACTTCATTGTAGTGCAGATTTCCTTTGCAAGCTTGCTTGGTTGGCCAAAAAGGGCGTATGCGTTTTTTCCTGAATATATTCAGGAAAAAACGCATACGCCCTTTTTGGCCAAGTGCATCATTGTGGACGTTCTGCCTCTTTTCCTATGCTTTCAATGCAATTCCAGTCTACCTCCTGAAATCGGTTTCCTGCAATTCTGCCCCGCTTTCAAGTCCTCTTGGCAGCCTTACTTTAGTCTATTTTTGGATGATAGCTGTCATTTATAACTGTGCAGGTTTGTGAATTACAGTGCCCCTGAGCTCCTTTCTTCAACTCGCTTTCTTGTGACCTGGCCGCAACACCGCAGGATGGCTTCAGGCCCTAATCTGGTTCCGGCACGGCACGCTGAGCCTTTGGTTATTTCCTCTTCCTGGTGGGAAATGAGAGTTAAATTTGCCCATCCAGCCACCTCCAGCTAGTCTCTCATTGGTTCTCGCTATTCCTTTTCATCTTCCGCAGAAATTGCAAACTGGGCCAAACAGGAGGTTAAAGGGACTGATTCTCCAAGTCGGGAGAGTGTTAGTAAAGCGTCTGGAATGTTGCACCCGAGTACCAGGGGAGGAAAACTGAGACATATTTGAACACGTCTCCCGATCACATGGTTGATCATACTCTAGGTTCCACATGCATGTTTTAGCTGAAGGAAGAATACCTTAAACCTGGGTAGTTGAAACCCGTGGAATGGGTACCATGCAATATGACTTCAAAGGGTCTTCATTTGCTCACCGAACCTCTCCAATCCTATCACTGCTGCGTTTATGCCCCTGTACACATGCTTGATTCTCTTTCGGAGACATAGCAATCCATAGGTTTTAAGATACTTACTAGTCAGGTACATTCTTAGGCGTTTAATATGCGGTGTTGAGTCCATTTCGTTGAGCAAGGAGTAGCTCTTGTCTATTCCATATTTGGCTTAAGGAACTTTATCTGTGCTCATTTCAATCTCTGGTTTTATGCAGCACCCCAACTCACCTTTCCTCTTAAGCAAGCATAAGTTGGTTTTCTAAATTTGAGACCCTGTTCTGTTCTATAATTCAGTTCCTGTGTAGCCAAGTTTACATTCCGTGTATTAGTGATATCTTATGATGTTTCTTTTTCTGTGTGACTTATTTCAGTTAGAATCATCATACCTGAATCCACTCATTGTGCTGCTAAGAGCCTGATGACATAGATTTCATTGCTGAGTGATATTGCTTTGTAAGTAAATACCACATCTTCTTTATCCATTTTTCACTTTCTGCGATGTTGAACTTCTACTGTAAACGAGGTTCTTGTAAACAGAGGCGTCCCAAACTTTGGGGTGGCTGTGTCTTTTTGATTTTAATTTCCCTAAGCTATAGGACCATAAGTGGAAGTGCCCTAGGCTCTGTTGCTTTGTTTTTTAGATGTTTCAGGAAACACCATACACTTCTCCCGAGTGTCTGTTGGCAATTTACATCCCGCCCATCAGCATAACAAGGCTCCCAGTTCTCCATGGCCTGTCCTGCCTTGCTGGATTTTACACTTTTTTCAGATGGCCCTTTTGACCGGGGGGAAGTGAGACTTCATTGTAGTGCAGATTTCCTTTGCAAGCTTGCTTGGTTGGCCAAAAAGGGCGTATGCGTTTTTTCCTGAATATATTCAGGAAAAAACGCATACGCCCTTTTTGGCCAAGTGCATCATTGTGGACGTTCTGCCTCTTTTCCTATGCTTTCAATGCAATTCCAGTCTACCTCCTGAAATCGGTTTCCTGCAATTCTGCCCCGCTTTCAAGTCCTCTTGGCAGCCTTACTTTAGTCTATTTTTGGACGATAGCTGTCATTTATAACTCTGCAGGTTTGTGAATTACAGTGTCCCTGAGCTCCTTTCTTCAACTCACTTTCTTTTGAGCTGGCCGCAACACCGCAGGATGGCTTCAGGCCCTAATCTGGTTCCGGCACGGCACGGTGAGCCTTTGGTTATTTCCTCTTCCAGATGGGAAATGAGAGTTAAATTTGCCCGTCCAGACACCTCCAGCTAGTCTCTCATTGGTTCTCCCTATTCCTGTTCATCTGCCGCAGAAATTGCAAACTGGGCCAAACAGGAGGTTAAAGGCGCTGACTCTCCAAGTGGGGAGACTGTTAGTAAAGCGTCTGGAATGTTGCACCCGAGTACCAGGGGAGGAAAACTGAGACATAGTTGAACACGTCTCCCGTTCATACGGTTGATCATACTCTGGGTTCCACATGCATGTTTTAGCTGAAGGAAGAATACCTTAAACCTGGAGAGTTGAGACCCGTGGAATGGGTACCATGCAATATGACTTCAAAGGGTCTTCATTTGCTCACCGAACCTCTCCAATCCTATCACTGCTGCATTTATGCCCCTGTACACATGCTTGATTCTCTTTTGGAGACATAGCAATCCATAGGTTTTAAGATACTTACTAGTCAGGTACATTCTTAGGCGTTTAATATGGGGTGTTGAGTCCATTTCGTTGAGCAAGGAGTAGCTCTTGTCTATTCCATATTTGGCTTAAGGAACTTTATCTGTGCTCATTTCAATCTCTGGTTTTATGCAGCACCCCAACTCACCTTTCCCCTTAAGCAAGCATAAGTTGGTTTTCTAAATTTGAGACCCTGTTCTGTTTTGGAATTCAGTTCCTGTGTATCCAAGTTTACATTCCGTGTATTAGTGATATCTTATGATGTTTCTTTTTCTGTGTGACTTATTTCAGTTAGAATCATCGTACCTGAATCCACTTATTATGCTGCTACGGGCCTGATGACATAGATTTCATTGCTGAGTGATACTGCATTGTACGTAAGTACCACAAGTTCTTTATCCATTTTTCACTTTCTGTGATATTGAACTTGTACGGTAAACGAGGTTCTTGTAAACAGAGGCGTCCCAAACTTTGGGGTGGCTGTGTCTTTTTTATTTTAATTTCCCTAAGCTATAGGACCATAAGTGGAAGTGCCCTAGGCTCTGTTGCTTTGTTTTTTAGATGTTTCAGGAAACACCATACACTTCTCCCGAGTGTCTGTTGGCAATTTCCATCCTGCCCATCAGCATAACAAGGATCCCAGTTCTCCATGGCCTGTCCTGCCTTTCTGGATTTTACACTTTTTTCAGATGGCCCTTTTGACCGGGGGGAAGTGAGACTTCATTGTAGTGCAGATTTCCTTTGCAAGTTTGCTTGGTTGGCCAAAAAGGGCGTATGCGTTTTTTCCTGAATATATTCAGGAAAAAACGCATACGCCCTTTTTGGCCAAGTGCATCATTGTGGACGTTCTGCCTCTTTTCCTATGCTTTCAATGCAATTCCAGTCTACCTCCTGAAATCGGTTTCCTGCAATTCTGCCCCGCTTTCAAGTCCTCTTGGCAGCCTTACTTCAGTATATTTTTGGACGATAGCTGTCATTTATAACTCTGCAGGTTTGTGAATTACAGTGCCCCTGAGCTCCTTTCTTCAACTCGCTTTCTTGTGACCTGGCCGCAACACCGCAGGATGGCTTCAGGCCCTAATCTGGTTCCGGCACGGCACGCTGAGCCTTTGGTTATTTCCTCTTCCTGGTGGGAAATGACAGTTAAATTTGCCCGTCCAGCCACCTCCAGCTAGTCTCTCATTGGTTCTCGCTATTCCTTTTCATCTTCCGCAGAAATTGCAAACTGGGCCAAACAGGAGGTTAAAGGGACTGATTCTCCAAGTGGGGAGAGTGTTAGTAAAGCGTCTGGAATGTTGCACCCGAGTACCAGGGGAGGAAAACTGAGACATATTTGAACACGTCTCCCGATCACATGGTTGATCATACTCTAGGTTCCACATGCATGTTTTAGCTGAAGGAAGAATACCTTAAACCTGGGTAGTTGAAACCCGTGGAATGGGTACCATGCAATATGACTTCAAAGGGTCTTCATTTGCTCACCGAACCTCTCCAATCCTATCACTGCTGCGTTTATGCCCCTGTACACATGCTTGATTCTCTTTCGGAGACATAGCAATCCATAGGTTTTAAGATACTTACTAGTCAGGTACATTCTTAGGCGTTTAATATGCGGTGTTGAGTCCATTTCGTTGAGCAAGGAGTAGCTCTTGTCTATTCCATATTTGGCTTAAGGAACTTTATCTGTGCTCATTTCAATCTCTGGTTTTATGCAGCACCCCAACTCACCTTTCCTCTTAAGCAAGCATAAGTTGGTTTTCTAAATTTGAGACCCTGTTCTGTTCTATAATTCAGTTCCTGTGTAGCCAAGTTTACATTCCGTGTATTAGTGATATCTTATGATGTTTCTTTTTCTGTGTGACTTATTTCAGTTAGAATCATCATACCTGAATCCACTCATTGTGCTGCTAAGAGCCTGATGACATAGATTTCATTGCTGAGTGATATTGCTTTGTAAGTAAATACCACATCTTCTTTATCCATTTTTCACTTTCTGCGATGTTGAACTTCTACTGTAAACGAGGTTCTTGTAAACAGAGGCGTCCCAAACTTTGGGGTGGCTGTGTCTTTTTGATTTTAATTTCCCTAAGCTATAGGACCATAAGTGGAAGTGCCCTAGGCTCTGTTGCTTTGTTTTTTAGATGTTTCAGGAAACACCATACACTTCTCCCGAGTGTCTGTTGGCAATTTACATCCCGCCCATCAGCATAACAAGGCTCCCAGTTCTCCATGGCCTGTCCTGCCTTTCTGGATTTTACACTTTTTTCAGATGGCCCTTTTGACCGGGGGGAAGTGAGACTTCATTGTAGTGCAGATTTCCTTTGCAAGCTTGCTTCTTGGCCAAAAAGGGCGTATGCGTTTTTTCCTGAATATATTCAGGAAAAAACGCATACGCCCTTTTTGGCCAAGTGCATCATTGTGGACGTTCTGCCTCTTTTCCTATGCTTTCAATGCAATTCCAGTCTACCTCCTGAAATCGGTTTCCTGCAATTCTGCCCCGCTTTCAAGTCCTCTTGGCAGCCTTACTTTAGTCTATTTTTGGACGATAGCTGTCATTTATAACTCTGCAGGTTTGTGAATTACAGTGTCCCTGAGCTCCTTTCTTCAACTCACTTTCTTTTGAGCTGGCCGCAACACCGCAGGATGGCTTCAGGCCCTAATCTGGTTCCGGCACGGCACGCTGAGCCTTTGGTTATTTCCTCTTGCAGATGGGAAATGAGAGTTAAATTTGCCCGTCCAGACACCTCCAGCTAGTCTCTCATTGGTTCTCCCTATTCCTGTTCATCTGCCGCAGAAATTGCAAACTGGGCCAAACAGGAGGTTAAAGGCGCTGACTCTCCTAGTGGGGAGAGTGTTAGTAAAGCGTCTGGAATGTTGCACCCGAGTACCAGGGGAGGAAAACTGAGACATAGTTGAACACGTCTCCCGTTCATACGGTTGATCATACTCTGGGTTCCACATGCATGTTTTAGCTGAAGGAAGAATACCTTAAACCTGGAGAGTTGAGACCCGTGGAATGGGTACCATGCAATATGACTTCAAAGGGTCTTCATTTGCTCACCGAACCTCTCCAATCCTATCACTGCTGCATTTATGCCCCTGTACACATGCTTGATTCTCTTTTGGAGACATAGCAATCCATAGGTTTTAAGATACTTACTAGTCAGGTACATTCTTAGGCGTTTAATATGGGGTGTTGAGTCCATTTCGTTGAGCAAGGAGTAGCTCTTGTCTATTCCATATTTGGCTTAAGGAACTTTATCTGTGCTCATTTCAATCTCTGGTTTTATGCAGCACCCCAACTCACCTTTCCCCTTAAGCAAGCATAAGTTGGTTTTCTAAATTTGAGACCCTGTTCTGTTTTGGAATTCAGTTCCTGTGTATCCAAGTTTACATTCCGTGTATTAGTGATATCTTATGATGTTTCTTTTTCTGTGTGACTTATTTCAGTTAGAATCATCGTACCTGAATCCACTTATTATGCTGCTACGGGCCTGATGACATAGATTTCATTGCTGAGTGATACTGCATTGTACGTAAGTACCACAAGTTCTTTATCCATTTTTCACTTTCTGTGATATTGAACTTGTACGGTAAACGAGGTTCTTGTAAACAGAGGCGTCCCAAACTTTGGGGTGGCTGTGTCTATTTTATTTTAATTTCCCTAAGCTATAGGACCATAAGTGGAAGTGCCCTAGGCTCTGTTGCTTTGTTTTTTAGATGTTTCAGGAAACACCATACACTTCTCCCGAGTGTCTGTTGGCAATTTCCATCCTGCCCATCAGCATAACAAGGATCCCAGTTCTCCATGGCCTGTCCTGCCTTTCTGGATTTTACACTTTTTTCAGATGGCCCTTTTGACCGGGGGGAAGTGAGACTTCATTGTAGTGCAGATTTCCTTTGCAAGTTTGCTTGGTTGGCCAAAAAGGGCGTATGCGTTTTTTCCTGAATATATTCAGGAAAAAACGCATACGCCCTTTTTGGCCAAGTGCATCATTGTGGACGTTCTGCCTCTTTGCCGATGCTTTCAATGGAATTCCAGTCTACCTCCTGAAATCGGTTTCCTGCAATTCTGCCCCGCTTTCAAGTCCTCTTGGCAGCCTTACTTCAGTATATTTTTGGACGATAGCTCTCATTTATAACTCTGCAGGTTTGTGAATTACAGTGCCCCTGAGCTCCTTTCTTCAACTCACTTTCTTTTGAGCTGGCCGCAACACCGCAGGATGGCTTCAGGCCCTAATCTGGTTCCGGCACGGCACGCTGAGCCTTTGGTTATTTCCTCTTCCAGATGGGAAATGAGAGTTAAATTTGCCCGTCCAGACACCTCCAGCTAGTCTCTCATTGGTTCTCCCTATTCCTGTTCAGTTTCCGCAGAAATTGCAAACTGGGCCAAACAGGAGGTTAAAGGCGCTGACTCTCCAAGTGGGGAGAGTGTTAGTAAAGCATCTGGAATGTTGCACCCGAGTACCAGGGGAGGAAAACTGAGACATATTTGAACACGTCTCCCGTTCACACGGTTGATCATACTCTGGGTTCCACATGCATGTTTTAGCTGAAGGAAGAATACCTTAAACCTGGAGAGTTGAGACCCGTGGAATGGGTACCATGCAATATGACTTCAAAGGGTCTTCATTTGCTCACCGAACCTCTCCAATCCTATCACTGCTGCATTTATGCCCCTGTACACATGCTTGATTCTCTTTCGGAGACATAGCAATCCATAGGTTTTAAGATACTTACTAGTCAGGTACATTCTTAGGCGTTTAATATGCGGTGTTGAGTCCATTTCGTTGAGCAAGGAGTAGCTCTTGTCTATTCCATATTTGGCTTAAGGAACTTTATCTGTGCTCATTTCAATCTCTGGTTTTATGCAGCACCCCAACTCACCTTTCCCCTTAAGCAAGCATAAGTTGGTTTTCTAAATTTGAGACACTGTTCTGTTTTGGAATTCAGTTCCTGTGTATCCAAGTTTACATTCCGTGTATTACTGATATCTTATGATGTTTCTTTTTCTGTGTGACTTATTTCAGTTAGAATCATCATACCTGAATCCACTCATTGTGCTGCTAAGGGCCTGATGACATAGATTTCATTGCTGAGTGATATTGCTTTGTAAGTAAATACCAAAAGTTCTTTATCCGTTTTTCACTTTCTGCGATGTTTAACTTGTAATGTAAACGAGGTTCTTGTAAACAGAGCCGTTCCAAACATTGTGGTGGCTGTGTCTTTTTGATTTTAATTTCCCTAAGCTATAGGACCATAAGTGGAAGTGCCCTAGGCTCTGTTGCTTTGTTTTTTAGATGTTTCAGGAAACACCATACACTTCTCCGGAGTGTCTGTTGGCAATTTACATCCCGCCCATCAGCATAACAAGGCTCCCAGTTCTCCATGGCCTGTCCTGCCTTGCTGGATTTTACACTTTTTTCAGATGGCCCTTTTGACCGGGGGGAAGTGAGACTTCATTGTAGTGCAGATTTCCTTTGCAAGCTTGCTTGGTTGGCCAAAAAGGGCGTATGCGTTTTTTCCTGAATATATTCAGGAAAAAACGCATACGCCCTTTTTGGCCAAGTGCATCATTGTGGACATTCTGCCTCTTTTCCTATGCTTTCAATGCAATTCCAGTCTACCTCCTGAAATCGGTTTCCTGCAATTCTGCCCCTCTTTCAAGTCCTCTTGGCAGCCTTACTTCAGTATATTTTTGGACGATAGCTGTCATTTATAACTCTGCAGGTTTGTGAATTACAGTGCCCCTGAGCTCCTTTCTTCAACTCGCTTTGTTTTGAGCTGGCCGCAACACCGCAGGATTGCTTCAGGCCCTAATCTGGTTCCGGCATGGCACGCTGAGCCTTTGGTTAATTCCTCTTCCTGGTGGGAAATGAGAGTTAAATTTGCCCGTCCAGACACCTCCAGCTAGTCTCTCATTGGTTCTCGCTATTCCTGTTCATCTTCCGCAGAAATTGCAAACTGGGCCAAACAGGAGGTTAAAGGCGCTGACTCTCCAAGTCGGGAGAGTGTTAGTAAAGCGTCTGGAATGTTGCACCCGAGTACCAGGGTACGAAAACTGAGACATATTTGAACACGTCTCTCGATCTCATGGTTGATCATACTCTGGGTTCCACATGCATGTTTCAGCTGTAGGAAGAATACCTTAAACCTGGGTAGTTGAAACCCGTGGAATGGGTACCATGCAATATGACTTCAAAGGGTCTTCATTTGCTCACCGAACCTCTCCAATCCTATCACTGCTGCGTTTATGCCCCTGTACACACGCTTGATTCTCTTTCGGAGACATAGCAATCCATAGGTTTTAAGATACTTACTAGTCAGGTACATTCTTAGGCGTTTAATATGCGGTGTTGAGTCCATTTCGTTGAGCAAGGAGTAGCTCTTGTCTATTCCATATTTGGCTTAAGGAACTTTATCTGTGCTCATTTCAATCTCTGGTTTTATGCAGCACCCCAACTCACCTTTCCCCTTAAGCAAGCATAAGTTGGTTTTCTAAATTTGAGACCCTGTTCTGTTTTGGAATTCAGTTCCTGTGTATCCAAGTTTACATTCCGTGTATTACTGATAACTTATGATGTTTCTTTTTCTGTGTGACTTATTTCAGTTAGAATCATCATACCTGAATCCACTCATTGTGCTGCTAAGGGCCTGATGACATAGATTTCATTGCTGAGTGATATTGCTTTGTAAGTAAATACCAAATGTTCTTTATCCATTTTTCACTTTCTGCGATGTTGAACTTGTACTGTAAACGAGGTTCTTGTAAACAGAGCCTTTCCAAACATTGTGGTGGCTGTGTCTTTTTGATTTTAATTTCCCTAAGCTATAGGACCATAAGTGGAAGTGCCCTAGGCTCTGTTGCTTTGTTTTTTAGATGTTTCAGGAAACACCATACACTTCTCCCGAGTGTCTGTTGGCAATTTACATCCCGCCCATCAGCATAACAAGGCTCCCAGTTCTCCATGGCCTGTCCTGCCTTGCTGGATTTTACACTTTTTTCAGATGGCCCTTTTGACCGGGGGGAAGTGAGACTTCATTGTAGTGCAGATTTCCTTTGCAAGCTTGCTTGGTTGGCCAAAAAGGGCGTATGCGTTTTTTCCTGAATATATTCAGGAAAAAACGCATACGCCATTTTTGGCCAAGTGCATCATTGTGGACGTTCTGCCTCTTTTCCTATGCTTTCAATGCAATTCCAGTCTACCTCCTGAAATCGGTTTCCTGCAATTCTGCCCCTCTTTCAAGTCCTCTTGGCAGCCTTACTTCAGTATATTTTTGGACGATAGCTGTCATTTATAACTCTGCAGGTTAGTGAATTACAGTGCCCCTGAGCTCCTTTCTTCAATTCGCTTTCTTTTGAGCTGGCCGCAACACCGCAGGATGGCTTCAGGCCCTAATCTGGTTCCGGCACGGCACGCTGAGCCTTTGGTTAATTCCTCTTCCTGGTGGGAAATGAGAGTTAAATTTGCCCGTCCAGACACCTCCAGCTAGTCTCTCATTGGTTCTCGCTATTCCTGTTCATCTTCCGCAGAAATTGCAAACTGGGCCAAACAGGAGGTTAAAGGCGCTGACTCTCCAAGTCGGGAGAGTGTTAGTAAAGCGTCTGGAATGTTGCACCCGAGTACCAGGGTACGAAAACTGAGACATATTTGAACACGTCTCTCGATCTCATGGTTGATCATACTCTGGGTTCCACATGCATGTTTTAGCTGTAGGAAGAATACCTTAAACCTGGGTAGTTGAAACCCGTGGAATGGGTACCATGCAATATGACTTCAAAGGGTCTTCATTTGCTCACCGAACCTCTCCAATCCTATCACTGCTGCGTTTATGACCCTGTACACACGCTTGATTCTCTTTCGGAGACATAGCAATCCATAGGTTTTAAGATACTTACTAGTCAGGTACATTCTTAGGCGTTTAATATGGGGTGTTGAGTCCATTTCGTTGAGCAAGGAGTAGCTCTTGTCTATTCCATATTTGGCTTAAGGAAATTTATCTGTGCTCATTTCAATCTCTGGTTTTATGCAGCACCCCAACTCACCTTTCCCCTTAAGCAAGCATAAGTTGGTTTTCTAAATTTGAGACACTGTTCTGTTCTGTAATTCAGTTCCTGTGTAGCCAAGTTTACATTCCGTGTATTACTGATACCTTATGATGTTTCTTTTTCTGTGTGACTTATTTCAGTTAGAATCATCATACCTGAATCCACTCATTGTGCTGCTAAGGGCCTGATGACATAGATTTCATTGCTGAGTGATATTGTTTTGCAAGTGAATACCACAACTTCTTTATCCATTTTTCCCTTTCTGCGATGTTGAACTTGTACTGTAAACGAGGTTCTTGTAAACAGAGGCGTCCCAAACTTTGGGGTGGCTGTGTCTTTTTGATTTTAATTTCCCTTAGCTATAGGACCATAAGTGGAAGTGCCCTAAGCTCTGTTGCTTTGTTTTTTAGATGTTTCAGGAAACACCATACACTTCTCCCGAGTGGCTGTTGGCAATTTACATCCCGCCCATCAGCATAACAAGTCTCCCAGTTCTCCATGGCCTGTCCTGCCTTGCTGGATTTTACACTTTTTTCAGATGGCCCTTTTGACCGGGGGGAAGTGAGACTTCATTGTAGTGCAGATTTCCTTTGCAAGCTTGCTTGGTTGGCCAAAAAGGGCGTATGCGTTTTTTCCTGAATATATTCAGGAAAAAACGCATACGCCCTTTTTGGCCAAGTGCATCATTGTGGACGTTCTGCCTCTTTTCCTATGCTTTCAATGCAATTCCAGTCTACCTCCTGAAATCAGTTTCCTGCAATTCTGCCCCGCTTTCAAGTCCTCTTGGCAGCCTTACTTCAGTATATTTTTGGACGATAGCTGTCATTTATAACTCTGCAGGTTTGTGAATTACAGTGCCCCTGAGCTCCTTTCTTCAACTCGCTTTCTTTTGAGCTGGCCACAACACCGCAGGATGTCTTCAGGCTCTAATCTGGTTCCGGCACGGCACACTGAGCCTTTGGTTATTTCCACTTCCTGGTGGAAAATGAAAGTTAAATTTGCCCTTCCAGACACCTCCAGCTAGTCTCTCATTGGTTCTCCCTATTCCTGTTCATCTTCCGCAGAAATTGCAAACTGGGCCAAACAGGAGGTTAAAGGCGCTGACTCTCCAAGTGGGGAGAGTTTTAGTAAAGCGTCTGGAATGTTGCACCTGAGTACCAGGGGAGGAAAACTGAGACGTATTTGAACACGTCTCCCGTTCACACGGTTGATCATACTCTGGGTTCCACATGCATGTTTTAGCTGAAGGAAGAATACCTTAAACCTGGAGAGTTGAGACCCGTGGAATGGGTACCATGCAATATGACTTCAAAGGGTCTTCATTTGCTCACCGAACCTCTCCAATCCTATCACTGCTGCGTTTATGCCCCTGTACACACGCTTGATTCTCTTTTGGAGACATAGCAATCCATAGGTTTTAAGATACTTACTAGTCAGGTACATTCTTAGGCGTTTAATATGAGGTGTTGAGTCCATTTAGTGGAGCAAGGAGTAGCTCTTGTCTATTCCATATTTGGCTTAAGGAACTTTATCTGTGCTCATTTCAATCTCTGGTTTTATGCAGCACCCCAACTCACCTTTCCCCTTAAGCAAGCATAAGTTGGTTTTCTAAATTTGAGACCCTGTTCTGTTCTGTAATTCAGTTCCTGTGTAGCCAAGTTTACATTCCGTGTATTACTGATATCTTATGATGTTTCTTTTTCTGTGTGACTTATTTCAGTTAGAATCATCATACCTGAATCCACTCATTGTGCTGCTAAGGGCCTGATGACATAGATTTCATTGCTGAGTGATATTGCTTTGTAAGTAAATACCACAACTTCTTTATCCATTTTTCACTTTCTGCGATGTTGAACTTGTACTGTAAACGAGGTTCTTGTAAACAGAGGCGTCCCAAACTTTGGGGTGGCTGTGTCTTTTTGATTTTAATTTCCCTAAGCTATAGGACCATAAGTGGAAGTGCCCTAGGCTCTGTTGCTTTGCTTTTTAGATGTTTCAGGAAACACCATACACTTCTCCCGAGTGTCTGTTGGCAATTTACATCCCGCCCATCAGCATAACAAGGCTCCCAGTTCTCCATGGCCTGTCCTGCCTTTCTGGATTTTACACTTTTTTCAGATGGCCCTTTTGACCGGGGGGAAGTGAGACTTCATTGTAGTGCAGATTTCCTTTGCAAGCTTGCTTGGTTGGCCAAAAAGGACGTATGCGTTTTTTCCTGAATATATTCAGGAAAAAACGCATACGTCCTTTTTGGCCAAGTGCATCATTGTGGACGTTCTGCCTCTTTTCCTATGCTTTCAATGCAATTCCAGTCTACCTCCTGAAATCGGTTTCCTGCAATTCTGCCCCACTTTCAAGTCCTCTTGGCAGCCTTACTTCAGTATATTTTTGGACGATAGCTGTCATTTATAACTCTGCAGGTTTGTGAATTACAGTGCCCCTGAGCTCCTTTCTTCAACTCGCTTTCTTTTGAGCTGGCCGCAACACCGCAGGATGGCTTCAGGCCCTAATCTGGTTCCGGCACGGCACGCTGAGCCTTTGGTTAATTCCTCTTCCTAGTGGGAAATGAGAGTTAAATTTGCCCGTCCAGACACCTCCAGCTAGTCTCTCATTGGTTCTCGCTATTCCTGTTCATCTTCCGCAGAAATTGCAAACTGGGCCAAACAGGAGGTTAAGGGGACTGACTCTCCAAGTCGGGAGGGTGTTAGTAAAGCGTCTGGAATGTTGCACCCGAGTACCAGGGTACGAAAACTGAGACATATTTGAACACATCTGCCGTTCCCACGGTTGATCATACTCTGGGTTCCACATGCATGTTTTAGCTGAAGGAAGAATACCTTAAACCTGGAGAGTTGAGACCCGTGTAATGGGTACCATGCAATATGACTTCAAAGGGTCTTCATTTGCTCACCGAACCTCTCCAATCCTATCACTGCTGCGTTTATACCCCTGTACACACGCTTGATTCTCTTTCGGAGACATAGCAATCCATAGGATTTAAGATAATTACTAGTCAGGTACATTCTTAGGTGTTTAATATGCGGTGTTGAGTCCATTTCGTTGAGCAAGGAGTAGCTCTTGTCTATTCCATATTTGGCTTAAGGAATTTTATCTGTGCTCATTTCAATCTCTGGTTTTATGCAGCACCCCAACTCACCTTTCCCCTTAAGCAAGCATAAGTTGGTTTTCTAAATTTGAGACCCTGTTCTGTTTTGGAATTCAGTTCCTGTGTAGCCAAGTTTACATTCCGTGTATTAGTGATATCTTATGTTGTTTCTTTTTCTGTGTGACTTATTTCAGTTAGAATCATCGTACCTGAATCCACTCATTATGCTGCTACGGGCCTGATGACATAGATTTCATTGCTGAGTGATACTGCATTGTACGTAAGTACCACAAGTTCTTTATCCATTTTTCTCTTTCTGTGATATTGAACTTGTACTGTAAACGAGGTTCTTGTAAACAGAGCCGTCCCAAACTTTGGGGTGGCTGTGTCTTTTTGATTTTAATTTCCCTAAGCTATAGGACCATAAGTGGAAGTGCGCTAGGCTCTGTTGCTTTGTTTTTTAGATGTTTCAGGAAACACCATACACTTCTCCCGAGTGTCTGTTGGCAATATACATCCCGCCCATCAGCATAACAAGGCTCCCAGTTCTCCATGGCCTGTCCTGCCTTTCTGGGTTTTACACTTTTTTCAGATGGCCCTTTTGACCTGGGGGAAGTGAGACTTCATTGTAGTGCCGATTTCCTTTGCAGGTTTGCTTTGTTGGCCAAAAAGGGCGTATGTGTTTTTTCCTGAATATATTCAGGAAAAAACGCATACACCCTTTTTGTCCAAGTGCATCATTGTCGAGGTTTTGACTCTCTTCATATGTTTTCAATGCAATTCCAGTCTACCTCCTGAAATTGGTTTCCTGCAATTCTGCCTTGCTTTCATTGCCTCTTCATAGCCTTACCTCAATATATTTTTTGAATATAGTTGGCCTTTATAACTCTGCAGGTTTTTGAATTGCAGTGGCCCTTAGCTCCATTTTTCAGCTCTTATTTTTGTGGTCTTGCCCCATAACCACAGGATTCCTTGAAGCCCTATTTTTCTTCTGGGGCACCTTGCTGTGCCTTTGGTTAATTCTTCTTACTGATGTGACATTAGAGTGACATGTGCCCATTGAAACCGCTACAGCTAGTTTCTCACTGGTTCCCCCTATTCCCATTCATCCTCTGCACTAACTGCAGACTGTGCGATACCAGAACTTAAAGGCATTGACTCCATGTGGGGATGTTGTTAGTAAAGCGGCTGGAATGTCGATCCGGAGCCCCAGGAGAGGAAAAATGAGGTGCGTTTTAGAAACCTTTCCCGATCATATGGTATACCAGTCGCTGGGTTTCCCAAGCATGGTTTAGCTGTAGGAAGATTCCCTTCAACCTGGAGTGTTGGGACCCTTGGACTGAGTAGCATGAAGTATTGCATTAAACTTTCGGCAGTTGCTCACCAAAGCTCACCAATCCTCTCAGCCCCAAGTGTCCAGCCTTATGTCTTATCCAGCTGTGGGTTTATATGTGGTCAATCCAGGTTACATCACAGCCCCTGAGCGAATTTTGTAAGAATTTTTCTCTTTCATTGTTTCAGCGTTTTCTTTTTAAAATTTATTTCTATAATGGGGTTTAGCTCATTTTCACTGCTGTGTTTGTGCCGCTCTGCACACACTTGATTCCCTTATGGAGATATATCAATACATGGGTTTTAAGATTCTTATTACTCAGATATATTTCTCTGCGGTGTATAGGGTGTGTTGAGGCCAGTTCATTGAGCAAGGTGTAGATCTTGTCTAATACCTATTTGGTTTATTGAACGGTATCTGTGCTAATTTCAAACTCTGGTTTTATGCATCACCCCACCTCTCCTTTCCCCTTAAGCTGACATAAGTGTGTTTTCTAAATGTGAGACACTGTTCTGTTCTGTAATTCATTTCTTGTGCAGCCATATTTACCCTCCCTCTATAAGTGATATCTTATGATATGTTTCTTTTTCTGTTTGACTTATTTCAAGTAGTATTATCGGACCTAAATCCACTCTTTATCCTTCTACTAGCCTTATTACATTGATTTCATGGTGAAGAGATATTCCATTGTACATAAGTACCACATCTTCTTTATCCATTGTTCTCTTTCCTGGGATATTTAAGGTGTACTGAAGTTGAGGTTCTTGTAAACAGAGTAGCCCTAAACTGTGGTGTGCTTGTGTCTTGTTGATTTTTAGACTTCCCTAGATATACTCCCATGATTGGAAGTGTCCTATGCTCTGTAGCTCTGTTTTTTAGATGATTTAGGAACCACCATACACTTCTCCAGAGTGGCTCTCGGCAGTTCACACACTGCCCATCAGCGTATAAAGGCTCCCTGTTCTCCATGGCCTGTCCTGCATTTCTGGTTTTTACAATTTTTTAGGATGGCCCTTTTGACCGGTGGGAAGTGAGACTTCTTTGTTGTGCACATTTGCATTGCTTGTTTGCTTCGTTGCCCATAAAGTGCGTATGCGTTTTTTCCTGGATATAATCAGGAAAAAACGCATACGCCCTTTTGGGCTAACTGCATCATTGTCGAAATTCTGCCGCTTTTCATGTGCGTTAAAGACGAGTCCAATCTATCTCTTGAAATCTGTTTCTTGCAATTCTGTCTTGCATTCAGATCCTCTTCTTTTCCTTACCTCAACATATTTTTGGACATTAGTTTTCATTTATAACTCTGCAGGTTTGTGAATTGCAGTGACCCTGAGCTCCATTTTTTAAGTTGCTCTTTTGTGAGCTGGCCACAAACCCACAGGATTGCTTCAGGCCCTATTTTGGCTCTGGCGAGGCAGGCTGAGCCTTTCTTTAATTCTTATTCTTAATGGGAAATTAGAGTGATATGTGCCCGTCCAAACCCCTACAACTATTCTCTCATTGGTTCCCCCTCTTCCCGTTCATCCTCCTCACAATTTGCAAAATGTGTGAAACAAAAGTTTAAATGTGCTGATTCTCCAAGTGGGGAGATTCTAAGTAACGTGGCTGGAATGGTGAACAGGAGCACCAGGAGAGGATAAATGAGGTGCATTTTAGACACATCTCCCGATCACATGGTGTACAGTCCTCTGGGTTTTCCATGCATGTTTTAGCTGTAGGAAGATCCCTTGAACCTGCAGATTTGGGACCCATTGAATGGGTACCAGGTAGTATTACTTTAAAGGGTGTGCATTTCCTCACCCAACCTCACATTTCTCTTAGCGCAAACAGTTTCCAGCCTTATGTCTCATCCTGCTGTGGGTCTAGATGTGTTCAATCCATGTTGCATCACCGTCCCTGAGGAAAAGTTGTAAGAGGTTTTCTCTGTCTCTCTGTCGTTTATTTTTTTCAATTTATTACTATATTGGTTACAGCTGATTTTCAAAGCTCTGTTTCTTGCTGCTGTACATCCACTTGATTCACGTACAGAGAGTCATCAATAAATTCTTTTTCAGATTCTTACCAGTCGTATATATTCTTTTCCGGTGACTTGAGTGTGCTGAGTGCAGTTCTTTTAGCTACCGTGTAGGCCTTGTTGATTATCAGTTTGGTATTTGGAATGGTATCTTTGCTAATTTCAACCTCCTGGATGATGCCTCACCCCTCCCCACCTTTCCCGTTTAGCAGCCTTATGCGTGTTTTCTACATATTTGACTATGTTTTTGTTTTGTAATTTATTTCATGTGTAGCCATTTTGGATTCCACCTTTAAGTGATATCTTATGATATGTGTCTTTTTCTTTTTGAATTCTGTCACTTAGAATGATCATACGTAACTCCTCCGGAGTTGTTACAACTGGCCATATTTCATTGATTTCCAGGCTGAATAATATTCCACTCTACCTAAGTACCACATCTCTATCCATTTTTTCCCTCCAGAGACATTTAAGTTATATCCTAGTCGAGGATCTTTTAAACAGAGAGGGGGTAAACATTGGGGTGCCTGTGTCCTCTCGATTTTTGTTTTTCCCAAGATATACGCCCATGAGTGCAAGTGCCCTATGCTCTGTAGCTCATTTTTTAGATGTTTTAGTAAACACAATACACTTTTCCAGAATGGCCGTTGGCAATATACATTTCCACTATAAGTCTCACAGGGCTCCCTCTTCTCGTTGCCCTGTCCTGCATTTCTGTTGTTTACGCTTTATGAGGATGGCTCTTCTGACTGATGCGAAGTGATATCTTTTGTAGTATTGACTTCCAGTGCCCACCTGTTTGGTTGGCTAAAAAAGTGTATGCCCTTTTCTTGAATATATACAGAAAAAAACGCATGCACCCTTTTTGGCCAACTGCAATGTTGGCAATGTTCAGCTCCTTTTCTTGTGCTTAATGGCGAGTCCTTTCTACCTCCTCAAATCCCTTTCCTGCCATTCTCCCTTGCTTACAAGTCCTTTTCTCTGACTTTCCTCAAGACATTTTTCAGTGATGGATATTTTCAACTCTGCAGTTTTGTGAATTTTACTGCCCCTGAGTTCCATTGTTCAACTTGTGTTTATGGGAACTGGCCACAAAGCAGCGGGATTTCCTCAAGCCCTATACTGTTTCCATGGGCAACCCTAGCCTTTGGTCAATTCATCTTCCTGATTGGAAATTAGAGTGACATGTGCCTGTCTGAACACCTAGGACTTGTCTCTCATTGTTCCTCATCCTTCTGCTTCATCCTCTGGACAAATTCCAAACTGTACGCAACAGGATGTTGACAGTGCTGACATCTCCAAGTGGGGAGACTGTTAGTAAAGACGCTGGAGGGGTGAACCCGAGCACCAGGAGATGAGGAGATGAGATGCCTTTTCCAAACTCTTCCCGATCAGATGGTATACCATCCTCTGGGTGTGACAGACATGTTTTAGCAGTAGGAAGAGTCCCATTCATGTAAGGAGAACACCAGGGCTTTTTCAAAATCAGTGTCTCCCCGAAACCCAAACTGGGGAAATTTTTAAGCTACGGCTACACATATGTTCATTAAGGGCCTTGGGAAGTAGGCAGAGTCCAAACTTTAGATGATTGAAGTCTTCAGGGTCAGAAGCACTCACCACCAGCTTCCCTTAGGCTACACTTTAACTATCATTGATAGATGATGTCAATAAAAATATCTATTCTTTTTCAGATTATTTCCCCTTATAGGTTATTGCAAAATGTTGAGTGTAGTTCCCTGTGCTATACAGTAGTTCCTTGTTGATGATCTATTTTATACATAGCAGTGTGTATGTGTTAATTCCAAACTGTTAATTTATCCCTCCTCCCACCTTTCCCCTTTGGTAATAATAAATTATAAGATTTTATACTTCTCAGAAATGGGGGAGCTGAAAGAGAGGTATCATTTTCAATGGAAAAGCATTTAAAACAAGATTGAAGGTTTAACCAAGATTATTAGATGTACATCCTTGGAAAGAAATCACTTCGTTTCTCTAATATTGACCTGACAAATAAGACAAACCTTTTCACTGAACTTGCTTATAAAAAGTGATGGAAATATCAAATGGAAGTGTTAGAAACATCTTATTTTACCCGAGCCTTATACACTGTTCTATGTTAACTACAGTTTGGCTCACACATCTGTTCATTGAAGTTACAATAGTCTCAATTTCTGTTACTGATCCTCCAGAGTGGACCCCAACAAGTGTCCCCCTGCCCAGTGTCATTGGGGCCAACAGATCGAGACTGAGTTTGGTTCACAAGCAAAGGAAACTTTATATTTTGATCAGAGAATGGAGAGGTGAGAGCATGCACTACCCCGTGGGCTGTGGGCTGGGCTGCTGTGTAGAGATCCTGTCAGAGTCAGTGGGAGGGAGGGAGGCGGCGGAGCTCTCGAGGGCCGGGTTGGCTGTAGCTCAGGCTCTATATCGTGGAGTCTGCACTGGGCCCCAGGAGCTGAGGTGTCGACCCAGCCATTCTGCACTAGGAAATCTAGTCTGAAGTGCCGGGTGTGGAACCTCTGCATGCGGGACCCTAGGAGCACGTGAAATTAGACAAAGCACAAAGGATTAAAAAAGGCTAGACTTGACTTTATTGCCCAGATTCTATTTTTATCTCCCAGGGATTTTTAATGGGCTTTGCTGGGGACAAACCCCTCCTCTGCCTTTTGTCCCGTTCCTCATTCTTGGAGTGCTGAGGGTGCAGACCCTTCTTCTGTAACTGCTGAGTGCTGAGTTGGGAGCCCTCATACCCTGGGGCGAGGGTCAGAGCTTCTCCCCAGCAGCCTCCCGGTGACGTTGATTGTCCCCAGGACCCCTGCCTCCCTGCTCGTCCACCTGAGCACCAGCATTGGAAGTGTTATAGATTCTAATGACCTTTAAGGGTCCAGGAAAGAGATGTGCAGAGACGCTGTGGGGGCCGGTTTCACCCCGCCCCACATTTGTTCGGCCACCTTAGGCTGACCGTTTCTGCCAGCCTAGATGCTCTGACCAGTAGTCTGCGCTTTCTTCAATTAGGCCCCTGAATTAACGTACAAACAGCACCAGGTGTCAGAGCCCTGCCCGCTCAACTCCCAGACAGTCCAGGGTCAGTGGTGATAAGGACCATGATGGCTACTGAGTCAACAGCCTTTTGAAGTAAACAGGAGTTCAGCCGGTCTTATTGGCCACCATCATCACGGTGTCTGTAGGCTTTTCTATGGTGACAGTGTGGTATACGGTTCCCCCGCCAAGATTATTAGCTCCCCTCTGGGTGCAGTAAGTCCTGCAAGCAGTAGTCTACTCTTTTGGGACACACTCTTGTTGTTTTATGAGAGAAATTCCAGGTCAAGTGATGTTCACACGAGTCGTCATGGTGCCCTGTTGCCCCCAGTTATCTCTCTGGATGTTGGAGTTGGAGGGCCTCCTCACTCGACGTCAGTGTGCCCACGGAGCGAACCCTGCAACTTCAGGGCATGGTTGGTGGTTAGGATCACCACGTGGGGTCCTTTTCCCTTAGGAGGGAGGTGGCCTTTTGGGCTGCTGATTTCCAGGTTTTTAGATACCGCCAGTATCTTGGCCAGATGTGGCAGTGGGCCAAGCCCCTTAGTGACCGTAGTTTATCCTACCTGGATGGCATTCTTGCATTGTTCCATTTCAAGTGGTCCCAGTTTTTGCACTAATTCTCCAATGGCGATTCACCTTTCACCGGGAATGTAAAGGTCAAAGGGTTTAGCTAAATTAGGGAGTTCCAGGGCAAGGGTCTGAATTGACTGCTCTTTCCATTCTTGAAAGGCCACTTCTGGATTCTATTCAAAAGGATCATCATCTTTTCCTTTCAGTGTTTCATATAGAGGCCCAGCTAGTAGACTGTAGTTAGGGATCCAGAAGCAGCAAACCCTGGCCTCCCCAGGAACCCCTAAGCTGTCTTCTAGTTTTAGAAAGGGGTAAGGCTGAAAATGGTTTCTTCCCTTTCCTGGGATGGGCTTCTCTGACCTTCTGTGAGAATGAAGCCCAGGCAGGTCACCGCAGTCTGTGATATTTGAGCTTTTTCTTGGACAACTTCTATCCTTTATTTTCTTGGTAGTTCAGAGGCCTCCTTAGTAGGGCTGGCGATCAGAATGTCGTCTGCATATTGAAGGAGGGTTTCCTTTTCCAGAGGTAGAACTTTTAGGTCTTTAGCTAAGCTTTCCCCAAAGATGGTGTGGGAATTTTTGCACCCTTGGGTCCAGACGGCCCGGAAGTATTGTTTTAGTTGTATGTTGAGTCCTGCCACTCACAAGCCAAAATTTCTTGTGACTCTGGGACTAATGGAATACAAAAGAAAGCATCATTGAAGACTAATACAGAATACCATGTCCTGGTGGTTGGTAGAATGACCAGCAGGGTGTAGGAATTAGGAGCAACTGGAGGTATATCCTCGGTGGCTTCACTGACTGTCCTGACATCCTTTACCAGGTCCCCAGCAGCCCATGGGGCTCTCGTGGTCAGACCAATCCCAGAATATGGAGCTCACCTGGGCAGGTACCCCACCCCCACCCCAGCCCACGGGGCTCTCGTGGTCAGGCCCCTCCCAGGATACAGAGCTACCCTTGCAGGTACTGTGGCAGGGCTGGGCACACAGGAACCGTGCACATAGCCCTCATTGCAGAGCACCCCCAGCTCACCTGTCGCTCAGAGCTGACACAGAGCACCTCAGAGCAGGACTTGAACTAACAAACAGCAGCTGCGACAGGTCTGTGACCCTGGGCATCACTCCGTGAGGCCTCCCTCCACCTGGTCTTCCAGAGACTTCCACTGCACCCGGGGCACCAGGCCTCTGTCTCCAACCACCACCCACCCCTCCTCTCCCTGACTCCTGAGTTGCTCTCATTAGGAGAGGGTTTTCTTGAAGTTGTCTCCCACTCATGGGCCAGATAAAATGATTAGAAAACAAGCCAAAGCTGCAGCCCCTTGTCTATCCTGACTCTCAGGAGCCCACACCTGTTCCTTGGACCTGGCCGGTTCAGCAAGTTCCATTTTCTGCAACTGTGAGCCCCTGAGGGGTGATGATTGGCTGACCTGGGCAGCCTTACCGTGCCGGCCAGCCCTCCCCAGGTGTGCCTGGGTTGAGATCAATATAAATACCACTCCAGGCAGCAAGAGCCCCTGCAGCCGTGCCTGACGCCATTTTCTCTGCCCTGTCAGCAGTCTCGGGGCTGGGCTGGTGGGAGGGAGTGAGAGGCCACGGCTTTGTGGGTGGCCCAGTGTGAGTGGGGCTCTGCTGGACTTTCTGCAGCAGTTGCCAGGCTGCCACCTGCTAAAGAAGAGGATGTGTCACCCATACCTGCTGCTGGAATTTCTCCCTGGGCAGAGGTGAGGAAGGAAAAAAGCAGTGGGGGCAGGGACAGGACGGGTATCTCAGGCAGGGAAATGGAAATCTTCCAGAAGAGCACCCAGGGCCAGGACCATCCTGACTGGCCTGCAGGCACCAAGTCGGCTGGCATGCTGTCACTCGTGTGGCTCTATAGCCCTTCCTCTAGGCTTTCAAGTCCTTGTATATATTCAGGTGTTTTACCTGGGACGGGTGGGAATAGTTCAGCAGCAACTGGCCTGGGGCTCAGCTCACGTTTACTCACAGATGCCTCGGCACGGTGCCCCAGCTTTGCAATGAGGACGCTTGTTGCGTGGGGGCTGCTGGCTGAATGGGAGACGATTCCCCACCACTGACCAACTTCAGAATTGTTTACAACTGGAGCAAGTGCCCTGATACGGTTTTCCTCTGTGTAACTGGTGGGTTCTGTGTTTTTTTCTCTTTTTCGTTTTTGGTTCAAGGTAGATTTTATTCCTCTTTTTTGTATTTACAGATATAAGCATGGAAATAATTTATTCATATAAATACATGTATGTGCAGGGAATAATTGTTTTTTCTGTTTTATTTTTTAAATTTTATTTCTTTTTAATTTTGAATTTTATTTTATATTTTTATACAGCAGGTTCTTATTGGTTATCTATTTTATACATATAAATGTATACATGCCAATCCCAGTCTCTCAACTCCTCCCACCACCACCCCCCCAACAGCTTTCCCCCCTTGTTGTCCATACGTTTGTTTTCTACATCTGTTGCTCTATTTATGCCTTGCAAAATGGTTAATCTGTACAGTTTTTCTAGGTTCCACATATATGCATGAATATACAAGATTTGTTTTTCTCTTTCTGACTTACTTCACTCTGTATGACAGTCTCTAGATCCATCGACGTCTCTACAAATGACCCAATTTCATTCCTTTTCATGGCTTAGTAATATTCCATTTTATATATGTACCACAGCTTTATGCATTCGTCTGTCTGTGGGCATTTAGGTTGCTTCCATTACCTCGATATTGTAAATAGTGATGCAATGAACATTGCGGTGAATGACTCTTTTTGATTTATGGTTTTGTCTGGGTATATGTCCAGTACTGGGATTGCTGTATCATATGGTAATTCTATTGTTAGTTTCTTAAGAAATTCCATATTGTTCTCCATAATGACTGTATCAATTTATATTCCCAACAATAGTGGAAGAGGGTTCCTTTTCTCCACACCCTTTCCAGCATTTTTTGTTTGTAGATTTTCTATGATGCCTATTCTACCAGGTGTGAGGTGATACCTCATTGTTGAATCCATTTCGTTGAGCAAGGGGTAGGTCTTGTCTATTACATATTTGGCTTATGGAACGGTATCCGTGCTAATTTCAAACTCTGCTTTTATGCAGCACCCCAACTCACCTTCCCCCTTAAGCAAGCATAAGTTGGTTTTCTAAATTTGAGACCCTGTTCTGTTTTGTAATTCAGTTCATGTGTAGCCAAGTTCACATTCCGTGTATTAGTGATACCTTATGATGTTTCTTTTTCTGTGTGACTTCTTTCACTTAGAATCATCGTGCCTCAATCCACTCATTATGCTGGTACGGGCCTGGTGACATAGATTTCATTGCTGATGGTATTCTGTTGTACATAAGTACCGCAACTTCTTTATCCATTATTTGCTCTCTGGGATATTTAACTTGTGCCGCAGAAGAGATTCCTGTAAAAAGAGCCATCCCAAATTTTGGGGTGGCTGTGTCTTTTTGATTTTAATTTCCCTAAACTATAGGACCGTAAGTGGAAGTGCACTAGGCTCTGTTGCTTTGTTTTTTAGATGTTTCAGGAAACACCATACACTTCTACAGAGCGGCTGTTGGTAATTTACATCCCGCCCATCAGCATAACAAGGCTCCCAGTTCTCCATGGCCTGTTCTGCCTTTCTGGATTTTACACTTTTTTCAGATGGCCCTTTAGACCGGGGGGAAGTGAGACTTCATTGTAGTGCAGATTTCCTTTGCAAGCTTGCTTGGTTGGCCAAAAAGGGCATATGAGTTTTTTAATGAATATATTCAGGACAAAACACATACGCCCTTTTTGGCCAAGTGCATCATTGTCGACGTTCTTCCTCTTTTCCTGTGTTTTAAATGCAATCCAATTCCGATTCCTCCTGAAATCGGTTTCCTGCAATTCTGCCCCGCATTCAAGTCCTCTTGGCAGCCCTACTTCAGTATATTTTCGGACAATAGCTGTCATTTATAAATCTGCAGGTTTGTGAATTACAGTGCCCCTGAGCTCCTTTCTTCAACTCGCTTTCTTTTGAGCTGGCCACAACATCGCAGGATTGATTCAGGCCCTAATCTGGTTCCGGCACGGCATGCTGAGCCTTTGGTTTATTCCTCTTCTCTGTGGGAAATGAGAGTTAAATTTGCCCGTCCAGACACCTCCAGCTAGTCTCTCATTGGTTCTCCCTATTCCTGTTCATCTTCCGCAGAAATTGCAAACTGGGCCAAACAGGAGGTTAAAGGGACTGACTCTCCAAGTCGGGAGAGTGTTAGTAAAGCGTCTGGAATGTTGCACCCGAGTACCAGGGAATGAAAAGTGAGACACATTTGAACACGTTTCTCGATCACACGGTGGATCATACTCTGGGTTCCACATGCATGTTTTAGCTGAAGGAAGAATCCCTTAAACCTGGAGAGTTGAGACCCATGGAATGGGTACCATGCAATATGACTTCAAAGGGTCTGCATTTGCTCACCGAACCTCACCAATCTTATGAGCCCCAAGTGTCCAGCCTTATGTGTCACGCAGCTCTGGGTGTAGATATGGTAAATGCAGGTTGCATCAGAAGCCTTCAATGAATTACTTAAGTATTGCTCTCTATTTCACTGTCATTGTGTTTTGTTTAAGAAATTTATTTTTAATATGGGATTTAGCTGATTTTCACTGCTTTAATGCCACTGTACACACTCTTGATTCTCTTACAGAGATATATAAATCCATTGCTTTTATGATTCTTATTAGGCAGGTATATTCCTAGGCGTTGAATATGGGGTGTTGAGTCCATTTGGTTGAGCAAGGAGTAGCTCTTGTCTATTCCATATTTGCCTTATAGAACGTTATCTGTGCTCATTTCAATCTCTGGTTTTATGCAGCACCCTAACTCACCTTTCCCCTTAAGCAAGCATAAGTTGGTTTTCTAAATTTGAGACCCTGTTCTGTTTTGGAATTCAGTTCCTGTGTAGCCAAGTTTACATTCCGTGTATTAGTGATATCTTATGATGTTTCTTTTTCTGTGTGACTTATTTCAGTTAGAATCATCGTACCTGAATCCACTCATTATGCTGCTATGGGCCTGATGACATAGATTTCATTGCTGAGTGATACTGCATTGTACGTAAGTACCACAAGTTCTTTATCCATTTTCCACTTTCTGTGATATTGAACTTGTACGGTAAAGGAGGTTCTTGTAAACAGAGGCGTCCCAAACTTTGGGGTGGCTGTGTCTTTTTGATTTTAATTTCCCTAAGCTATAGGACCATAAGTGGAACTGCCCTAGGCTCTGTTGCTTTGTTTTTTAGATGTTTCAGGAAACACCATACACTGCTCCCGAGTGTCTGTTGGCAATTTACATCCCGCCCCTCAGCATAACAAGGCTCCCAGTTCTCCATGGCCTGTCCTGCCTTTCTGGATTTTACACTTTTTTCAGATGGCCCTTTTGACCGGGGGGAAGTGAGACTTCATTGTAGTGCAGATTTCCTTTGCAAGCTTGCTTGGTTGGCCAAAAAGGGCGTATGCGTTTTTTCCTGAATATATTCAGGAAAAAACGCATACGCCCTTTTTGGCCAAGTGCATCATTGTGGACGTTCTGCCTCTTTTCCTATGCTTTCAATGCAATTCCAGTCTACCTCCTGAAATCGGTTTCCTGCAATTCTGCCCCACTTTCAACTCCTCTTGGCAGCCTTACTTCAGTATAGTTTTGGACGATAGCTGTCATTTATAACTCTGCAGGTTTGTGAATTACAGTGCCCCTGAGCTCCTTTCTTCAACTCGCTGTGTTGTGAGCTGGCCGCAACACCGGAGGATGGCTTCAGGCCGTAATCTGGTTCCGGCACGGCACGCTGAGCCTTTGGTTAATTCCTCTTCCTAGTGGGAAATGAGAGTTAAATTTGCTCGTCCAGACACCTCCAGCTAGTCTCTCATTGGTTCTCCCTATTCCTGTTCATCTTCCGCAGAAATTGCAAACTGGGCCAAACAGGAGGTTAAAGGGACTGACTCTCCAAGTCGGGAGAGTGTTAGTAAAGCGTCTGGAATGTTGCACCCGAGTACCAGGGGACGAAAACTGAGACATATTTGAACACGTCTCCCGATCACATGGTTGATCATACTCTGGGTTCCACATGCATGTTTTAGCTGAAGGAAGAATACCTTAAACCTGGAGAGTTGAGGCCCTTGGAATGGGTACCATGCAATATGACTTCAAAGGGTATTCATTTGCTCACCGAACCTCTCCAATCCTTTCACTGCTGCGTTTATGCCCCTGTACACACGCTTGATTCTCTTTCGGAGACATAGCAATCCATAGGTTGTAAGATACTTACTAGTCAGGTACATTCTTAGGCGTTTAATATGGGGTGTTGAGTCCATTTCGTTGAGCAAGGAGTAGCTCTTGTCTATTCCATATTTGGCTTAAGGAACTTTATCTGTGCTCATTTCAATCTCTGGTTTTATGCAGCACCCCAACTCACCTTTCCCCTTAAGCAAGCATAAGTTGGTTTTCTCAATTTGAGACCCTGTTATGTTTTGTAATTCAGTTCCTCTGTAGCGAAGTTTACATTCCATGTATTAGTGATATTTATTGATGTTTCTTTTTCTGTGTGACTTATTTCAGTTAGAATCACCATACCCGAATCCACTCATTGTGCTGCTAAGGGCCTGGTGACATAGATTTCATTGCTGAGTGACATTGCATTGTACTTGAGTACCCAAACTTCTTTATCCATTTTTCACTTTCTGTTATATTGAACTTGTACTGTAAACGAGGTTCTTGTAAACAGAGCCATCCCAAACTTTGGGGTGGCTGTGTCTTTTTGATTTTAATTTCCCTAAGCTATAGGACCATAAGTGGAAGTGCGCTAGGCTCTGTTGCTTTGTTTTTTAGATGTTTCAGGAAACACCATACACTTCTCCCGAGTGTCTGTTGGCAATATACATCCCGCCCATCAGCATAACAAGGCTCCCAGTTCTCCATGGCCTGTCCTGCCTTTCTGGGTTTTACACTTTTTTCAGATGGCCCTTTTGACCTGGGGGAAGTGAGACTTCATTGTAGTGCCGATTTCCTTTGCAGGTTTGCTTGGTTGGCCAAAAAGTGCGTATGCGTTTTTTCCTGAATATATTCAGGAAAAAACTCATACACCCTTTTTGTCCAAGTGCATCATTGTCGAGGTTCTGACTCTCTTCATATGTTTTCAATGCAATTCCAGTCTACCTCCTGAAATTGGTTTCCTGCAATTCTGCCTTGCTTTCATTGCCTCTTCATAGCCTTACCTCAATATATTTTTTGAATATAGTTGGCCTTTATAACTCTGCAGGTTTTTGAATTGCAGTGGCCCTTAGCTCCATTTTTCAGCTCTTATTTTTGTGGTCTTGCCCCATAACCACAGGATTCCTTGAAGCCCTATTTTTCTTCTGGGGCACCTTGCTGTGCCTTTGGTTAATTCTTCTTACTGATGTGACATTAGAGTGACATGTGCCCATTGAAACCGCTACAGCTAGTTTCTCACTGGTTCCCCCTATTCCCATTCATCCTCTGCACTAACTGCAGACTGTGCGATACCAGAACTTAAAGGCATTGACTCCATGTGGGGATGTTGTTAGTAAAGCGGCTGGAATGTCGATCCGGAGCCCCAGGAGAGGAAAAATGAGGTGCGTTTTAGAAACCTTTCCCGATCATATGGTATACCAGTCGCTGGGTTTCCCAAGCATGGTTTAGCTGTAGGAAGATTCCCTTCAACCTGGAGTGTTGGGACCCTTGGACTGAGTAGCATGAAGTATTGCATTAAACTTTCGGCAGTTGCTCACCAAAGCTCACCAATCCTCTCAGCCCCAAGTGTCCAGCCTTATGTCTTATCCAGCTGTGGGTTTATATGTGGTCAATCCAGGTTACATCACAGCCCCTGAGCGAATTTTGTAAGAATTTTTCTCTTTCATTGTTTCAGCGTTTTCTTTTTAAAATTTATTTCTATAATGGGGTTTAGCTCATTTTCACTGCTGTGTTTGTGCCGCTCTGCACACACTTGATTCCCTTATGGAGATATATCAATACATGGGTTTTAAGATTCTTATTACTCAGATATATTTCTCTGCGGTGTATAGGGTGTGTTGAGGCCAGTTCATTGAGCAAGGTGTAGATCTTGTCTAATACCTATTTGGTTTATTGAACGGTATCTGTGCTAATTTCAAACTCTGGTTTTATGCATCACCCCACCTCTCCTTTCCCCTTAAGCTGACATAAGTGTGTTTTCTAAATGTGAGACACTGTTCTGTTCTGTAATTCATTTCTTGTGCAGCCATATTTACCCTCCCTCTATAAGTGATATCTTATGATATGTTTCTTTTTCTGTTTGACTTATTTCAAGTAGTATTATCGGACCTAAATCCACTCTTTATCCTTCTACTAGCCTTATTACATTGATTTCATGGTGAAGAGATATTCCATTGTACATAAGTACCACATCTTCTTTATCCATTGTTCTCTTTCCTGGGATATTTAAGGTGTACTGAAGTTGAGGTTCTTGTAAACAGAGTAGCCCTAAACTGTGGTGTGCTTGTGTCTTGTTGATTTTTAGACTTCCCTAGATATACTCCCATGATTGGAAGTGTCCTATGCTCTGTAGCTCTGTTTTTTAGATGATTTAGGAACCACCATACACTTCTCCAGAGTGGCTCTCGGCAGTTCACACACTGCCCATCAGCGTATAAAGGCTCCCTGTTCTCCATGGCCTGTCCTGCATTTCTGGTTTTTACAATTTTTTAGGATGGCCCTTTTGACCGGTGGGAAGTGAGACTTCTTTGTTGTGCACATTTGCATTGCTTGCTTGCTTCGTTGCCCATAAAGTGCGTATGCGTTTTTTCCTGGATATAATCAGGAAAAAACGCATACGCCCTTTTGGGCCAACTGCATCATTGTCGAAATTCTGCCGCTTTTCATGTGCGTTAAAGACGAGTCCAATCTATCTCTTGAAATCTGTTTCTTGCAATTCTGTCTTGCATTCAGATCCTCTTCTTTGCCTTACCTCAACATATTTTTGGACGTTAGTTTTCATTTATAACTCTGCAGGTTTGTGAATTGCAGTGACCCTGAGCTCCATTTTTTAAGTTGTTCTTTTGTGAGCTGGCCTCAAACCCGCAGGATTGCTTCAGGCCCTATTTTGGCTCTGGCGAGGCAGGCTGAGCCTTTCTTTAATTCTTATTCTTAATGGGAAATTAGAGTGATATGTGCCCGTCCAAACCCCTACAACTCTTCTCTCATTGGTTCCCCCTCTTCCCGTTCATCCTCCTCACAATTTGCAAAATGTGTGAAACAGAAGTTTAAATGTGCTGATTCTCCAAGTGGGGAGATTCTAAGTAGCGTGGCTGGAATGGTGAACAGGAGCACCAGGAGAGGATAAATGAGGTGCATTTTAGACACATCTCCCGATCACATGGTGTACAGTCCTCTGGGTTTTCCATGCATGTTTTAGCTGTAGGAAGATCCCTTGAACCTGCAGATTTGGGACCCATTGAATGGGTACCAGGTAGTATTACTTTAAAGGGTGTGCATTTCCTCACCCAACCTCACATTTCTCTTAGCGCAAACAGTTTCCAGCCTTATGTCTCATCCTGCTGTGGGTCTAGATGTGTTCAATCCATGTTGCATCACCGTCCCTGAGGAAAAGTTGTAAGAGGTTTTCTCTGTCTCTCTGTCGTTTATTTTTTTCAATTTATTACTATATTGGTTACAGCTGATTTTCAAAGCTCTGTTTCTTGCTGCTGTACATCCACTTGATTCACGTACAGAGAGTCATCAATAAATTCTTTTTCAGATTCTTACCAGTCGTATATATTCTTTTCCGGTGACTTGAGTGTGCTGAGTGCAGTTCTTTTAGCTACCGTGTAGGCCTTGTTGATTATCAGTTTGGTATTTGGAATGGTATCTTTGCTAATTTCAACCTCCTGGATGATGCCTCACCCCTCCCCACCTTTCCCGTTTAGCAGCCTTATGCGTGTTTTCTACATATTTGACTATGTTTTTGTTTTGTAATTTATTTCATGTGTAACCATTTTGGATTCCACCTTTAAGTGATATCTTATGATATGTGTCTTTTTCTTTTTGAATTCTGTCACTTAGAATGATCATACATAACTCCTCCGGAGTTGTTACAACTGGCCATATTTCATTGATTTCCAGGCTGAATAATATTCCACTCTACCTAAGTACCACATCTCTATCCATTTTTTCCCTCCAGAGACATTTAAGTTATATCCTAGTCGAGGATCTTTTAAACAGAGAGGGGGTAAACATTGGGGTGCCTGTGTCCTCTCGATTTTTGTTTTTCCCAAGATATACGCCCATGAGGGCAAGTGCCCTATGCTCTGTAGCTCATTTTTTAGATGCTTTAGTAAACACAATACACTTCTCCAGAATGGCCGTTGGCAATATACATTTCCACTATAAGTCTCACAGGGCTCCCTCTTCTCGTTGCCCTGTCCTGCATTTCTGTTGTTTACGCTTTATGAGGATGGCTCTTCTGACTGATGCGAAGTGATATCTTTTGTAGTATTGACTTCCAGTGCCCACCTGTTTGGTTGGCTAAAAAAGTGTATGCCCTTTTCTTGAATATATACAGAAAAAAACGCATACACCCTTTTTGGCCAACTGCAATGTTGGCAATGTTCAGCTCCTTTTCTTGTGCTTAATGGCGAGTCCTTTCTACCTCCTCAAATCCCTTTCCTGCCATTCTCCCTTGCTTACAAGTCCTTTTCTCTGACTTTCCTCAAGACATTTTTCAGTGATGGATATTTTCAACTCTGCAGTTTTGTGAATTTTACTGCCCCTGAGTTCCATTGTTCAACTTGTGTTTATGGGAACTGGCCACAAAGCAGCGGGATTTCCTCAAGCCCTATACTGTTTCCATAGGCAACCCTAGCCTTTGGTCAATTCGTCTTCCTGATTGGAAATTAGAGTGACATGTGCCTGTCTGAACACCTAGGACTTGTCTCTCATTGTTCCTCATCCTTCCGCTTCATCCTCTGGACAAATTCCAAACTGTACGCAACAGGATGTTGACAGTGCTGACATCTCCAAGTGGGGAGACTGTTAGTAAAGACGCTGGAGGGGTGAACCAGAGCACCAGGAGATGAGGAGATGAGATGCCTTTTCCAAACTCTTCCCGATCAGACGGTATACCATCCTCTGGGTGTGACAGACATGTTTTAGCAGTAGGAAGAGTCCCATTCATGTAAGGAGAACACCAGGGCTTTTTCAAAATCAGTGTCTCCCCGAAACCCAAACTGGGGAATTTTTTAAGCTACGGCTACACATATGTTCATTAAGGGCCTTGGGAAGTAGGCAGAGTCCAAACTTTAGATGATTGAAGTCTTCAGGGTCAGAAGCACTCACCACCAGCTTCCCTTAGGCTACACTTTAACTATCATTGATAGATGATGTCAATAAAAATATCTATTCTTTTTCAGATTATTTCCCCTTATAGGTTATTGCAAAATGTTGAGTGTAGTTCCCTGTGCTATACAGTAGTTCCTTGTTGATGATCTATTTTATACATAGCAGTGTGTATGTGTTAATTCCAAACTGTTAATTTATCCCTCCTCCCACCTTTCCCCTTTGGTAATAATAAATTATAAGATTTTATACTTCTCAGAAATGGGGGAGCTGAAAGAGAGGTATCATTTTCAATGGAAAAGCATTTAAAACAAGATTGAAGGTTTAACCAAGATTATTAGATGTACATCCTTGGAAAGAAATCACTTCGTTTCTCTAATATTGACCTGACAAATAAGACAAACCTTTTCACTGAACTTGCTTATAAAAAGTGATGGAAATATCAAATGGAAGTGTTAGAAACATCTTATTTTACCCGAGCCTTATACACTGTTCTATGTTAACTACAGTTTGGCTCACACATCTGTTCATTGAGGTTACAATAGTCTCAATTTCTGTTACTGATCCTCCAGAGTGGACCCCAACAAGTGTCCCCCTGCCCAGTGTCATTGGGGCCAACAGATCGAGACTGAGTTTGGTTCACAAGCAAAGGAAACTTTATATTTTGATCAGAGAATGGAGAGGTGAGAGCATGCACTACCCCGTGGGCTGTGGGCTGGGCTGCTGTGTAGAGATCCTGTCAGAGTCAGTGGGAGGGAGGGAGGCGGCGGAGCTCTCGAGGGCCGGGTTGGCTGTAGCTCAGGCTCTATATCGTGGAGTCTGCACTGGGCCCCAGGAGCTGAGGTGTCGACCCAGCCATTCTGCACTAGGAAATCTGGTCTGAAGTGCCGGGTGTGGAACCTCTGCATGCGGGACCCTAGGAGCACGTGAAATTAGACAAAGCACAAAGGATAAAAAAGGTTAGACTTGACTTTATTGCCCAGATTCTATTTTTATCTCCCAGGGATTTTTAATGGGCTTTGCTGGGGACAAACCCCTCCTCTGCCTTTTGTCCCGTTCCTCATTCTTGGAGTGCTGAGGGTGCAGACCCTTCTTCTGTAACTGCTGAGTGCTGAGTTGGGAGCCCTCATACCCTGGGGCGAGGGTCAGAGCTTCTCCCCAGCAGCCTCCCGGTGACGTTGATTGTCCCCAGGACCCCTGCCTCCCTGCTCGTCCACCTGAGCACCAGCATTGGAAGTGTTATAGATTCTAATGACCTTTAAGGGTCCAGGAAAGAGATGTGCAGAGACGCTGTGGGGGCCGGTTTCACCCCGCCCCACATTTGTTCGGCCACCTTAGGCTGACCGTTTCTGCCAGCCTAGATGCTCTGACCAGTAGTCTGCGCTTTCTTCAATTAGGCCCCTGAATTAACGTACAAACAGCACCAGGTGTCAGAGCCCTGCCCGCTCAACTCCCAGACAGTCCAGGGTCAGTGGTGATAAGGACCATGATGGCTACTGAGTCAACAGCCTTTTGAAGTAAACAGGAGTTCAGCCGGTCTTATTGGCCACCATCATCACGGTGTCTGTAGGCTTTTCTATGGTGACAGTGTGGTATACGGTTCCCCCGCCAAGATTATTAGCTCCCCTCTGGGTGCAGTAAGTCCTGCAAGCAGTAGTCTACTCTTTTGGGACACACTCTTGTTGTTTTATGAGAGAAACTCCAGGTCAAGTGATGTTCACACGAGTCGTCATGGTGCCCTGTTGCCCCCGGTTATCTCTCTGGATGTTGGAGTTGGAGGGCCTCCTCACACGAGGTCGGTGTGCCCACGGAGCGAACCCTGCAACTTCAGGGCATGGTTGGTGGTTAGGATCACCACGTGGGGTCCTTTTCCCTTAGGAGGGAGGTGGCCTTTTGGGCTGCTGATTTCCAGGTTTTTAGATACCGCCAGTATCTTGGCCAGATGTGGCAGTGGGCCAAGCTCCTTAGTGACCGTAGTTTATCCTACCTGGATGGCATTCTTGCATTGTTCCATTTCAAGTGGTCCCAGTTTTTGCACTAATTCTCCAATGGCGATTCACCTTTCACCGGGAATGTAAAGGTCAAAGGGTTTAGCTAAATTAGGGAGTTCCAGGGCAAGGGTCTGAATTGACTGCTCTTTCCATTCTTGAAAGGCCACTTCTGGATTCTATTCAAAAGGATCATCATCTTTTCCTTTCAGTGTTTCATATAGAGGCCCAGCTAGTAGACTGTAGTTAGGGATCCAGAAGCAGCAAACCCTGGCCTCCCCAGGAACCCCTAAGCTGTCTTCTAGTTTTAGAAAGGGGTAAGGCTGAAAATGGTTTCTTCCCTTTCCTGGGATGGGCTTCTCTGACCTTCTGTGAGAATGAAGCCCAGGCAGGTCACCGCAGTCTGTGATATTTGAGCTTTTTCTTGGACAACTTCTATCCTTTATTGGCTTGGTAGTTCAGAGGCCTCCTTAGTAGGGCTGGCGATCAGAATGTCGTCTGCATATTGAAGGAGGGTTTCCTTTTCCAGAGGTAGAACTTTTAGGTCTTTAGCTAAGCTTTCCCCAAAGACGGTGTGGGAATTTTTGCACCCTTGGGTCCAGACGGCCCGGAAGTATTGTTTTAGTTGTATGTTGAGTCCTGCCACTCACAAGCCAAAATTTCTTGTGACTCTGGGACTAATGGAATACAAAAGAAGGCATCATTGAAGACTAATACAGAATACCATGTCCTGGTGGTTGGTAGAATGACCAGCAGGGTGTAGGAATTAGGAGCAACTGGAGGTATATCCTCGGTGGCTTCACTGACTGTCCTGACATCCTTTACCAGGTCCCCAGCAGCCCATGGGGCTCTCGTGGTCAGACCAATCCCAGAATATGGAGCTCACCTGGGCAGGTACCCCACCCCCACCCCAGCCCACGGGGCTCTCGTGGTCAGGCCCCTCCCAGGATACAGAGCTACCCTTGCAGGTACCGTGGCAGGGCTGGGCACACAGGAACCGTGCACAGAGCCCTCATTGCAGAGCACCCCCAGCTCACCTGTCCCTCAGAGCTGACACAGAGCACCTCAGAGCAGGACTTGAACTAACAAACAGCAGCTGCGACAGGTCTGTGTCCCTGGGCATCACTCCGTGAGGCCTCCCTCCACCTGGTCTTCCAGAGACTTCCACTGCACCCAGGGCGCCAGGCCTCTGTCTCCAACCACCACCCACCCCTCCTCTCCCTGACTCCTGGGTTCCTCTCATTAGGAGAGGGTTTTCTTGAAGTTATCTCCCACTCATGGGCCAGATAAAATGATTAGAAAACAAGCCAAAGCTGCAGCCCCTTGTCTATCCTGACTCTCAGGAGCCCACACCTGTTCCTTGGACCTGGCCGTTCAGCAAGTTCCATTTTCTGCAACTGTGAGCCCCTGAGGGGTGATGATTGGCTGACCTGGGCAGCCTTACCGTGCCGGCCAGCCCTCCCCAGGTGTGCCTGGGTTGAGATCAATATAAATACCACTCCAGGCAGCAAGAGCCCCTGCAGCCGTGCCTGACACCATTTTCTCTGCCCTGTCAGCAGTCTCGGGTCTGGGCTGGTGGGAGGGAGTGAGAGGCCACGGCTTTGTGGGTGGCCCAGTGTGAGTGGGGCTCTGCTGGACTTTCTGCAGCAGTTGCCAGGCTGCCACCTGCTAAAGAAGAGGATGTGTCACCCATACCTGCTGCTGGAATTTCTCCCTGGGCAGAGGTGAGGAAGGAAAAAAGCAGTGGGGGCAGGGACAGGACGGGTATCTCAGGCAGGGAAATGGAAATCTTCCAGAAGAGCACCCAGGGCCAGGACCATCCTGGCTGGCCTGCAGGCACCAAGTTGGCCGGCATGCTGTCACTCGTGTGGCTCTATGGCCCTTCCTCTAGGCTTTCAAGTCCTTGTATATATTCAGGTGTTTTACCTGGGACGGGTGGGAATAGTTCAGCAGCAACTGGCCTGGGGCTCAGCTCACGTTTACTCACAGATGCCTCGGCACGGTGCCCCAGCTTTGCAATGAGGACGCTTGTTGCGTGGGGGCTGCTGGCTGAATGGGAGACGATTCCCCACCACTGACCAACTTCAGAATTGTTTACAACTGGAGCAAGTGCCCTGATACGGTTTTCCTCTGTGTAACTGGTGGGTTCTGTGTTTTTTTCTCTTTTTCGTTTTTGGTTCAAGGTAGATTTTATTCCTCTTTTTTGTATTTACAGATATAAGCATGGAAATAATTTATTCATATAAATACATGTAAGTGCAGGGAATAATTGTTTTTTCTGTTTTATTTTTTAAATTTTATTTCTTTTTAATTTTGAATTTTATTTTATATTTTTATACAGCAGGTTCTTATTGGTTATCTATTTTATACATATAAATGTATACATGCCAATCCCAGTCCCTCAACTCGTCCCACCACCACCCCCCCAACAGCTTTCCCCCCTTGTTGTCCATACGTTTGTTGTCTACATCTGTTGCTCTATTTATGCCTTGCAAAATGGTTAATCTGTACAGTTTTTCTAGGTTCCACATATATGCATGAATATACAAGATTTGTTTTTCTCTTTCTGACTTACTTCACTCTGTATGACAGTCTCTAGATCCATCGACGTCTCTACAAATGACCCAATTTCATTCCTTTTCATGGCTTAGTAATATTCCATTTTATATATGTACCACAGCTTTATGCATTCGTCTGTCTGTGGGCATTTAGGTTGCTTCCATTACCTCGATATTGTAAATAGTGATGCAATGAACATTGCGGTGAATGACTCTTTTTGATTTATGGTTTTGTCTGGGTATATGTCCAGTACTGGGATTGCTGTATCATATGGTAATTCTATTGTTAGTTTCTTAAGAAATTCCATATTGTTCTCCATAATGACTGTATCAATTTATATTCCCAACAATAGTGGAAGAGGGTTCCTTTTCTCCACACACTTTCCAGCATTTTTTGTTTGTAGATTTTCTATGATGCCTATTCTACCAGGTGTGAGGTGATACCTCATTGTTGAATCCATTTCGTTGAGCAAGGGGTAGGTCTTGTCTATTACATATTTGGCTTATGGAACGGTATCTGTGCTAATTTCAAACTCTGCTTTTATGCAGCACCCCAACTCACCTTCCCCCTTAAGCAGGCATAAGTTGGTTTTCTAAACTTGAGACCCTGTTCTGTTTTGTAATTCAGTTCATGTGTAGCCAAGTTCACATTCCGTGTATTAGTGATACCTTATGATGTTTCTTTTTCTGTGTGACTTATTTCACGTAGAATCATCGTGCCTCAATCCACTCATTATGCTGGTACGGGTCTGGTGACATAGATTTCATTGCTGAGTGGTATTCTGTTGTACATAAGTACCGCAACTTCTTTATCCATTATTTGCTCTCTGGGATATTTAACTTGTGCCGTAGAAGAGATTTCTGTAAAAAGAGCCGTCCCAAATTTAGGGGTGGCTGTGTCTTTTTTATTTTAATTTCCCTAAGCTCTAGGACCATAAGTGGAAGTGCCCTAGGCTCTGTTGCTTTGTTTTTTAGATGTTTCAGGAAACACCATACACTTCTACAGAGCGGCTGTTGGCAATTTACATCCCGCCCATCAGCATAACAAGGCTCCCAGTTCTCCATGGCCTGTCCTGCCTTTCTGGATTTTACACTTTTCTCAGATGGCCCTTTAGACCGGGGGGAAGTGAGACTTCATTGTAGTGCAGATTTCCTTTGCAAGCTTGCTTGGTTGGCCAAGAAGGGCGTATGCGTTTTTTCCTGAATATATTCAGGAAAAAACGCATACGCCCTTTTTGGCCAAGTGCATCATTGTGGACGTTCTGCCTCTTTTCCTATGCTTTCAATGCAATTCCAGTCTACCTCCTGAAATCGGTTTCCTGCAATTCTGCCCCGCTTTCAAGTCCTCTTGGCAGCCTTACTTCAGTATATTTTTGGACGATAGCTGTCATTTATAACTCTGCAGGTTTGTGAATTACAGTGCCCCTGAGCTCCTTTCTTCAACTCGCTTTCTTTTGAGCTGGCCGCAACACCGCATGATGGCTTCAGGCCCTAATCTGGTTCCGGCACGGCATGCTGAGCCTTTGGTTATTTCCTCTTCTTGGTGGGAAATGAGAGTTAAATTTGCCCGTCCAGACACCTCCAGCTAGTCTCTCATTGGTTCTCGCTATTCCTGTTCATGTTCCGCAGAAATTGCAAACTGGGCCAAACAGGAGGTTAAAGGGACTGACTCTCCCAGTGGGGAGAGTGTTAGTAAAGTGTCTGGAATGTTGCACCCGAGTACCAGGGGAGGAAAACTGAGACATATTTGAACACGTCTCCCGTTCACATGGTTGATCATACTCTGGGTTCCACATGCATGTTTTAGCTGAAGGAAGAATACCTTAAACCTGGAGAGTTGAGACCCGTGTAATGGGTACCATGCAATATGACTTCAAAGGGTCTTCATTTGCTCACCGAACCTCTCCAATCCTATCACTGCTGCGTTTATGCCCCTGTACACACGCTTGATTCTCTTTCGGAGACATAGCAATCCATAGGTTTTAAGATACTTACTAGTCAGGTACATTCTTAGGCGTTTAATATGGGGTGTTGAGTCCATTTCGTTGAGCAAGGAGTAGCTCTTGTCTATTCCATATTTGGCTTAAGGAACTTTATCTGTGCTCATTTCAATCTCTGGTTTTATGCAGCACCCCAACTCACCTTTCCCCTTAAGCAAGCATAAGTTGGTTTTCTAAATTTGAGACCCTGTTCTGTTCTGTAATTCAGTTCCTGTGTAGCCAAGTTTACATTCCGTGTATTACTGATACCTTATGATGTTTCATTTTATGTGTGACTTATTTCAGTTAGAATCATCATACCTGAATCCACTCATTGTGCTGCTAAGGGCCTGATGACATAGATTTCATTGCTGAGTGATATTGCTTTGCAATTAAATACCACAACTTCTTTATCCATTTTTCACTTTCTGCGATGTTGAACTTGTACTGTAAACGAGGTTCTTGTAAACAGAGGCGTCCCAAACTTTGGGGTGGCTGTGTCTTTTTGATTTTAATTTCCCTAAGCTATAGGACCATAAGTGGAAGTGCCCTAGGCTCTGTTGCTTTGTTTTTTAGATGTTTCAGGAAACACCATACACTTCTCCCGAGTGTCTGTTGGCAATTTACATCCCGCCCAGCAGCATAACAAGGCTCCCAGTTCTCCATGGCCTGTCCTGCCTTGCTGGATTTTACACTTTTTTCAGATGGCCCTTTTGACCGGGGGGAAGTGAGACTTCATTGTAGTGCAGATTTCCTTTGCAAGCTTGCTTGGTTGGCCAAAAAGGGCGTATGCGTTTTTTCCTGAATATATTCAGGAAAAAACGCATACGCCCTTTTTGGCCAAGTGCATCATTGTGGACGTTCTGCCTCTTTTCCTATGCTTTCAATGCAATTCCAGTCTACCTCCTGAAATCGGTTTCCTGCAATTCTGCCCCGCTTTCAAGTCCTCTTGGCAGCCTTACTTCAGTATATTTTTGGACGATAGCTGTCATTTATAACTCTGCAGGTTTGTGAATTACAGTGCCCCTGAGCTCCTTTCTTCAACTCGCTTTCTTGTGAGCTGGCCGCAACACTGCAGGATGGCTTCAGGCCCTAATCTTGTTCCAGCACGGCACGCTGAGCCTTTGGTTAATTCCTCTTCCTGGTGGGAAATGAGAGTTAAATTTGCCCGTCCAGACACCTCCAGCTAGTCTATCATTGGTTCTCCCTATTCCTGTTCATTTTCCAGAGAAATTGCAAACTGGTCCAAACAGGAGGTTAAAGGCACTGACTCTCCAAGTCAGGAGAGTGTTAGTAAAGCGTCTGGAATGTTGCACCCGAGTACCAGGGGACGAAAAGTGAGACACCTTTGAACACGTTTCCAATCACACGGTGGATCATACTCTGGGTTCCACATGCATGTTTTAGCTGAAGGAAGAATCCCTTAAACCTGGAGAGTTGAGACCCATGGAATGGGTACAATGCAATATGACTTCAAAGGGTCTGCATTTGCTCACCGAACCTCACCAATCCTATCACTGCTGCGTTTATGCCGCTGTACACACGCTTGATTCTCTTTCGGAGATATATAAATCCATAGGTATTAAGATTCTTACAAGTCAGGTACATTCTTAGGCGTTTAATATGGGGTGTTGAGTCCACTTCGTTGAGCAAGGAGTAGCTCTTGTCTATTACATATTTGGCTTATGGAACGGTATCTGTGCTAATTTCCATCTCTGGTTTTATGCAGCACCCCAACTCACCTTTCCCCTTAAGCAAGCATAAGTTTGTTTTCTAAATTTGAGACCCTGTTCTGTTCTGTAATTCAGTTCCTGTGTAGCCAAGTTTACATTCCGTGTATTACTGATATCTTATGATGTTTCTTTTTCTGTGTGACTTATTTCAGTTAGAATCATCATACCTGAATCCACTCATTGTGCTGCTAAGGGCCTGATGACATAGATTTCATTGCTGAGTCATATTGCTTTGTAAGTAAATACAACTTCTTTATCCATTTTTCACTTTCTGCGATGTTGAACTTGTACTGTAAACAAGGATCTTGTAAACAGAGGCGTCCCAAATTTTAGGGTGGCTGTGTCTTTTTGATTTTAATTTCCCTAAGCTATAGGTCCATATGTGGAAGTGCCCTAGGCTCTGTTGCTTTGTTTTTTAGATGTTTCAGGAAACACCATACACTTTCCCGAGTTTCTGTTGGCAATTTACATCCCGCCCATCAGCATAACTAGGCTCCCAGTTCTCCATGGCCTGTTCTGCCTTTCTGGATTTTACACTTTTTTCAGATGGCCCTTTTGACCGGGGGGAAGTGAGACTTCATTGTAGTGCAGATTTCCTTTGCAAGCTTGCTTGGTTGGCCAAAAAGGGTGTATGCGTTTTTTCCTGAATATATTCAGGTAAAAACGCATACGCCCTTTTTGGCCAAGTGCATCATTGTGGACGTTCTGCCTCTTTTCCTATGCTTTCAATGCAATTCCAGTCTACCTCCTGAAATCGGTTTCCTGCAATTCTGCCCCGCTTTCAAGTCCTCTTGGCAGCCTTACTTCAGTATATATTTGGACGATAGCTGTCATTTATAACTCTGCAGGTTTGTGAATTACAGTGCCCCTGAGCTCCTTTCTTCAACTCGCTTTCTTGTGACCTGGCCGCAACACCGCAGGATGGCTTCAGGCCCTAATCTGGTTCCGGCATGGCACGCTGAGCCTTTGGTTATTTCCTCTTCCTGGTGGGAAATGAGAGTTAAATTTGGCCGTCCAGACACCTCCAGCTAGTCTATCATTGGTTCTCCCTATTCCTGTTCATATTCCGCAGAAATTGCAAACTGGGCCAAACAGGAGGTTAAAGGCGCTGACTCTCCAAGTGGGGAGAGTGTTAGTAAAGCGTCTGGAATGTTGCACCAGAGTACCAGGGGAGTAAAACTGAGACACATATGAACACGTCTCCCGTTCACACGATTGATCATACTCTGGGTTCCATGTGCATGATTTAGCTGAAGGAAGAATACCTTAAACCTGGAGAGTTGAGACCCGTGGAATGGGTACCATGCAATATGACTTCAAAGGGTCTTCATTTGCTCACCGAACCTCTCCAATCCTATCACTGCTGCGTTTATGCCCCTGTACACACGCTTGATTCTCTTTTGGAGACATAGCAATCCATAGGTTTTAAGATAATTACTAGTCAGGTACATTCTTAGGTGTTTAATATGGGGTGTTGAGTCCATTTCGTTGAGCAAGGAGTAGCTCTTGTCTATTCCATATTTGGCTTAAGGAACTTTATCTGTGCTCATTTCAATCTCTGGTTTTATGCAGCACCCCAACTCACCTTTCCCCTTAAGCAAGCATAAGTTGGTTTTCTAAATTTGAGACCCTGTTCTGTTCTGTAATTCAGTTCCTGTGTAGCCAAGTTTACATTCCGTGTATTACTGATATCTTATGATGTTTCTTTTTCTGTGTGACTTATTTCAGTTAGAATCATCATATCTGAATCCACTCATTGTGCTGCTAAGGGCCTGATGACATAGATTTCAGTGCTGAGTGATATTGCTTTGTAAGTATATACCACATCTTCTTTATCCATTTTTCACTTTCTGCGATGTTGAACTTGTACTGTAAACGAGGTTCTTGTAAACAGAGCCGTTCCAAACATTGGGGTGGCTGTGTCTTTTTGATTTTAATTTCCCTAAGCTATAGGACCATAAGTGGAAGTGCCCTAGGCTCTGTTGCTTTGTTTTTTAGATGTTTCAGGAAACACCATACACTTCTCCCGAGTGTCTGTTGGCAATTTACATCCCGCCCATCAGCATAACAAGGCTCCCAGTTCTCCATGGCCTGTCCTGACTTTCTGGATTTTACACTTTTTTCAGATGGCCCTTTTGACCGGGGGGAAGTGAGACTTCATTGTAGTGCAGATTTCCTTTGCAAGCTTGCTTGGTTGGCCAAAAAGGGCGTATGCGTTTTTTCCTGAATATATTCAGGAAAAAACGCATACGCCCTTTTTGGCCAAGTGCATCATTGTGGACGTTCTGCCTCTTTTCCTATGCTTTCAATGCAATTCCAGTCTACCTCCTGAAATCGGATTCCTGCAATTCTGCCCCGCTTTCAAGTCCTCTTGGCAGCCTTACTGCAGTATATTTTTGGACGATAGCTGTCATTTATAACTCTGCAGGTTTGTGAATTACAGTGCCCCTGAGCTTCTTTCTTCAACTCGCTTTCTTGTGACCTGGCCGCAACACCACAGGATGGCTTCAGGCCCTAATCTGGTTCCGGCACGGCACGCTGAGCCTTTGGTTAATTCCTCTACCTGGTGGGAAATGAGAGTTAAATTTGCCCGTCCAGACACCTCCAGCTAGTCTCTCATTGGTTCTCGCTATTCCTGTTCATCTTCCGCAGAAATTGCAAACTGGGCCAAACAGGAGGTTAAAGTGACTGACTCTCCAAGTCGGGAGAGTGTTAGTAAAGCGTCTGGAATGTTGCACCTGAGTACCAGGGGACGAAAACTGAGACATATTTGAACACGTCTCCCGATCACATGGTTGATCATACTCTAGGTTCCACATGCATGTTTTAGCTGAAGGAAGAATACCTTAAAACTGGGTATTTGAAACCCGTGGAATGGGTACCATGCAATATGACTTCAAAGGGTCTTCATTTGCTCATCGAACCTCTTCAATCCTATCACTGCTGCGTTTACGCCCCTGTACACATGCTTGATTCTCTTTCGGAGACATAGCAATCCATAGGTTTTAAGATACTTACTAGTCAGGTACATACATAGGCGTTTAATATGCGGTGTTGAGTCCATTTCGTTGAGCAAGGAGTAGCTCTTGTCTATTCCATATTTGGCTTAAGGAACTTTATCTGTGCTCATTTCAATCTCTGGTTTTATGCAGCACCCCAACTCACCTTTCCCCTTAAGCAAGCATAAGTTGGTTTTCTAAATTTGAGACCCTGTTCTGTTCTGTAATTCAGTTCCTGTGTAGCCAAGTTTACATTCCGTGTATTACTGATATCTTATGATGTTTCTTTTTCTGTGTGACTTATTTCAGTTAGAATCATCATACCTGAATCCACTCATTGTGCTGCTACGGGCCTGATGACATAGATTTCATTGCTGAGTGATATTGCTTTGTAAGTAAATACAACTTCTTTATCCATTTTTCACTTTCTGCGATGTTGAACTTGTACTGTAAACAAGGATCTTGTAAACAGAGGCGTCCCAAATTTTAGGGTGGCTGTGTCTTTTTGATTTTAATTTCCCTAAGCTATAGGTCCATAAGTGGAAGTGCCCTAGGCTCTGTTGCTTTGTTTTTTAGATGTTTCAAGAAACACCATACACTTTCCCGAGTTTCTGTTGGCAATTTACATCCCGCCCATCAGCATAACTAGGCTCCCAGTTCTCCATGGCCTGTCCTGCCTTTCTGGATTTTACACTTTTTTCAGATGGCCCTTTTGACCGGGGGGAAGTGAGACTTCATTGTAGTGCAGATTTCCTTTGCAAGCTTGCTTGGTTGGCCAAAAAGGGCGTATGCGTTTTTTCCTGAATATATTCAGGAAAAAACGCATACGCCCTTTTTGGCCAAGTGCATCATTGTGGACGTTCTGCCTCTTTTCCTATGCTTTCAATGCAATTCCAGTCTACCTCCTGAAATCGGTTTCCTGCAATTCTGCCCCGCTTTCAAGTCCTCTTGGCAGCCTTACTTCAGTATATTTTTGGACGATAGCTGTCATTTATAACTCTGCAGGTTTGTGAATTACAGTGCCCCTGAGCTCCTTTCTTCAACTCGCTTTCTTGTGACCTGGCCGCAACACCGCAGGATGGCTTCAGGCCCTAATCTGGTTCCGGCATGGCACGCTGAGCCTTTGGTTATTTCCTCTTCCTGGTGGGAAATGAGAGTTAAATTTGCCCGTCCAGACACCTCCAGCTAGTCTATCATTGGTTCTCCCTATTCCTGTTCATATTCCGCAGAAATTGCAAACTGGGCCAAACAGAAGGTTAAAGGGACTGACTCTCCAAGTCGGGAGAGTGTTAGTAAAGCATCTGGAATGTTGCACCCGAGTACCAGGGTACCAAAATTGAGACATATTTGAACACGTCTTCTGATCACATGTTTGATCATACTCTAGGTTCCACATGCATGTTTTAGCTGAAGGAAGAATACCTTAAACCTGGAGAGTTGAGACCCGTGTAATGGGTACCATGCAATATGACTTCAAAGGGTCTTCATTTGCTCACCGAACATCTCCAATCCTATCACTGCTGCGTTTATACCCCTGTACACATGCTTGATTCTCTTTCGGAGACATAGCAATCCATAGGTTTTAAGATACTTACTACTCAGGTACATTCTTAGGCGTTTAATATGGGGTGTTGAGTCCATTTCGTTGAGCAAGGAGTAGCTCTTGTCTATTCCATATTTGGCTTAAGGAACTTTATCTGTGCTCATTTCAATCTCTGGTTTTATGCAGCACCCCAACTCACCTTTACCCTTAAGCAAGCATAAGTTTGTTTTCTAAATTTGAGACCCTGTTCTGTTCTGTAATTCAGTTCCTGTGTAGCCAAGTTTACATTCCGTGTATTACTGATATCTTATGATGTTTCTTTTTCTGTGTGACTTATTTCAGTTAGAATCATCATATCTGAATCCACTCATTGTGCTGCTAAGGGCCTGATGACATAGATTTCAGTGCTGAGTGATATTGCTTTGTAAGTATATACCACATCTTCTTTATCCATTTTTCACTTTCTGCGATGTTGAACTTGTACTGTAAACGAGGTTCTTGTAAACAGAGCCGTTCCAAACATTGGGGTGGCTGTGTCTTTTTGATTTTAATTTCCCTAAGCTATAGGACCATAAGTGGAAGTGCCCTAGGCTCTGTTGCTTTGTTTTTTAGATGTTTCAGGAAACACCATACACTTCTCCCGAGTGTCTGTTGGCAATTTACATCCCGCCCATCAGCATAACAAGGCTCCCAGTTCTCCATGGCCTGTCCTGCCTTTCTGGATTTTACACTTTTTTCAGATGGCCCTTTTGACTGGGGGGAAGTGAGACTTCATTGTAGTGCAGATTTCCTTTGCAAGCTTGCTTGGTTGGCCAAAAAGGGCGTATGCGTTTTTTCCTGAATATATTCAGGAAAAAACGCATACGCCCTTTTTGGCCAAGTGCATCATTGTGGACGTTCTGCCTCTTTTCCTATGCTTTCAATGCAATTCCAGTCTACCTCCTGAAATCGGTTTCCTGCAATTCTGCCCCGCTTTCAAGTCCTCTTGACAGCCTTACTTCAGTATATTTTTGGACGATAGCTGTCATTTATAACTCTGCAGGTTTGTGAATTACAGTGCCCCTGAGCTTCTTTCTTCAACTCGCTTTCTTGTGACCTGGCCGCAACACCACAGGATGGCTTCAGGCCCTAATCTGGTTCCGGCACGGCACGCTGAGCCTTTGGTTAATTCCTCTACCTGGTGGGAAATGAGAGTTAAATTTGCCCGTCCAGACACCTCCAGCTAGTCTCTCATTGGTTCTCGCTATTTCTGTTCATCTTCCGCAGAAATTGCAAACTGGGCCAAACAGGAGGTTAAAGTGACTGACTCTCCAAGTCGGGAGAGTGTTAGTAAAGCGTCTGGAATGTTGCACCTGAGTACCAGGGGACGAAAACTGAGACATATTTGAACAAGTCTCCCGATCACATGGTTGATCATACTCTAGGTTCCACATGCATGTTTTAGCTGAAGGAAGAATACCTTAAAACTGGGTATTTGAAACCCGTGGAATGGGTACCATGCAATATGACTTCAAAGGGTCTTCATTTGCTCATCAAACCTCTTCAATCCTATCACTGCTGCGTTTACGCCCCTGTACACATGCTTGATTCTCTTTCGGAGACATAGCAATCCATAGGTTTTAAGATACTTACTAGTCAGGTACATACATAGGCGTTTAATATGCGGTGTTGAGTCCATTTCGTTGAGCAAGGAGTAGCTCTTGTCTATTCCATATTTGGCTTAAGGAACTTTATCTGTGCTCATTTCAATCTCTGGTTTTATGCAGCACCCCAACTCACCTTTCCCCTTAAGCAAGCATAAGTTGGTTTTCTAAATTTGAGACCCTGTTCTGTTCTGTAATTCAGTTCCTGTGTAGCCAAGTTTACATTCCGTGTATTACTGATATCTTATGATGTTTCTTTTTCTGTGTGACTTATTTCAGTTAGAATCATCATACCTGAATCCACTCATTGTGCTGCTAAGGGCCTGATGACATAGATTTCATTGCTGAGTGATATTGCTTTGTAAGTAAATACAACTTCTTTATCCATTTTTCACTTTCTGCGATGTTGAACATGTACTGTAAACAAGGATCTTGTAAACAGAGGCGTCCCAATCTTTGGGTTGGCTGTGTCTTTTTGATTTTAATTTCCCTAAGCTATAGGACCATAAGTGGAAGTGCCCTAGGCTCTGTTGCTTTGTTTTTTAGATGTTTCAGGAAACACCATACACTTCTCCCGAGTGTCTGTTGGCAATTTACATCCCGCCCATCAGCATAAAAAGGCTCCCAGTTCTCCATGGCCTGTCCTGCCTTTCTGGATTTTACACTTTTTTCAGATGGCCCTTTTGACCGGGGGGAAGTGAGACTTCATGTAGTGCAGATTTCCTTTGCAAGCTTGCTTGGTTGGCCAAAAAGGGCGTATGCGTTTTTTCCTGAATATATTCAGGAAAAAACGCATACGCCCTTTTTGGCCAAGTGCATCATTGTGGACGTTCTGCCTCTTTTCCTATGCTTTCAATGCAATTCCAGTCTACCTCCTGAAATCGGTTTCCTGCAATTCTGCCCCGCTATCAAGTCCTCTTGGGAGCCTTACTTCAGTATATTTTTGGACGATAGCTGTCATTTATAACTCTGCAGGTTTGAGAATTACAGTGCCCCTGAGCTACTTTCTTCAACTCGCTTTCTTTTGAGCTGGCCGCAACACCGCAGGATGGCTTCAGGCCCTAATCTGGTTCCGGCAAGGCACGCTGAGCCTTTGGTTAATTCCTCTTCCTGGTGGGAAATGAGAGTTAAATTTGCCCGTCCAGACACCTCCAACTAGTCTCTCATTGGTTCTCCCTATTCCTGTTCATCTTCCGCAGAAATTGCAAACTGGGCCAAACAGAAGGTTAAAGGGACTGACTCTCCAAGTCGGGAGAGTGTTAGTAAAGCATCTGGAATGTTGCACCCGAGTACCAGGGTACGAAAACTGAGACATATTTGAACACGTCTCCCGATCACATGGTTGACCATACTCTAGATTCCACATGCATGTTTTAGCAGAATGAAGAATAACTTAAACCTGGGTAGTTGAAACCCGTGGAATGGGTACCATGCAATATTACTTCAAAGGGTCTTCATTTGCTCATCGAACCTCTCCAATCCTATCACTGCTGTGTTTATGCCCCTGTACACATGCTTGATTCTCTTTTGGAGACATAGCCATCCATAGGTTTTAAGATACTTACTAGTCAGGTACATTCTTAGGCGTTTAATATGCGGTGTTGAGTCCATTTCGTTGAGCAAGGAGTAGCTCTTGTCTATTCCGTATTTGGCTTAAGGAATTTTATCTGTGCTCATTTCAATCTCTGGTTTTATGCAGCACCCCAACTCACCTTTCCCCTTAAGCAAGCATAAGTTGGTTTTCTAAATTTGAGACCCTGTTCTGTTCTGTAATTCAGTTCCTGTGTAGCCAAGTTTACATTCCGTGTATTACTGATATCTTATGATGTTTCTTTTTCTGTGTGACTTATTTCAGTTAGAATCATCATACCTGAATCCACTCATTGTGCTGCTAAGGGCCTGATGACATAGATTTCATTGCTGAGTCATATTGCTTTGTAAGTAAATACAACTTCTTTATCCATTTTTCACTTTCTGCGATGTTGAACTTGTACTGTAAACAAGGATCTTGTAAACAGAGGCGTCCCAAATTTTAGGGTGGCTGTGTCTTTTTGATTTTAATTTCCCTAAGCTATAGGTCCATAAGAGGAAGTGCCCTAGGCTCTGTTGCTTTGTTTTTTAGATGTTTCAGGAAACACCATACACTTCTCCCGAGTGGCTGTTGGCAATTTACATCCCGCCCATCAGCATAACTAGGCTCCCAGTTCTCCATGGCCTGTCCTGCCTTTCTGGATTTTACACTTTTTTCAGATGGCCCTTTTGACCGGGGGGAAGTGAGACTTCATTGTAGTGCAGATTTCCTTTGCAAGCTTGCTTGGTTGGCCAAAAAGGGCGTATGCGTTTTTTCCTGAATATATTCAGGAAAAAACGCATACGCCCTTTTTGGCCAAGTGCATCATTGTGGACGTTCTGCCTCTTTTCCTATGCTTTCAATGCAATTCCAGTCTACCTCCTGAAATCGGTTTCCTGCAATTCTGCCCCGCTTTCAAGTCCTCTTGGCAGCCTTACTTCAGTATATTTTTGGACGATAGCTGTCATTTATAACTCTGCAGGTTTGTGAATTACAGTGCCCCTGAGCTCCTTTCTTCAACTCGCTTTCTTGTGACCTGGCCGCAACACCACAGGATGGCTTCAGGCCCTAATCTGGTTCCGGCATGGCACGCTGAGCCTTTGGTTATTTCCTCTTCCTGGTGGGAAATGAGAGTTAAATTTGCCCGTCCAGACACCTCCAGCTAGTCTATCATTGGTTCTCCCTATTCCTGTTCATATTCCGCAGAAATTGCAAACTGGGCCAAACAGGAGGTTAAAGGGACTGACTCTCCAAGTGGGGAGAGTGTTAGTAAAGCGTCTGGAATGTTGCACCAGAGTACCAGGGGAGTAAAACTGAGACACATATGAACACGTCTCCCGTTCACACGATTGATCATACTCTGGGTTCCACATGCATGTTTTAGCTGAAGGAAGAATACCTTAAACCTGGGTAGTTGAAACCCGTGGAATGGGTACCATGCAATATGACTTCAAAGGGTCTTCATCTGCTCACCAAACCTCTCCAATCCTATCACTGCTGCGTTTATGCCCCTGTACACACGCTTGATTCTCTTTTAGAGACATAGCAATCCATAGGTTTTAAGATACTTACTAGTCAGGTACATTCTTAGGCGTTTAATATGCGGTGTTGAGTCCATTTCGTTGAGCAAGGAGTAGCTCTTGTCTATTCCATATTTGGCTTAAGGAACTTTATCTGTGCTCATTTCAATCTCTGGTTTTATGCAGCACCCCAACTCACCTTTCCCCTTAAGCAAGCATAAGATGGTTTTCTAAATTTGAGACCCTGTTCTGTTCTGTAATTCAGTTCCTGTGTAGCCAAGTTTACATTCCGTGTATTAGTGATATCTTATGATGTTTCTTTTTCTGTGTGACTTATTTCAGTTAGAATCATCGTACCTGAATCCACTCATTATGCTGCTACGGGCCTGATGACATAGATTTCATTGCTGAGTGATACTGCATTGTACGTAAGTACCACAAGTTCTTTATCCATTTTTCACTTTCTGTGATATTGAACTTGTACGGTAAAGGAGGTTCTTGTAAACAGAGGCGTCCCAAACTTTGGGGTGGCTGTGTCTTTTTGATTTTCATTTCCCTAAGCTATAGGACCATAAGTGGAAGTGCCCTAGGCTCTGTTGCTTTGTTTTTTAGATGTTTCAGGAAACACCATACACTTCTCCCGAGTGTCTGTTGGCAATTTACATCCCGCCCATCAGCATAACAAGGCTCCCAGTTCTCTGTGGCCTGTCTTGCCTTTCTGGATTTTACACTTTTTTCAGATGGCCCTTTTGACCGGGGGGAAGTGAGACTTCATTGTAGTGCAGATTTCCTTTGCAAGCTTGCTTGGTTGGCCAAAAAGGGCGTATGCGTTTTTTCCTGAATATATTCAGGAAAAAACGCATACGCCCTTTTTGGCCAAGTGCATCATTGTGGACGTTCTGCCTCTTTTCCTATGCTTTCAATGCAATTCCAGTCTACCTCCTGAAATCGGTTTATTGCAATTCTGTCCGGCTTTCAAGTCCTCTTGGCAGCCTTACTTCAGTATATTTTTGGACGATAGCTGTCATTTATAACTCTGCAGGTTTGTGAATTACAGTGCCCCTGAGCTCCTTTCTTCAACTCGCTTTCTTGTGACCTGGCCGCAACACCGCAGGATGGCTTCAGGCCCTAATCTGGTTCCGGCACGGCACGCTGAGCCTTTGGTTATTTCCTCTTCCTGGTGGGAAATGAGAGTTAAATTTGCCCGTCCAGACACCTCCAGCTAGTCTATCATTGGTTCTCCCTATTCCTGTTCATCTTCCGCAGAAATTGCAAACTGGGCCAAACAGGAGGTTAAAGGGACTGACTCTCCAAGTCGGGAGAGTGTTAGTAAAGCGTCTGGAATGTTGCACCCGAGTACCAGGGTATGAAAACTGAGACATATTTGAACACGTCTCCCAATCACATGGTTGATCACACTCTAGGTTCCACATGCATGTTTTAGCTGAAGGAAGAATACCTTAAAACTGGGTAGTTGAAACCCGTGGAATGGGTACCATGCAATATGACTTCAAAGGGTCTTCATTTGCTCACCGAACCTCTCCAATCCTATCACTGCTGCGTTTATGCCCCTGTACACAGGCTTGATTCTCTTTTGGAGACATAGCAATCCATAGGTTTTAAGATACTTACTAGTCAGGTACATTCTTAGGCGTTTAATATGGGGTGTTGAGTCATTTCGTTGAGCAAGGAGTAGCTCTTGTCTATTCCATATTTGGCTTAAGGAACTTTATCTGTGCTCATTTCAATCTCTGGTTTTATGCAGCACCCCAACTCACCTTTCCCCTTAAGCAAGCATAAGTTGGTTTTCTAAATTTGAGACCCTGTTCTGTTCTGTAATTCAGTTCCTGTGTAGCCAAGTTTACATTCCATGTATTACTGATATCTTATGATGTTTCTTTTTCTGTGTGACTTATTTCAGTTAGAATCATCATATCTGAATCCACTCATTGTGCTGCTAAGGGCCTGATGACGTAGATTTCAGTGCTAAATGATATTGCTTTGTAAGTATATACCACAACTTCTTTATCCATTTTACACTTTCTGCGATGTTGAACTTGTACTGTAAACGAGGTTCTTGTAAACACAGCCGTTCCAAACATTGGGGTGGCTGTGTCTTTTTGATTTTAATTTCCCTAAGCTATAGGACCATAAGTGGAAGTGCCCTAGGCTCTGTTGCTTTGTTTTTTAGATGTTTCAGGAAACACCATACACTTCTCCCGAGTGTCTGTTGGCAATTTACATCCCGCCCATCAGCATAACAAGGCTCCCAGTTCTCCATGGCCTGTCCTGCCTTTCTGGATTTTACACTTTTTTCAGATGGCCCTTTTGACCGGGGGAAAGTGAGACTTCATTGTAGTGCAGATTTCCTTTGCAAGCTTGCTTGGTTGGCCAAAAAGGGCGTATGCGTTTTTTCCTGAATATATTCAGGAAAAAACGCATACGCCCTTTTTGGCCAAGTGCATCATTGTGGACGTTCTGCCTCTTTTCCTATGCTTTCAATGCAATTCCAGTCTACCTCCTGAAATCGGTTTCTTGCAATTCTGCCCGGCTTTCAAGTCCTCTTGGCAGCCTTACTGCAGTATATTTTTGGACGATAGCTGTCATTTATAACTCTGCAGGTTTGTGAATTACAGTGCCCCTGAGCTCCTTTCTTCAACTCGCTTTCTTGTGACCTGGCCGCAACACCGCAGGATGGCTTCAGGCCCTAATCTGGTTCAGGCTCGGCACGCTGAGCCTTTGGTTATTTCCTCTTCCTGGTGGGAAATGAGAGTTAAATTTGCCCGTCCAGACACCTCCAGCTAGTCTCTCATTGGTTCTCCCTATTCCTGTTCATCTTCCGCAGAAATTGCAAACTGGGCCAAACAGGAGGTTAAAGGGACTGACTCTCCAAGTCGGGAGAGTGTTAGTAAAGCGTCTGGAATGTTGCACCCGAGTACCAGGGTACGAAAACTGAGACATATTTGAGCACGTCTCCCGTTCACACGGTTGATCATACTCTGGGTTCCACATGCATGTTTTAGCTGAAGGAAGAATACCTTAAACCTGGAGAGTTGAGACGCGTGGAATGGGTACCATGCAATATGACTTCAAAGGGTCTTCATTTGCTCACCGAACCTCTCCAATCCTATCACTGCTGCGTTTATGCCCCTGTACACACGCTTGATTCTCTTTTGGAGACATAGCAATCCATAGGTTTTAAGATACTTACTAGTTAGGTACATTCTTAGGCGTTTAATATGAGGTGTTGAGTCCATTTCGTTGAGCAAGGAGTAGCTCTTGTCTATTCCATATTTGGCTTAAGGAACTTTATCTGTGCTCATTTCAATCTCTGGTTTTATGCAGCACCCCAACTCACCTTTCCCCTTAAGCAAGCATAAGTTGGTTTTCTAAATTTGAGACCCTGTTCTGTTTTGGAATTCAGTTCCTGTGTAGCCAAGTTTACATTCCGTGTATTAGTGATATCTTATGATGTTTCTTTTTCTGTGTGACTTATTTCAGTTAGAATCATCATACCTGAATCCACTCATTGTGCTGCTAAGGGCCTGATGACATAGATTTCATTGCTGAGTGATACTACATTGTACGTAAGTACCACAAGTTCTTTATCCATTTTTCACATTCTGTGATATTGAACTTGTACGGTAAACGAGGTTCTTGTAAACAGAGGCGTCCCAAACTTTGGGGTGGCTGTGTCTTTTTGATTTTAATTTCCCTAAGCTGTAGGACCATAAGTGGAAGTGCCCTAGGCTCTGTTGCTTTGTTTTTTAGATGTTTCAGGAAACACCATACACTTCTCCCCAGTGGCTGTTGGCAATTTACATCCCGCCCATCAGCATAACAAGGCTCCCAGTTCTCCATGGCCTGTCCTGCCTTTCTGGATTTTACACTTTTTTCAGATGGCCCTTTTGACCGGGGGGAAGTGAGACTTCATTGTAGTGCAGATTTCCTTTGCAAGCTTGTTTGGTTGGCCAAAAAGGGCGTATGCGTTTTTTCCTGAATATATTCAGGAAAAAACGCATACGCCCTTTTTGGCCAAGTGCATCATTGTGGACGTTCTGCCTCTTTTCCTATGCTTTCAATGCAATTCCAGTCTACCTCCTGAAATCGGTTTCCTGCAATTCTGCCCCGCTTTCAAGTCCTCTTGGCAGCCTTCCTTCAGTATATTTTTGGACGATAGCTGTCATTTATAACTCTGCAGGTTTGTGAATTACAGTGCCCCTGAGCTCCTTTCTTCAACTCGCTTTCTTGTGACCTGGCCGCAACACCGCAGGATGGCTTCAGGCCCTAATCTGGTTCCGGCACGGCACGTTGAGCCTTTGGTTATTTCCTTTTCCTGGTGGGAAATGAGAGTTAAATTTACCCGTCCAGACACCTCCAGCTAGTCTCTCATTGGTTCTCGCTATTCCTGTTCATCTTCCGCAGAAATTGCAAACTGGGCCAAACAGGAGGTTAAAGGGACTGACTCTCGAAGTCGGGAGAGTGTTAGTAAAGCATCTCGAATGTTGCACCCGAGTACCAGGGTACGAAAACTGAGACATATTTGAACACGTCTCCTGATCACATGGTTGATCATACTCTAGGTTCCACATGCATGTTTTAGCTGAAAGAAGAATACCTTAAATCTGGGTAGTTGAAACCCGTGGAATGGGTACCATGCAATATGACTTCAAAGGGTCTTCATTTGCTCACCGAACCTCTCCAATCCTATCACTGCTGCGTTTATGCCCCTGTACACACGCTTGATTCTCTTTTGGAGACATAGCAATCCATAGGTTTTAAGATACTTAGTATTCAGGTACATTCTTAGGCGTTTAATATGGGGTGTTGAGTCCTTTTCGTTGAGCAAGGAGTAGCTCTTGTCTATTCCATATTTGGCTTAAGGAACTTTATCTGTGCTCATTTCAATCTCTGGTTTTATGCAGCACCCCAACTCACCTTTCCCCTTAAGCAAGCATAAGTTGGTTTTCTAAATTTGAGACCCTGTTCTGTTCTGTAATTCAGTTCCTGTGTAGCCAAGTTTACATTCCGTGTATTACTGATATCTTATGAGGTTTCTTTTTCTGTGTGACTTATTTCAGTTAGAATCATCATACCTGAATCCACTCATTGTGCTGCTAAGTGCCTGATGACATAGATTTCATTGCTGAGTGATACTGCTTTGTACGTAAGTACCACAAGTTCTTTATTCATTTTTTACTTTCTGTGATATTGAACTTGTACGGTAAACGAGGTTCTTGTAAACAGAGGCGTCCCAAACTTTGGGGTGGCTGTGTCTTTTTTATTTTAATTTCCCTAAACTATAGGACCATAAGTGGAAGTGCCCTAGGCTCTGTTGCTTTGTTTTTTAGATGTTTCAAGAAACACCATACACTTCTCCCGAGTGTCTGTTGGCAATTTACATCCCGCCCATCAACATAACAAGGCTCCCAGTTCTCCATGGCCTGTCCTGCCTTTCTGGATTTTACACTTTTTTCAGATGGCCCTTTTGACCGAGGGGAAGTGAGACTTCATTGTAGTGCAGATTTCCTTTGCAAGTTTGCTTGGTTGGCCAAAAAGGGCGTATGCGTTTTTTCCTGAATATATTCAGGAAAAAACGCATACGCCCTTTTTGGCCAAGTGCATCATTGTGGACGTTCTGCCTCTTTTCCTATGCTTTCAATGCAATTCCAGTCTACCTCCTGAAATCGGTTTCCTGCAATTCTGCCCCACTTTCAAGTCCTCTTGGCAGCCTTACTTCAGTATATTTTTGGATGATAGCTGTCATTTATAACTCTGCAGGTTTGTGAATTAAAGTGCCCCTGAGCTCCTTTCTTCAACTCGCTTTCTTGTGACCTGGCCGCAACACCGCAGGATGGCTTCAGGCCCTAATCTGGTTCTGGCATGGCACGCTGAGCCTTTGTTTAATTCCTCTTCCTGGTGGGAAATGAGAGTTAAATTTGCCCGTCCAGACACCTCCAGCTAGTCTCTCATTGGTTCTCCTTATTCCTGTTCATCTTCCGCAGAAATTGCAAACTGGGCCAAACAGGAGGTTAAAGGGACTGACTCTCCAAGTCGGGAGAGTGTTAGTAAAGCGTCTGGAATGTTGCACCCGAGTACCAGGGTACCAAAACTGAGACATATTTGAACACGTCTCCCGATCACATGGTTGATCATACTCTAGGTTCCACATGCATGTTTTAGCTGAAGGAAGAATACCTTAAACCTGGGTAGTTGAAACCCGTGGAATGGGTACCATGCAATATGACTTCAAAGGGTCTTCATTTGCTCAAAGAACCTCTCCAATCCTATCACTGCTGCGTTTATGCCCCTGTGCACATGCTTGATTCTCTTTCAGTGACATAGCAATCCATAGGTTTTAAGATACTTACTAGTCAGGTACATTCTTAGGCGTTTAATATGCGGTGTTGAGTCCATTTCGTTGAGCAAGGAGTAGCTCTTGTCTATTCCATATTTGGCTTAAGGAACTTTATCTGTGCTCATTTCAATCTCTGGTTTTATGCAGCACCCCAACTCACCTTTTCCCTTAAGCAAGCATAAGTTGGTTTTCTAAATTTGAGACCCTGTTCTGTTCTGTAATTCAGTTCCTGTGTAGCCAAGTTTACATTCCGTGTATTACTGATATCTTATGATGTTTCTTTTTCTGTGTGACTTATTTCAGTTAGAATCATCATACCTGAATCCACTCATTATGCTGCTACGGGCCTGATGACATAGATTTCATTGCTGAGTGATACTGCATTGTACGTAAGTACCACAAGTTCTTTATCCATTTTTCACTTTCTGTGATATTGAACTTGTACGGTAAACGAGGTTCTTGTAAACAGAGGCGTCCCAAACTTTGGGGTGGCTGTGTCTTTTTGATTTTAATTTCCCTAAGCTATAGGACCATAAGTGGAAGTGCCCTAGGCTCTGTTGCTTTTTTTTTAGATGTTTCAGGAAACACCATACACTTCTCCCGAGTGTCTGTTGGCAATTTACATCCCGCCCATCAACATAACAAGGCTCCCAGTTCTCCATGGCCTGTCCTGCCTTTCTGGATTTTACACTTTTTGCAGATGGCCCTTTTGACCGGGGGGAAGTGAGACTTCATTGTAGTGCAGATTTCCTTTGCAAGTTTGCTTGGTTGGCCAAAAAGTGTGTATGCGTTTTTTCCTGAATATATTCAGGAAAAAACGCATACGCCCTTTTTGGCCAAGTGCATCATTGTGGACGTTCTGCCTCTTTTCCTATGCTTTCAATGCAATTCCAGTCTACCTCCTGAAATCGGTTTCCTGCAATTCTGCCCCGCTTTCAAGTCCTCTTGGCAGCCTTACTTCAGTATATTTTTGGACGATAGCTGTCATTTATAACTCTGCAGGTTTGTGAATTACAGTGCCCCTGAGCTCCTTTCTTCAACTCGCTTTCTTTTGAGCTGGCCGCAACACCGCAGGATGGCTTCAGGCCCTAATCTGGTTCCGGCACGGCACGCTGAGCCTTTGGTTAATTCCTCTTCCTGGTGGGAAATGAGAGTTAAATTTGCCCGTCCAGACACCTCCAGCTAGTCTCTCATTGGTTCTCGCTATTCCTGTTCATCTTCCGCAGAAATTGCAAACTGGGCCAAACAGGAGGTTAAAGGGACTGACTCTCCATGTCGGGAGAGTGTTAGTAAAGCGTCTGGAATGTTGCACCCGAGTACCAGGGTACGAAAACTGAGACATATTTGAACACGTCTCCCGATCACATGGTTGATCATACTCTAGGTTCTACATGCATGTTTCAGCTGAAGGAAGAATACCTTAAACCTGGGTAGTTGAAACCCGTGAAATGGGTACCATGCAATATGACTTCAAAGGGTCTTCATTTGCTCAAAGAACCTCTCCAATCCTATCACTGCTGCATTTATGCCCCTGTGCACATGCTTGATTCTCTTTCAGAGACATAGCAATCCATAGGTTTTAAGATACTTACTAGTCAGGTACATTCTTAGGCGTTTAATATGCGGTGTTGAGTCCATTTCGTTGAGCAAGGAGTAGCTCTTGTCTATTCCATATTTGGCTTAAGGAACTTTATCTGTGCTCATTTCAATCTCTGGTTTTATGCAGCACCCCAACTCACCTTTTCCCTTAAGCAAGCATAAGTTGGTTTTCTAAATTTGAGACCCTGTTCTGTTCTGTAATTCAGTTCCTGTGTAGCCAAGTTTATATTCCGTGTATTACTGATATCTTATGATGTTTCTTTTTCTGTGTGACTTATTTCAGTTAGAATCATCGTACCTGAATCCACTCATTATGCTGCTACGGGCCTGATGACATAGATTTTATTGCTGAGTGATACTGCATTGTACGTAAGTACCACAAGTTCTTTATCCATTTTTCACTTTCTGTGATATTGAACTTGTATGGTAAACGAGGTTCTTGTAAACAGAGGCGTCCCAAACTTTGGGGTGGCTGTGTCTTTTTGATTTTAATTTCCCTAAGCTATAGGACCATAAGTGGAAGTGCCCTAGGCTCTGGTGCTTTTTTTTTAGATGTTTCAGGAAACACCATACACTTCTCCCGAGTGTCTGTTGGCAATTTACATACCGCCCATCAACATAACAAGGCTCCCAGTTCTCCATGGCCTGTCCTGCCTTTCTGGATTTTACACTTTTTGCAGATGGCCCTTTTGACCGGGGGGAAGTGAGACTTCATTGTAGTGCAGATTTCCTTTGCAAGTTTGCTTGGTTGGCCAAAAAGTGCGTATGCGTTTTTTCCTGAATATATTCAGGAAAAAACGCATACGCCCTTTTTGGCCAAGTGCATCATTGTGGACGTTCTGCCTCTTTTCCTATGCTTTCAATGCAATTCCAGTCTACCTCCTGAAATCGGTTTCCTGCAATTCTGCCCCGCTTTCAAGTCCTCTTGGCAGCCTTACTTCAGTATATTTTTGGACGATAGCTGTCATTTATAACTCTGCAGGTTTGTGAATTACAGTGCCCCTGAGCTCCTTTCTTCAACTCGCTTTCTTTTGAGCTGGCCGCAACACCGCAGGATGGCTTCAGGCCCTAATCAGGTTCCGGCACGGCACGCTGAGCCTTTGGTTAATTCCTCTTCCTGGTGGGAAATGAGAGTTAAATTTGCCCGTCCAGACACCTCCAGCTAGTCTCTCATTGGTTCTCGCTATTCCTGTTCATCTTCCGCAGAAATTGCAAACTGGGCCAAACAGGAGGTTAAAGGGACTGACTCTCCATGTCGGGAGAGTGTTAGTAAAGCATCTGGAATGTTGCACCCGAGTACCAGGGTACGAAAACTGAGACATATTTGAACACGTCTCCCGATCACATGGTTGATCATACTCTAGGTTCTACATGCATGTTTCACCTGAAGGAAGAATACCTTAAACCTGGTTAGTTGAAACCCGTGGAATGGGTACCATGCAATATGACTTCAAAGGGTCTTCATTTGCTCAAAGAACCTCTCCAATCCTATCACTGCTGCATTTATGCCCCTGTGCACATGCTTGATTCTCTTTCAGAGACATAGCAATCCATAGGTTTTAAGATACTTACTAGTCAGGTACATTCTTAGGCGTTTAATATGCGGTGTTGAGTCCATTTCGTTGAGCAAGGAGTAGCTCTTGTCTATTCCATATTTGGCTTAAGGAACTTTATCTGTGCTCATTTCAATCTCTGGTTTTATGCAGCACCCCAACTCACCTTTTCCCTTAAGCAAGCATAAGTTGGTTTTCTAAATTTGAGACCCTGTTCTGTTCTGTAATTCAGTTCCTGTGTAGCCAAGTTTATATTCCGTGTATTACTGATATCTTATGATGTTTCTTTTTCTGTGTGACTTATTTCAGTTAGAATCATCGTACCTGAATCCACTCATTATGCTGCTACGGGCCTGATGACATAGATTTCATTGCTGAGTGATACTGCATTGTACGTAAGTACCACAAGTTCTTTATCCATTTTTCACTTTCTGTGATATTGAACTTGTACGGTAAACGAGGTTCTTGTAAACAGAGGCGTCCCAAACTTTGGGGTGGCTGTGTCTTTTTGATTTTAATTTCCCTAAGCTATAGGACCATAAGTGGAAGTGCCCTAGGCTCTGTTGCTTTGTTTTTTAGATGTTTCAGGAAACACCATACACTTCTCCCGAGTGTCTGTTGGCAATTTACATCCCGCCCATCAACATAACAAGGCTCCCAGTTCTCCATGGCCTGTCCTGCCTTTCTGGATTTTACACTTTTTGCAGATGGCCCTTTTGACCGGGGGGAAGTGAGACTTCATTGTAGTGCAGATTTCCTTTGCAAGTTTGCTTGGTTGGCCAAAAAGGGCGTATGCGTTTTTTCCTGAATATATTCAGGAAAAAACGCATACGCCCTTTTTGGCCAAGTGCATCATTGTGGACGTTCTGCCTCTTTTCCTATGCTTTCAATACAATTCCAGTCTACCTCCTGAAATCGGTTTCCTGCAATTCTGCCCCGCTTTCAAGTCCTCTTGGCAGCCTTACTTCAGTATATTTTTGGACGATAGCTGTCATTTATAACTCTGCAGGTTTGTGAATTACAGTGCCCCTGAGCTCCTTTCTTCAACTCGCTTTCTTTTGAGCTGGCCGAACACCGCAGGATGGCTTCAGGCCCTAATCTGGTTCCGGCACGGCACGCTGAGCCTTTGGTTAATTCCTCTTCCTGGTGGGAAATGAGAGTTAAATTTGCCCGTCCAGACACCTCCAGCTAGTCTCTCATTGGTTCTCGCTATTCCTGTTCATCTTCCGCAGAAATTGCAAACTGGGCCAAACAGGAGGTTAAAGGGACTGACTCTCCATGTCGGGAGAGTGTTAGTAAAGCGTCTGGAATGTTGCACCCGAGTACCAGGGTACGAAAACTGAGACATATTTGAACACGTCTCCCGATCACATGGTTGATCATACTCTAGTTTCTACATGCATGTTTCAGCTGAAGGAAGAATACCTTAAACCTGGGTAGTTGAAACCCGTGGAATGGGTACCATGCAATATGACTTCAAAGGGTCTTCATTTGATCACCGAACCTCTCTAATCCTATCACTGCTGCGTTTATGCCAGTGTACACACGCTTGATTCTCTTTTGGAGACATAGCAATCAATACGTTTTAAGATACTTACTAGTCAGGTACATTCTTAGGCGTTTGATATGGGGTGTTGAGTCCATTTCATTGAGCAAGGAGTAGCTCTTGTCTATTCCATATTTGGCTTAAGGAACTTTATCTGTGCTCATTTCAATCTCTGGTTTTATGCAGCACCCCAACTCACCTTTCCCCTTAAGCAAGCATAAGATGGTTTTCTAAATTTGAGACCCTGTTCTGTTTTGGAATTCAGTTCCTGTGTAGCCAAGTATACATTCCGTGTATTACTGATATCTTATGATGTTTCTTTTTCTTTATGACTTATTTCAGTTAGAATCATCGTACCTGAATCCACTCATTATGCTGCTACGGGTCTGATGACATAGATTTCATTGCTGAGTGATACTGCATTGTACGTAAGTACCACAAGTTCTTTATCCATTTTTCACTTTCTGTGATATTGAACTTGTACGGTAAACGAGGTTCTTGTAAACAGAGGCGTCCCAAACTTTGGGGTGGCTGTGTCTTTTTGATTTTAATTTCCCTAAGCTATAGGACCACAAGTGGAAGTGCACTAGGCTCTGTTGCTTTGTTTTTTAGATGTTTCAGGAAACACCATACACTTCTCCCAAGTGTCTGTTGGCAATTTACATCCCGCCCATCAGCATAACAAGGCTCCCAGTTCTCCATGGCCTGTCCTGACTTTCTGGATTTTACACTTTTTTCAGATGGCCCTTTTGACCGGGGGGAAGTGAGACTTCATTGTAGTGCAGATTTCCTTTGCAAGCTTGCTTGGTTGGCCAAAAAGGGCGTATGCGTTTTTTCCTGAATATATTCAGGAAAAAACGCATACGCCCTTTTTGGCCAAGTGCATCATTGTGGACGTTCTGCCTCTTTTCCTATGCTTTCAATGCAATTCCAGTCTACCTCCTGAAATCGGTTTCCTGCAATTCTGCCCCGCTTTCAAGTCCTCTTGGCAGCCTTACTTCAGTATATTTTTGGACGATAGCTGTCATTTATAACTCTGCAGGTTTGTGAATTACAGTGCCCCTGAGCTCCTTTCTTCAACTCGCTTTCTTGTGACCTGGCCGCAACACCGCAGGATGGCTTCAGGCCCTAATCTGGTTCCGGCACGGCACGCTGAGCCTTTGGTTATTTCCTCTTCCTGGTGGGAAATGAGAGTTAAATTTGCCCGTCCAGACACCTCCAGCTAGTCTCTCATTGGTTCTCGCTATTCCTGTTCATCTTCCGCAGAAATTGCAAACTGGGCCAAACAGGAGGTTAAAGGGACTGACTCTCGAAGTCGGGAGAGTGTTAGTAAAGCATCTCGAAAGTTGCACCCGAGTACCAGGGTACGAAAACTGAGACATATTTGAACACGTCTCCTGATCACATGGTTGATCATACTCTAGGTTCCACATGCATGTTTTAGCTGAAAGAAGAATACCTTAAATCTGGGTAGTTGAAACCCGTGGAATGGGTACCATGCAATATGACTTCAAAGGGTCTTCATTTGCTCACCGAACCTCTCCAATCCTATCACTGCTGCGTTTATGCCCCTGTACACACGCTTGATTCTCTTTTGGAGACCTAGCAATCTATAGGTTTTAAGATACTTACTAGTCAGGTACATTCTTAGGCGTTTAATATGGGGTGTTGAGTCCTTTTCGTTGAGCAAGGAGTAGCTCTTGTCTATTCAATATTTGGCTTAAGGAACTTTATCTGTGCTCATTTCAATCTCTGGTTTTATGCAGCACCCCAACTCACCTTTCCCCTTAAGCAAGCATAAGTTGGTTTTCTAAATTTGAGACCCTGTTCTGTTCTGTAATTCAGTTCCTGTGTAGCCAAGTTTACATTCCGTGTATTACTGATATCTTATGATGTTTCTTTTTCTGTGTGACTTATTTCAGTTAGAATCATCATACCTGAATCCACTCATTGTGCTGCTAAGGGCCTGATGACATAGATTTCATTGCTGAGTGATATTGCTTTGTAAGTAAATACCACAACTTCTTTATCCATTTTTCACTTTCTGCGATGTTGAACTTGTACTGTAAACGAGGTTCTTGTAAACAGAGGCGTCCCAAACTTTGGGGTGGCTGTGTCTTTTTGATTTTAATTTCCCTAAGCTATAGGACCATAAGTGGAAGTGCCCTAGGCTCTGTTGCTTTGTTTTTTAGATGTTTCAGGAAACACCATACACTTCTCCCGAGTGTCTGTTGGCAATTTACATCCCGCCCATCAGCATAACAAGGCTCCCAGTTCTCCATGGCCTGTCCTGCCTTTCTGGATTTTACACTTTTTGCAGATGGCCCTTTTGACCTGGGGGAAGTGAGACTTCATTGTAGTGCAGATTTCCTTTGCAAGCTTGCTTGGTTGGCCAAAAAGGGCGTATGCGTTTTTTCCTGAATATATTCAGGAAAAAACGCATACGCCCTTTTTGGCCAAGTGCATCATTGTGGACGTTCTGCCTCTTTTCCTATGCTTTCAATGCAATTCCAGTCTACCTCCTGAAATCGGTTTCCTGCAATTCTGCCCCGCTTTCAAGTCCTCTTGGCAGCCTTACTTCAGTATATTTTTGGACGATAGCTGTCATTTATAACTCTGCAGGTTTGTGAATTACAGTGCCCCTGAGCTCCTTTCTTCAACTCGCTTTCTTTTGAGCTGGCCGCAACACCGCAGGATGGCTTCACGTCCTAATCTGGTTCCGGCACGGCACGCTGAGCCTTTGGTTATTTCCTCTTCCTGGTGGGAAATGAGAGTTAAATTTGCCCGTCCAGACACCTCCAGCTAGTCTCTCATTGGTTCTCGCTATTCCTGTTCATCTTCCGCAGAAATTGCAAAATGGGTCAAACAGGAGGTTAAAGGCGCTGACTCTCCAAGTGGGGAGAGTGTTAGTAAAGCGTCTGGAATGTTTCACCCGAGTACCAGGGGAGGAAAACTGAGACATATTTGAACACGTCTGCCGTCCACATGGTTGATCATACACTGGGTTCCACATGCATGTTTTAGCTGAAGGAAGAATACCTTAAACCTGGAGAGTTGAGGCCCGTGGAATGGGTACCATGCAATATGACTTCAAAGGGTCTTCATTTGCTCACCAAACCTCTCCAATCCTATCACTGCTGCGTTTATGCCCCTGTACACACGCTTGATTCTCTTTTGGAGACATAGCAATCCATAGGTTTTAAGATACTTAGTATTCAGGTACATTCTTAGGCGTTTAATATGGGGTGTTGAGTCCTTTTCGTTGAGCAAGGAGTAGCTCTTGTCTATTCCATATTTGGCTTAAGGAACTTTATCTGTGCTCATTTCAATCTCTGGTTTTATGCAGCACCCCAACTCACCTTTCCCCTTAAGCAAGCATAAGTTGGTTTTCTAAATTTGAGACCCTGTTCTGTATTCGAATTCAGTTCCTGTGTAGCCAAGTTTACATTCCGTGTATTAGTGATATCTTATGATGTTTCTTTTTCTGTGTGACTTATTTCAGTTAGAATCATCGTACCTGAATCCACTCATCATGCTGCTACGGGCCTGATGACATAGATTTCATTGCTGAGTGATACTGCATTGTACGTAAGTACCACAAGTTCTTTATCCATTTTTCACTTTCTGTGATATTGAACTTGTACGGTAAACGAGGTTCTTGTAAACAGAGGCGTCCCAAACTTTGGGGTGGCTGTGTCTTTTTGATTTTAATTTCCCTAAGCTATAGGACCATAAGTGGAAGTGCCCTAGGCTCTGTTGCTTTGTTTTTTAGATGTTTCAGGAAACACCATACACTTCTCCCGAGTGTCTCTTGGCAATTTACATCCCGCCCATCAGCATAACAAGGCTCCCAGTTCTCCATGGCCTGTCCTGCCTTTCTGGATTTTACACTTTTTTCAGATGGCCCTTTTGACCGGGGGGAAGTGAGACTTCATTGTAGTGCAGATTTCCTTTGCAAGCTTGCTTGGTTGGCCAAAAAGGGCGTATGCGTTTTTTCCTGAATATATTCAGGAAAAAACGCATACGCCCTTTTTGGCCAAGTGCATCATTGTGGACGTTCTGCCTCTTTTCCTATGCTTTCAATGCAATTCCAGTCTACCTCCTGAAATCGGTTTCCTGCAATTCTGCCCCGCTTTCAAGTCCTCTTGGCAGCCTTACTTCAGTATATTTTTGGACGATAGCTGTCATTTATAACTCTGCAGGTTTGTGAATTACAGTACCCCTGAGCTCCTTTCTTCAACTCGCTTTCTTGTGACCTGGCCGCAACACCGCAGGATGGCTTCAGGCCCTAATCTGGTTCCGGCACGGCACGTTGAGCCTTTGGTTATTTCCTCTTCCTGGTGGGAAATGAGAGTTAAATTTGCCCGTCCAGACACCTCCAGCTAGTCTCTCATTGGTTCTCGCTATTCCTGTTCATCTTCCGCAGAAATTGCAAACTGGGCCAAACAGGAGGTTAAAGGGACTGACTCTCGAAGTCGGGAGAGTATTAGTAAAGCATCTCGAATGTTGCACCCGAGTACCAGGGTACGAAAACTGAGACATATTTGAACACGTCTCCTGATCACATGGTTGATCATAGTCTAGGTTCCACATGCATGTTTTAGCTGAAAGAAGAATACCTTAAATCTGGGTAGTTGAAACCCGTGGAATGGGTACCATGCAATATGACTTCAAAGGGTCTTCATTTGCTCACCGAACCTCTCCAATCCTATCACTGCTGCGTTTATGCCCCTGTACACACGCTTGATTCTCTTTCAGAGACCTAGCAATCCATAGGTTTTAAGATACTTACTAGTCAGGTACATTCTTAGGCGTTTAATATGTGGTGTTGAGTCCTTTTCGTTGAGCAAGGAGTAGCTCTTGTCTATTCCATATTTGGCTTAAGGAACTTTATCTGTGCTCATTTCAATCTCTGGTTTTATGCAGCACCCCAACTCACCTTTCCCCTTAAGCAAGCATAAGTTGGTTTTCTAAATTTGAGACCCTGTTCTGTTTTGGAATTCAGTTCCTGTGTAGCCAAGTTTACATTCCGTGTATTACTGATATCTTATGATGTTTCTTTTTCTGTGTGACTTATTTCAGTTAGAATCATCATACCTGAATCCACTCATTGTGCTGCTAAGGGCCTGATGACATAGATTTCATTGCTGAGTGATATTGCTTTGTAAGTAAATACCACAACTTCTTTATCCATTTTTCACTTTCTGCGATGTTGAACTTGTACTGTAAACGAGGTTCTTGTAAACAGAGGCGTCCCAAACTTTGGGGTGGCTGTGTCTTTTTGATTTTAATTTCCCTAAGCTATAGGACCATAAGTGGAAGTGCCCTAGGATCTGTTGCTTTGTTTTTTAGATATTTCAGGAAACACCATACACTTCTCCCGAGTGTCTGTTGGCAATTGACATCCCGCCCATCAGCATAACAAGGCTCGCAGTTCTCCATGGCCTGTCCTGCCTTTCTGGATTTTACACTTTTTTCAGATGGCCCTTTTGACCTGGGGGAAGTGAGACTTCATTTTAGTGCAGATTTCGTTTGCAAGCTTGCTTGGTTGGCCAAAAAGGGCGTATGCGTTTTTTCCTGAATATATTCAGGAAAAAACGCATACGCCCTTTTTGGCCAAGTGCATCATTGTGGACGTTCTGCCTCTTTTCCTATGCTTTCAATGCAATTCCAGTCTACCTCCTGAAATCGGTTTCCTGCAATTCTGCCCCGCTTTCAAGTCCTCTTGGCAGCCTTACTTCAGTATATTTTTGGACTATAGCTGTCATTTATAACTCTGCAGGTTTGTGAATTACAGTGCCCCTAAGCTCCTTTCTTCAACTCGCTTTCTTTTGAGCTGGCCGCAACACCGAAGGATGGCTTCAGGTCCTAATCTGGTTCCGGCATGGCACGCTGAGCCTTTGGTTATTTCCTCTTCCTGGTGGGAAATGAGAGTTAAATTTGCCCGTCCAGACACCTCCAGCTAGTCTCTCATTGGTTCTCGCTATTCCTGTTCATCTTCCGCAGAAATTTCAAACTGGGCCAAACAGGAGGTTAAAGGGACTGACTCTCCATGTCGGGAGAGTGTTAGTAAAGCGTCTGGAATGTTGCACCCGAGTACCAGGGTACGAAAACTGAGACATATTTGAACACGTCTCCCGATCACATGGTTGATCATACTCTAGGTTCTACATGCATGTTTCAGCTGAAGGAAGAATACCTTAAACCTGGGTAGTTGAAACCCGTGGAATGGGTACCATGCAATATGACTTCAAAGGGTCTTCATTTGATCACCGAACCTCTCTAATCCTATCACTGCTGCGTTTATGCCCGTGTACACACGCTTGATTCTCTTTTGGAGCCATAGCAATCAATACGTTTTAAGATACTTACTAGTCAGGTACATTCTTAGGCGTTTGATATGGGGTGTTGAGTCCATTTCATTGAGCAAGGAGTAGCTCTTGTCTATTCCATATTTGGCTTAAGGAACTTTATCTGTGCTCATTTCAATCTCTGGTTTTATGCAGCACCCCAACTCACCTTTCCCCTTAAGCAAGCATAAGATGGTTTTCTAAATTTGAGACCCTGTTCTGTTTTGGAATTCAGTTCCTGTGTAGCCAAGTTTACATTCCGTGTATTACTGATAACTTATGATGTTTCTTTTTCTGTATGACTTATTTCAGTTAGAATCATCGTACCTGAATCCACTCATTATGCTGCTACGGGCCTGATGACATAGATTTCATTGCTGAGTGATACTGCATTGTACGTAAGTACCACAAGTTCTTTATCCATTTTTCACTTTCTGTGATATTGAACTTGTACGGTAAACGAGGTTCTTGTAAACAGAGGCGTCCCAAACTTTGGGGTGGCTGTGTCTTTTTGATTTTAATTTCCCTAAGCTATAGGACCACAAGTGGAAGTGCCCTAGGCTCTGTTGCTTTGTTTTTTAGATGTTTCAGGAAACACCATACACTTCTCCCGAGTGTCTGTTGGCAATTTACATCCCGCCCATCAGCATAACAAGGCTCCCAGTTCTCCATGGCCTGTCCTGCCTTTCTGGATTTTACACTTTTTTCAGATGGCCCTTTTGACCGGGGGGAAGTGAGACTTCATTGTAGTGCAGATTTCCTTTGCAAGCTTGCTTGGTTGGCCAAAAAGGGCGTATGCGTTTTTTCCTGAATATATTCAGGAAAAAACGCATACACCCTTTTTGGCCAAGTGCATCATTGTGGACGTTCTGCCTCTTTTCCTATGCTTTCAATGCAATTCCAGTCTACCTCCTGAAATCGGTTTCCTGCAATTCTGCCCCGCTTTCAAGTCCTCTTGGCAGCCTTACTTCAGTATATTTTTGGACGATAGCTGTCATTTATAACTCTGCAGGTTTGTGAATTACAGTACCCCTGAGCTCCTTTCTTCAACTCGCTTTCTTGTGACCTGGCCGCAACACCGCAGGATGGCTTCAGGCCCTAATCTGGTTCCGGCACGGCACGTTGAGCCTTTGGTTATTTCCTCTTCCTGGTGGGAAATGAGAGTTAAATTTGCCCGTCCAGACACCTCCAGCTAGTCTCTCATTGGTTCTCGCTATTCCTGTTCATCTTCCGCAGAAATTGCAAACTGGGCCAAACAGGAGGTTAAAGGGACTGACTCTCGAAGTCGGGAGAGTGTTAGTAAAGCATCTCGAATGTTGCACCCGAGTACCAGGGTACGAAAACTGAGACATATTTGAACACGTCTCCTGATCACATGGTTGATCATACTCTAGGTTCCACATGCATGTTTTAGCTGAAAGAAGAATACCTTAAATCTGGGTAGTTGAAACCCGTGGAATGGGTACCATGCAATATGACTTCAAAGGGTCTTCATTTGCTCACCGAACCTCTCCAATCCTATCACTGCTGCGTTTATGCCCCTGTACACACGCTTGATTCTCTTTCAGAGACCTAGCAATCCATAGGTTTTAAGATACTTACTAGTCAGGTACATTCTTAGGCGTTTAATATGTGGTGTTGAGTCCTTTTCGTTCAGCAAGGAGTAGCTCTTGTCTATTCCATATTTGGCTTAAGGAACTTTATCTGTGCTCATTTCAATCTCTGGTTTTATGCAGCACCCCAACTCACCTTTCCCCTTAAGCAAGCATAAGTTGGTTTTCTAAATTTGAGACCCTGTTCTGTTTTGGAATTCAGTTCCTGTGTAGCCAAGTTTACATTCCGTGTATTACTGATATCTTATGATGTTTCTTTTTCTGTGTGACTTATTTCAGTTAGAATCATCATACCTGAATCCACTCATTGTGCTGCTAAGGACCTGATGACATAGATTTCATTGCTGAGTGATATTGCTTTGTAAGTAAATACCACAACTTCTTTATCCATTTTTCACTTTCTGCGATGTTGAACTTGTACTGTAAACGAGGTTCTTGTAAACAGAGGCGTCCCATACTTTGGGGTGGCTGTGTCTTTTTGATTTTAATTTCCCTAAGCTATAGGACCATAAGTGGAAGTGCCCTAGGATCTGTTGCTTTGTTTTTTAGATATTTCAGGAAACACCATACACTTCTCCCGAGTGTCTGTTGGCAATTGACATCCCGCCCATCAGCATAACAAGGCTCCCAGTTCTCCATGGCCTGTCCTGCCTTTCTGGATTTTACACTTTTTTCAGATGGCCCTTTTGACCTGGGGGAAGTGAGACTTCATTGTAGTGCAGATTTCCTTTGCAAGCTTGCTTGGTTGGCCAAAAAGGGCGTATGTGTTTTTTCCTGAATATATTCAGGAAAAAACGCATACGCCCTTTTTGGCCAAGTGCATCATTGTGGACGTTCTGCCTCTTTTCCTATGCTTTCAATGCAATTCCAGTCTACCTCCTGAAATCGGTTTCCTGCAATTCTGCCCCGCTTTCAAGTCCTCTTGGCAGCCTTACTTCAGTATATTTTTGGACGATAGCTGTCATTTATAACTCTGCAGGTTTGTGAATTACAGTGCCCCTAAGCTCCTTTCTTCAACTCGCTTTCTTTTGAGCTGGCCGCAACACCGCAGGATGGCTTCAGGTCCTAATCTGGTTCCGGCATGGCACGCTGAGCCTTTGGTTATTTCCTCTTCCTGGTGGGAAATGAGAGTTAAATTTGCCCGTCCAGACACCTCCAGCTAGTCTCTCATTGGTTCTCGCTATTCCTGTTCATCTTCCGCAGAAATTTCAAACTGGGCCAAACAGGAGGTTAAAGGGACTGACTCTCCATGTCGGGAGAGTGTTAGTAAAGCGTCTGGAATGTTGCACCCGAGTACCAGGGTACGAAAACTGAGACATATTTGAACACGTCTCCCGATCACATGGTTGATCATACTCTAGGTTCTACATGCATGTTTCAGCTGAAGGAAGAATACCTTAAACCTGGGTAGTTGAAACCCGTGGAATGGGTACCATGCAATATGACTTCAAAGGGTCTTCATTTGATCACCGAACCTCTCTAATCCTATCACTGCTGCGTTTATGCCCGTGTACACACGCTTGATTCTCTTTTGGAGCCATAGCAATCAATACGTTTTAAGATACTTACTAGTCAGGTACATTCTTAGGCGTTTGATATGGGGTGTTGAGTCCATTTCATTGAGCAAGGAGTAGCTCTTGTCTATTCCATATTTGGCTTAAGGAACTTTATCTGTGCTCATTTCAATCTCTGGTTTTATGCAGCACCCCAACTCACCTTTCCCCTTAAGCAAGCATAAGATGGTTTTCTAAATTTGAGACCCTGTTCTGTTTTGGAATTCAGTTCCTGTGTAGCCAAGTTTACATTCCGTGTATTACTGATAACTTATGATGTTTCTTTTTCTGTATGACTTATTTCAGTTAGAATCATCGTACCTGAATCCACTCATTATGCTGCTACGGGCCTGATGACATAGATTTCATTGCTGAGTGATACTGCATTGTACGTAAGTACCACAAGTTCTTTATCCATTTTTCACTTTCTGTGATATTGAACTTGTACGGTAAACGAGGTTCTTGTAAACAGAGGCGTCCCAAACTTTGGGGTGGCTGTGTCTTTTTGATTTTAATTTCCCTAAGCTATAGGACCACAAGTGGAAGTGCCCTAGGCTCTGTTGCTTTGTTTTTTAGATGTTTCAGGAAACACCATACACTTCTCCCGAGTGTCTGTTGGCAATTTACATCCCGCCCATCAGCATAACAAGGCTCCCAGTTCTCCATGGCCTGTCCTGCCTTTCTGGATTTTACACTTTTTTCAGATGGCCCTTTTGACCGGGGGGAAGTGAGACTTCATTGTAGTGCAGATTTCCTTTGCAAGCTTGCTTGGTTGGCCAAAAAGGGCGTATGCGTTTTTTCCTGAATATATTCAGGAAAAAACGCATACGCCCTTTTTGGCCAAGTGCATCATTGTGGACGTTCTGCCTCTTTTCCTATGCTTTCAATGCAATTCCAGTCTACCTCCTGAAATCGGTTTCCTGCAATTCTGCCCCGCTTTCAAGTCCTCTTGGCAGCCTTACTTCAGTATATTTTTGGACGATAGCTGTCATTTATAACTCTGCAGGTTTGTGAATTACAGTACCCCTGAGCTCCTTTCTTCAACTCGCTTTCTTGTGACCTGGCCGCAACACCGCAGGATGGCTTCAGGCCCTAATCTGGTTCCGGCACGGCACGTTGAGCCTTTGGTTATTTCCTCTTCCTGGTGGGAAATGAGAGTTAAATTTGCCCGTCCAGACACCTCCAGCTAGTCTCTCATTGGTTCTCGCTATTCCTGTTCATCTTCCGCAGAAATTGCAAACTGGGCCAAACAGGAGGTTAAAGGGACTGACTCTCGAAGTCGGGAGAGTGTTAGTAAAGCATCTCGAATGTTGCACCCGAGTACCAGGGTACGAAAACTGAGACATATTTGAACACGTCTCCTGATCACATGGTTGATCATACTCTAGGTTCCACATGCATGTTTTAGCTGAAAGAAGAATACCTTAAATCTGGGTAGTTGAAACCCGTGGAATGGGTACCATGCAATATGACTTCAAAGGGTCTTCATTTGCTCACCGAACCTCTCCAATCCTATCACTGCTGCGTTTATGCCCCTGTACACACGCTTGATTCTCTTTCAGAGACCTAGCAATCCATAGGTTTTAAGATACTTACTAGTCAGGTACATTCTTAGGCGTTTAATATGTGGTGTTGAGTCCTTTTCGTTCAGCAAGGAGTAGCTCTTGTCTATTCCATATTTGGCTTAAGGAACTTTATCTGTGCTCATTTCAATCTCTGGTTTTATGCAGCACCCCAACTCACCTTTCCCCTTAAGCAAGCATAAGTTGGTTTTCTAAATTTGAGACCCTGTTCTGTTTTGGAATTCAGTTCCTGTGTAGCCAAGTTTACATTCCGTGTATTACTGATATCTTATGATGTTTCTTTTTCTGTGTGACTTATTTCAGTTAGAATCATCATACCTGAATCCACTCATTGTGCTGCTAAGGACCTGATGACATAGATTTCATTGCTGAGTGATATTGCTTTGTAAGTAAATACCACAACTTCTTTATCCATTTTTCACTTTCTGCGATGTTGAACTTGTACTGTAAACGAGGTTCTTGTAAACAGAGGCGTCCCATACTTTGGGGTGGCTGTGTCTTTTTGATTTTAATTTCCCTAAGCTATAGGACCATAAGTGGAAGTGCCCTAGGATCTGTTGCTTTGTTTTTTAGATATTTCAGGAAACACCATACACTTCTCCCGAGTGTCTGTTGGCAATTGACATCCCGCCCATCAGCATAACAAGGCTCCCAGTTCTCCATGGCCTGTCCTGCCTTTCTGGATTTTACACTTTTTTCAGATGGCCCTTTTGACCTGGGGGAAGTGAGACTTCATTGTAGTGCAGATTTCCTTTGCAAGCTTGCTTGGTTGGCCAAAAAGGGCGTATGTGTTTTTTCCTGAATATATTCAGGAAAAAACGCATACGCCCTTTTTGGCCAAGTGCATCATTGTGGACGTTCTGCCTCTTTTCCTATGCTTTCAATGCAATTCCAGTCTACCTCCTGAAATCGGTTTCCTGCAATTCTGCCCCGCTTTCAAGTCCTCTTGGCAGCCTTACTTCAGTATATTTTTGGACGATAGCTGTCATTTATAACTCTGCAGGTTTGTGAATTACAGTGCCCCTAAGCTCCTTTCTTCAACTCGCTTTCTTTTGAGCTGGCCGCAACACCGCAGGATGGCTTCAGGTCCTAATCTGGTTCCGGCATGGCACGCTGAGCCTTTGGTTATTTCCTCTTCCTGGTGGGAAATGAGAGTTAAATTTGCCCGTCCAGACACCTCCAGCTAGTCTCTCATTGGTTCTCGCTATTCCTGTTCATCTTCCGCAGAAATTTCAAACTGGGCCAAACAGGAGGTTAAAGGGACTGACTCTCCATGTCGGGAGAGTGTTAGTAAAGCGTCTGGAATGTTGCACCCGAGTACCAGGGTACGAAAACTGAGACATATTTGAACACGTCTCCCGATCACATGGTTGATCATACTCTAGGTTCTACATGCATGTTTCAGCTGAAGGAAGAATACCTTAAACCTGGGTAGTTGAAACCCGTGGAATGGGTACCATGCAATATGACTTCAAAGGGTCTTCATTTGATCACCGAACCTCTCTAATCCTATCACTGCTGCGTTTATGCCCGTGTACACACGCTTGATTCTCTTTTGGAGCCATAGCAATCAATACGTTTTAAGATACTTACTAGTCAGGTACATTCTTAGGCGTTTGATATGGGGTGTTGAGTCCATTTCATTGAGCAAGGAGTAGCTCTTGTCTATTCCATATTTGGCTTAAGGAACTTTATCTGTGCTCATTTCAATCTCTGGTTTTATGCAGCACCCCAACTCACCTTTCCCCTTAAGCAAGCATAAGATGGTTTTCTAAATTTGAGACCCTGTTCTGTTTTGGAATTCAGTTCCTGTGTAGCCAAGTTTACATTCCGTGTATTACTGATAACTTATGATGTTTCTTTTTCTGTATGACTTATTTCAGTTAGAATCATCGTACCTGAATCCACTCATTATGCTGCTACGGGCCTGATGACATAGATTTCATTGCTGAGTGATACTGCATTGTACGTAAGTACCACAAGTTCTTTATCCATTTTTCACTTTCTGTGATATTGAACTTGTACGGTAAACGAGGTTCTTGTAAACAGAGGCGTCCCAAACTTTGGGGTGGCTGTGTCTTTTTGATTTTAATTTCCCTAAGCTATAGGACCACAAGTGGAAGTGCCCTAGGCTCTGTTGCTTTGTTTTTTAGATGTTTCAGGAAACACCATACACTTCTCCCGAGTGTCTGTTGGCAATTTACATCCCGCCCATCAGCATAACAAGGCTCCCAGTTCTCCATGGCCTGTCCTGCCTTTCTGGATTTTACACTTTTTTCAGATGGCCCTTTTGACCGGGGGGAAGTGAGACTTCATTGTAGTGCAGATTTCCTTTGCAAGTTTGCTTGGTTGGCCAAAAAGGGCGTATGCGTTTTTTCCTGAATATATTCAGGAAAAAACGCATACGCCCTTTTTGGCCAAGTGCATCATTGTGGACGTTCTGCCTCTTTTCCTATGCTTTCAATGCAATTCCAGTCTACCTCCTGAAATCGGTTTCCTGCAATTCTGCCCCGCTTTCAAGTCCTCTTGGCAGCCTTACTTCAGTATATTTTTGGACGATAGCTGTCATTTATAACTCTGCAGGTTTGTGAATTACAGTGCCCCTGAGCTCCTTTCTTCAACTCGCTTTCTTTTGATCTGGCCGCAACACCGCAGGATGGCTTCAGGCCCTAATCTGGTTCCGGCACGGCACGCTGAGCCTTTGGTTAATTCCTCTTCCTGGTGGGAAATGAGAGTTAAATTTGCCCGTCCAGACACCTCCAGCTAGTCTCTCATTGGTTCTCGCTATTCCTGTTCATCTTCCGCAGAAATTGCAAACTGGGCCAAACAGGAGGTTAAAGGGACTGACTCTCCATGTCGGGAGAGTGTTAGTAAAGCGTCTGGAATGTTGCACCCGAGTACCAGGGTACGAAAACTGAGACATATTTGAACACGTCTCCCGATCACATGGTTGATCATACTCTAGGTTCTACATGCATGTTTCAGCTGAAGGAAGAATACCTTAAACCTGGGTAGTTGAAACCCGTGGAATGGGTACCATGCAATATGACTTCAAAGGGTCTTCATTTGATCACCGAACCTCTCTAATCCTATCACTGCTGCGTTTATGCCCGTGTACACACGCTTGATTCTCTTTTGGAGACATAGCAATCAATACGTTTTGAGATACTTACTAGTCAGGTACATTCTTAGGCGTTTGATATGGGGTGTTGAGTCCATTTCGTTGAGCAAGGAGTAGCTCTTGTCTATTCCATATTTGGCTTAAGGAACTTTATCTGTGCTCATTTCAATCTCTGGTTTTATGCAGCACCCCAACTCACCTTTCCCCTTAAGCAACCATAAGTTGGTTTTCTAAATTTGAGACCCTGTTCTGTTCTGTAATTCAGTTCCTGTGTAGCCAAGTTTACATTCCGTGTATTACTGATATCTTATGATGTTTCTTTTTCTGTGTGACTTATTTCAGTTAGAATCATCATACCTGAATCCACTCATTGTGCTGCTAAGTGCCTGATGACATAGATTTCATTGCTGAGTGATACTGCTTTGTACGTAAGTACCACAAGTTCTTTATCCATTTTTCACTTTCTGTGATATTGAACTTGTACGGTAAACGAGGTTCTTGTAAACAGAGGCGTCCCAAACTTTGGGGTGGCTGTGTCTTTTTGATTTTAATTTCCCTAAGCTATAGGACCATAAGTGGAAGTGCCCTAGGCTCTGTTGCTTTGTTTTTTAGATGTTTCAGGAAACACCATACACTTCTCCCGAGTGTCTGTTGGCAATTTACATCCCGCCCATCAACATAACAAGGATCCCAGTTCTCCATGGCCTGTCCTGCCTTTCTGGATTTTACACTTTTTTCAGATGGCCCTTTTGACCGAGGGGAAGTGAGACTTCATTGTAGTGCAGATTTCCTTTGCAAGTTTGCTTGGTTGGCCAAAAAGGGCGTATGCGTTTTTTCCTGAATATATTCAGGAAAAAACGCATACGCCCTTTTTGGCCAAGTGCATCATTGTGGACGTTCTGCCTCTTTTCCTATGCTTTCAATGCAATTCCAGTCTACCTCCTGAAATCGGTTTCCTGCAATTCTGCCCCGCTTTCAAGTCCTCTTGGCAGCCTTACTTCAGTATATTTTTGGACGATAGCTGTCATTTATAACTCTGCAGGTTTGTGAATTAAAGTGCCCCTGAGCTCCTTTCTTCAACTCGCTTTCTTGTGACCTGCCCGCAATACCGCAGGATGGCTTCAGGCCCTAATCTGGTTCTGGCATGGCACGCTGAGCCTTTGTTTAATTCCTCTTCCTGGTGGGAAATGAGAGTTAAATTTGCCCGTCCAGACACCTCCAGCTAGTCTCTCATTGGTTCTCCTTATTCCTGTTCATCTTCCGCAGAAATTGCAAACTGGGCCAAACAGGAGGTTAAAGGGACTGACTCTCCAAGTCGGGAGAGTGTTAGTAAAGCGTCTGGAATGTTGCACCCGAGTACCAGGGTACCAAAACTGAGACATATTTGAACACGTCTCCTGATCACATGGTTGATCATACTCTAGGTTCCACATGCATGTTTTAGCTGAAAGAAGAATACCTTAAATCTGGGTAGTTGAAACCCGTGGAATGGGTACCATGCAATATGACTTCAAAGGGTCTTCATTTGCTCACCGAACCTCTCCAATCCTATCACTGCTGCGTTTATGCCCCTGTACACACGCTTGATTCTCTTTCAGAGACCTAGCAATCCATAGGTTTTAAGATACTTACTAGTCAGGTACATTCTTAGGCGTTTAATATGGGGTGTTGAGTCCTTTTCGTTGAGCAAGGAGTAGCTCTTGTCTATTCCATATTTGGCTTAAGGAACTTTATCTGTGCTCATTTCAATCTCTGGTTTTATGCAGCACCCCAACTCACCTTTCTCCTTAAGCAAGCATAAGTTGGTTTTCTAAATTTGAGACCCTGTTCTGTTCTGTAATTCAGTTCCTGTGTAGCCAAGTTTACATTCCATGTATTACTGATATCTTATGATGTTTCTTTTTCTGTGTGACTTATTTCAGTTAGAATCATCATACCTGAATCCACTCATTGTGCTGCTAAGGGCCTGATGACATAGATTTCATTGCTGAGTGATATTGCTTTGTAAGTAAATACCACAACTTCTTTATCCATTTTTCACTTTCTGCGATGTTGAACTTGTACTGTAAACGAGGTTCTTGTAAACAGAGGCGTCCCAAACTTTGGGGTGGCTGTGTCTTTTTGATTTTAATTTCCCTAAGCTATAGGACCATAAGTGGAAGTACCCTAGGATCTGTTGCTTTGTTTTTTAGATATTTCAGGAAACACCATACACTTCTCCCGAGTGTCTGTTGGCAATTTACATCCCGCCCATCAGCATAACAAGGCTCCCAGTTCTCCATGGCCTGTCCTGCCTTTCTGGATTTTACACTTTTTTCAGATGGCCCTTTTGACCTGGGGGAAGTGAGACTTCATTGTAGTGCAGATTTCCTTTGCAAGCTTGCTTGGTTGGCCAAAAAGTGCGTATGCGTTTTTTCCTGAATATATTCAGGAAAAAACGCATACGCCCTTTTTGGCCAAGTGCATCATTGTGGACGTTCTGCCTCTTTTCCTATGCTTTCAATGCAATTCCAGTCTACCTCCTGAAATCGGTTTCCTGCAATTCTGCCCCGCTTTCAAGTCCTCTTGGCAGCCTTACTTCAGTATATTTTTGGACGATAGCTGTCATTTATAACTGCAGGTTTGTGAATTACAGTGCCCCTGAGCTCCTTTCTTCAACTCGCTTTCTTTTGAGCTGGCCGCAACACCGCAGGATGGCTTCAGGTCCTAATCTGGTTCCGGCACGGCACGCTGAGCCTTTGGTTATTTCCTCTTCCTGGTGGGAAATGAGAGTTAAATTTGCCCGTCCAGACACCTCCAGCTAGTCTCTCATTGGTTCTCGCTATGCCTGTTCATCTTCCGCAGAAATTGCAAAATGGGTCAAACAGGAGGTTAAAGGCGCTGACTCTCCAAGTGGGGAGAGTGTTAGTAAAGCGTCTGGAATGTTTCACCCGAGTACCAGGGGAGGAAAACTGAGACATATTTGAACACGTCTCCCGTCCACATGGTTGATCATACCCTGGGTTCCACATGCATGTTTTAGCTGAAGGAAGAATACCTTAAACCTGGAGAGTTGAGGCCCGTGGAATGGGTACCATGCAATATGACTTCAAAGGGTCTTCATTTGCTCACCGAACCTCTCCAATCCTATCACTACTGCGTTTATGCCCCTGTACACACGCTTGATTCTCTTTTGGAGACATAGCAATCCATAGGTTTTAAGATACTTAGTATTCAGGTACATTCTTAGGCGTTTAATATGGGGTGTTGAGTCCTTTTCGTTGAGCAAGGAGTAGCTCTTGTCTATTACATATTTGGCTTAAGGAACTTTATCTGTGCTCATTTCAATCTCTGGTTTTATGCAGCACCCCAACTCACCTTTCCCCTTAATCAAGCATAAGTTGGTTTTCTAAATTTGAGACCCTGTTCTGTATTCGAATTCAGTTCCTGTGTAGCCAAGTTTACATTCCGTGTATTAGTGATATCTTATGATGTTTCTTTTTCTGTGAGACTTATTTCAGTTAGAATCATCGTACCTGAATCCACTCATCATGCTGCTACGGGCCTGATGACATAGATTTCATTGCTGAGTGATACTGCATTGTACGTAAGTACCACAAGTTCTTTATCCATTTTTCACTTTGTGTGATATTGAACTTGTACGGTAAACGAGGTTCTTGTAAACAGAGGCGTCCCAAACTTTGGGGTGGCTGTGTCTTTTTGATTTTAATTTCCCTAAGCTATAGGACCACAAGTGGAAGTGCCCTAGGCTCTGTTGCTTTGTTTTTGAGATGTTTCAGGAAACACCATACACTTCTCCCGAGTGTCTGTTGGCAATTTACATCCCGCCCATCAGCATAACAAGGCTCCCAGTTCTCCATGGCCTGTCCTGCCTTTCTGGATTTTACACTTTTTTCAGATGGCCCTTTTGACCGGGGGGAAGTGAGACTTCATTGTAGTGCAGATTTCCTTTGCAAGTTTGCTTGGTTGGCCAAAAAGGGCGTATGCGTTTTTTCCTGAATATATTCAGGAAAAAACGCATACGCCCTTTTTGGCCAAGTGCATCATTGTGGACGTTCTGCCTCTTTTCCTATGCTTTCAATGCAATTCCAGTCTACCTCCTGAAATCGGTTTCCTGCAATTCTGCCCCGCTTTCAAGTCCTCTTGGCAGCCTTACTTCAGTATATTTTTGGACGATAGCTGTCATTTATAACTCTGCAGGTTTGTGAATTACAGTGCCCCTGAGCTCCTTTCTTCAACTCGCTTTCTTTTGATCTGGCCGCAACACCGCAGGATGGCTTCAGGCCCTAATCTGGTTCCGGCACGGCACGCTGAGCCTTTGGTTAATTCCTCTTCCTGGTGGGAAATGAGAGTTAAATTTGCCCGTCCAGACACCTCCAGCTAGTCTCTCATTGGTTCTCGCTATTCCTGTTCATCTTCCGCAGAAATTGCAAACTGGGCCAAACAGGAGGTTAAAGGGACTGACTCTCCATGTCGGGAGAGTGTTAGTAAAGCGTCTGGAATGTTGCACCCGAGTACCAGGGTACGAAAACTGAGACATATTTGAACACGTCTCCCGATCACATGGTTGATCATACTCTAGGTTCTACATGCATGTTTCAGCTGAAGGAAGAATACCTTAAACCTGGGTAGTTGAAACCCGTGGAATGGGTACCATGCAATATGACTTCAAAGGGTCTTCATTTGATCACCGAACCTCTCTAATCCTATCACTGCTGCGTTTATGCCCGTGTACACACGCTTGATTCTCTTTTGGAGACATAGCAATCAATACGTTTTGAGATACTTACTAGTCAGGTACATTCTTAGGCGTTTGATATGGGGTGTTGAGTCCATTTCGTTGAGCAAGGAGTAGCTCTTGTCTATTCCATATTTGGCTTAAGGAACTTTATCTGTGCTCATTTCAATCTCTGGTTTTATGCAGCACCCCAACTCACCTTTCCCCTTAAGCAACCATAAGTTGGTTTTCTAAATTTGAGACCCTGTTCTGTTCTGTAATTCAGTTCCTGTGTAGCCAAGTTTACATTCCGTGTATTACTGATATCTTATGATGTTTCTTTTTCTGTGTGACTTATTTCAGTTAGAATCATCATACCTGAATCCACTCATTGTGCTGCTAAGTGCCTGATGACATAGATTTCATTGCTGAGTGATACTGCTTTGTACGTAAGTACCACAAGTTCTTTATCCATTTTTCACTTTCTGTGATATTGAACTTGTACGGTAAACGAGGTTCTTGTAAACAGAGGCGTCCCAAACTTTGGGGTGGCTGTGTCTTTTTGATTTTAATTTCCCTAAGCTATAGGACCATAAGTGGAAGTGCCCTAGGCTCTGTTGCTTTGTTTTTTAGATGTTTCAGGAAACACCATACACTTCTCCCGAGTGTCTGTTGGCAATTTACATCCCGCCCATCAACATAACAAGGATCCCAGTTCTCCATGGCCTGTCCTGCCTTTCTGGATTTTACACTTTTTTCAGATGGCCCTTTTGACCGAGGGGAAGTGAGACTTCATTGTAGTGCAGATTTCCTTTGCAAGTTTGCTTGGTTGGCCAAAAAGGGCGTATGCGTTTTTTCCTGAATATATTCAGGAAAAAACGCATACGCCCTTTTTGGCCAAGTGCATCATTGTGGACGTTCTGCCTCTTTTCCTATGCTTTCAATGCAATTCCAGTCTACCTCCTGAAATCGGTTTCCTGCAATTCTGCCCCGCTTTCAAGTCCTCTTGGCAGCCTTACTTCAGTATATTTTTGGACGATAGCTGTCATTTATAACTCTGCAGGTTTGTGAATTAAAGTGCCCCTGAGCTCCTTTCTTCAACTCGCTTTCTTGTGACCTGCCCGCAATACCGCAGGATGGCTTCAGGCCCTAATCTGGTTCTGGCATGGCACGCTGAGCCTTTGTTTAATTCCTCTTCCTGGTGGGAAATGAGAGTTAAATTTGCCCGTCCAGACACCTCCAGCTAGTCTCTCATTGGTTCTCCTTATTCCTGTTCATCTTCCGCAGAAATTGCAAACTGGGCCAAACAGGAGGTTAAAGGGACTGACTCTCCAAGTCGGGAGAGTGTTAGTAAAGCGTCTGGAATGTTGCACCCGAGTACCAGGGTACCAAAACTGAGACATATTTGAACACGTCTCCTGATCACATGGTTGATCATACTCTAGGTTCCACATGCATGTTTTAGCTGAAAGAAGAATACCTTAAATCTGGGTAGTTGAAACCCGTGGAATGGGTACCATGCAATATGACTTCAAAGGGTCTTCATTTGCTCACCGAACCTCTCCAATCCTATCACTGCTGCGTTTATGCCCCTGTACACACGCTTGATTCTCTTTCAGAGACCTAGCAATCCATAGGTTTTAAGATACTTACTAGTCAGGTACATTCTTAGGCGTTTAATATGGGGTGTTGAGTCCTTTTCGTTGAGCAAGGAGTAGCTCTTGTCTATTCCATATTTGGCTTAAGGAACTTTATCTGTGCTCATTTCAATCTCTGGTTTTATGCAGCACCCCAACTCACCTTTCTCCTTAAGCAAGCATAAGTTGGTTTTCTAAATTTGAGACCCTGTTCTGTTCTGTAATTCAGTTCCTGTGTAGCCAAGTTTACATTCCATGTATTACTGATATCTTATGATGTTTCTTTTTCTCTGTGACTTATTTCAGTTAGAATCATCATACCTGAATCCACTCATTGTGCTGCTAAGGGCCTGATGACATAGATTTCATTGCTGAGTGATATTGCTTTGTAAGTAAATACCACAACTTCTTTATCCATTTTTCACTTTCTGCGATGTTGAACTTGTACTGTAAACGAGGTTCTTGTAAACAGAGGCGTCCCAAACTTTGGGGTGGCTGTGTCTTTTTGATTTTAATTTCCCTAAGCTATAGGACCATAAGTGGAAGTACCCTAGGATCTGTTGCTTTGTTTTTTAGATATTTCAGGAAACACCATACACTTCTCCCGAGTGTCTGTTGGCAATTTACATCCCGCCCATCAGCATAACAAGGCTCCCAGTTCTCCATGGCCTGTCCTGCCTTTCTGGATTTTACACTTTTTTCAGATGGCCCTTTTGACCTGGGGGAAGTGAGACTTCATTGTAGTGCAGATTTCCTTTGCAAGCTTGCTTGGTTGGCCAAAAAGGGCGTATGCGTTTTTTCCTGAATATATTCAGGAAAAAACGCATACGCACTTTTTGGCCAAGTGCATCATTGTGGACGTTCTGCCTCTTTTCCTATGCTTTCAATGCAATTCCAGTCTACCTCCTGAAATCGGTTTCCTGCAATTCTGCCCCGCTTTCAAGTCCTCTTGGCAGCCTTACTTCAGTATATTTTTGGACGATAGCTGTCATTTATAACTGCAGGTTTGTGAATTACAGTGCCCCTGAGCTCCTTTCTTCAACTCGCTTTCTTTTGAGCTGGCCGCAACACCGCAGGATGGCTTCAGGTCCTAATCTGGTTCCGGCACGGCACGCTGAGCCTTTGGTTATTTCCTCTTCCTGGTGGGAAATGAGAGTTAAATTTGCCCGTCCAGACACCTCCAGCTAGTCTCTCATTGGTTCTCGCTATGCCTGTTCATCTTCCGCAGAAATTGCAAAATGGGTCAAACAGGAGGTTAAAGGCGCTGACTCTCCAAGTGGGGAGAGTGTTAGTAAAGCGTCTGGAATGTTTCACCCGAGTACCAGGGGAGGAAAACTGAGACATATTTGAACACGTCTCCCGTCCACATGGTTGATCATACTCTGGGTTCCACATGCATGTTTTAGCTGAAGGAAGAATACCTTAAACCTGGAGAGTTGAGGCCCGTGGAATGGGTACCATGCAATATGACTTCAAAGGGTCTTCATTTGCTCACCGAACCTCTCCAATCCTATCACTACTGCGTTTATGCCCCTGTACACACGCTTGATTCTCTTTTGGAGACATAGCAATCCATAGGTTTTAAGATACTTAGTATTCAGGTACATTCTTAGGCGTTTAATATGGGGTGTTGAGTCCTTTTCGTTGAGCAAGGAGTAGCTCTTGTCTATTACATATTTGGCTTAAGGAACTTTATCTGTGCTCATTTCAATCTCTGGTTTTATGCAGCACCCCAACTCACCTTTCCCCTTAATCAAGCATAAGTTGGTTTTCTAAATTTGAGACCCTGTTCTGTATTCGAATTCAGTTCCTGTGTAGCCAAGTTTACATTCCGTGTATTAGTGATATCTTATGATGTTTCTTTTTCTGTGAGACTTATTTCAGTTAGAATCATCGTACCTGAATCCACTCATCATGCTGCTACGGGCCTGATGACATAGATTTCATTGCTGAGTGATACTGCATTGTACGTAAGTACCACAAGTTCTTTATCCATTTTTCACTTTGTGTGATATTGAACTTGTACGGTAAACGAGGTTCTTGTAAACAGAGGCGTCCCAAACTTTGGGGTGGCTGTGTCTTTTTGATTTTAATTTCCCTAAGCTATAGGACCACAAGTGGAAGTGCCCTAGGCTCTGTTGCTTTGTTTTTTAGATGTTTCAGGAAACACCATACACTTCTCCCGAGTGTCTGTTGGCAATTTACATCCCGCCCATCAGCATAACAAGGCTCCCAGTTCTCCATGGCCTGTCCTGCCTTTCTGGATTTTACACTTTTTTCAGATGGCCCTTTTGACCTGGGGGAAGTGAGACTTCATTGTAGTGCAGATTTCCTTTGCAAGCTTGCTTGGTTGGCCAAAAAGGGCGTATGCGTTTTTTCCTGAATATATTCAGGAAAAAACGCATACGCCCTTTTTGGCCAAGTGCATCATTGTGGACGTTCTGCCTCTTTTCCTATGCTTTCAATGCAATTCCAGTCTACCTCCTGAAATCGGTTTCCTGCAATTCTGCCCCGCTTTCAAGTCCTCTTGGCAGCCTTACTTCAGTATATTTTTGGACGATAGCTGTCATTTATAACTGCAGGTTTGTGAATTACAGTGCCCCTGAGCTCCTTTCTTCAACTCGCTTTCTTTTGAGCTGGCCGCAACACCGCAGGATGGCTTCAGGTCCTAATCTGGTTCCGGCACGGCACACTGAGCCTTTGGTTATTTCCTCTTCCTGGTGGGAAATGAGAGTTAAATTTGCCCGTCCAGACACCTCCAGCTAGTCTCTCATTGGTTCTCGCTATGCCTGTTCATCTTCCGCAGAAATTGCAAAATGGGTCAAACAGGAGGTTAAAGGCGCTGACTCTCCAAGTGGGGAGAGTGTTAGTAAAGCGTCTGGAATGTTTCACCCGAGTACCAGGGGAGGAAAACTGAGACATATTTGAACACGTCTCCCGTCCACATGGTTGATCATACTCTGGGTTCCACATGCATGTTTTAGCTGAAGGAAGAATACCTTAAACCTGGAGAGTTGAGGCCCGTGGAATGGGTACCATGCAATATGACTTCAAAGGGTCTTCATTTGCTCACCGAACCTCTCCAATCCTATCACTACTGCGTTTATGCCCCTGTACACACGCTTGATTCTCTTTTGGAGACATAGCAATCCATAGGTTTTAAGATACTTAGTATTCAGGTACATTCTTAGGCGTTTAATATGGGGTGTTGAGTCCTTTTCGTTGAGCAAGGAGTAGCTCTTGTCTATTACATATTTGGCTTAAGGAACTTTATCTGTGCTCATTTCAATCTCTGGTTTTATGCAGCACCCCAACTCACCTTTCCCCTTAATCAAGCATAAGTTGGTTTTCTAAATTTGAGACCCTGTTCTGTATTCGAATTCAGTTCCTGTGTAGCCAAGTTTACATTCCGTGTATTAGTGATATCTTATGATGTTTCTTTTTCTGTGAGACTTATTTCAGTTAGAATCATCGTACCTGAATCCACTCATCATGCTGCTACGGGCCTGATGACATAGATTTCATTGCTGAGTGATACTGCATTGTACGTAAGTACCACAAGTTCTTTATCCATTTTTCACTTTGTGTGATATTGAACTTGTACGGTAAACGAGGTTCTTGTAAACAGAGGCGTCCCAAACTTTGGGGTGGCTGTGTCTTTTTGATTTTAATTTCCCTAAGCTATAGGACCACAAGTGGAAGTGCCCTAGGCTCTGTTGCTTTGTTTTTTAGATGTTTCAGGAAACACCATACACTTCTCCCGAGTGTCTGTTGGCAATTTACATCCCGCCCATCAGCATAACAAGGCTCCCAGTTCTCCATGGCCTGTCCTGCCTTTCTGGATTTTACACTTTTTTCAGATGGCCCTTTTGACCGGGGGGAAGTGAGACTTCATTGTAGTGCAGATTTCCTTTGCAAGTTTGCTTGGTTGGCCAAAAAGGGCGTATGCGTTTTTTCCTGAATATATTCAGGAAAAAACGCATACGCCCTTTTTGGCCAAGTGCATCATTGTGGACGTTCTGCCTCTTTTCCTATGCTTTCAATGCAATTCCAGTCTACCTCCTGAAATCGGTTTCCTGCAATTCTGCCCCGCTTTCAAGTCCTCTTGGCAGCCTTACTTCAGTACATTTTTGGACGATAGCTGTCATTTATAACTCTGCAGGTTTGTGAATTACAGTGCCCCTGAGCTCCTTTCTTCAACTCGCTTTCTTTTGATCTGGCCGCAACACCGCAGGATGGCTTCAGGCCCTAATCTGGTTCCGGCACGGCACGCTGAGCCTTTGGTTAATTCCTCTTCCTGGTGGGAAATGAGAGTTAAATTTGCCCGTCCAGACACCTCCAGCTAGTCTCTCATTGGTTCTCGCTATTCCTGTTCATCTTCCGCAGAAATTGCAAACTGGGCCAAACAGGAGGTTAAAGGGACTGACTCTCCATGTCGGGAGAGTGTTAGTAAAGCGTCTGGAATGTTGCACCCGAGTACCAGGGTACGAAAACTGAGACATATTTGAACACGTCTCCCGATCACATGGTTGATCATACTCTAGGTTCTACATGCATGTTTCAGCTGAAGGAAGAATACCTTAAACCTGGGTAGTTGAAACCCGTGGAATGGGTACCATGCAATATGACTTCAAAGGGTCTTCATTTGATCACCGAACCTCTCTAATCCTATCACTGCTGCGTTTATGCCCGTGTACACACGCTTGATTCTCTTTTGGAGACATAGCAATCAATACGTTTTGAGATACTTACTAGTCAGGTACATTCTTAGGCGTTTGATATGGGGTGTTGAGTCCATTTCGTTGAGCAAGGAGTAGCTCTTGTCTATTCCATATTTGGCTTAAGGAACTTTATCTGTGCTCATTTCAATCTCTGGTTTTATGCAGCACCCCAACTCACCTTTCCCCTTAAGCAACCATAAGTTGGTTTTCTAAATTTGAGACCCTGTTCTGTTCTGTAATTCAGTTCCTGTGTAGCCAAGTTTACATTCCGTGTATTACTGATATCTTATGATGTTTCTTTTTCTGTGTGACTTATTTCAGTTAGAATCATCATACCTGAATCCACTCATTGTGCTGCTAAGTGCCTGATGACATAGATTTCATTGCTGAGTGATACTGCTTTGTACGTAAGTACCACAAGTTCTTTATCCATTTTTCACTTTCTGTGATATTGAACTTGTACGGTAAACGAGGTTCTTGTAAACAGAGGCGTCCCAAACTTTGGGGTGGCTGTGTCTTTTTGATTTTAATTTCCCTAAGCTATAGGACCATAAGTGGAAGTGCCCTAGGCTCTGTTGCTTTGTTTTTTAGATGTTTCAGGAAACACCATACACTTCTCCCGAGTGTCTGTTGGCAATTTACATCCCGCCCATCAACATAACAAGGATCCCAGTTCTCCATGGCCTGTCCTGCCTTTCTGGATTTTACACTTTTTTCAGATGGCCCTTTTGACCGAGGGGAAGTGAGACTTCATTGTAGTGCAGATTTCCTTTGCAAGTTTGCTTGGTTGGCCAAAAAGGGCGTATGCGTTTTTTCCTGAATATATTCAGGAAAAAACGCATACGCCCTTTTTGGCCAAGTGCATCATTGTGGACGTTCTGCCTCTTTTCCTATGCTTTCAATGCAATTCCAGTCTACCTCCTGAAATCGGTTTCCTGCAATTCTGCCCCGCTTTCAAGTCCTCTTGGCAGCCTTACTTCAGTATATTTTTGGACGATAGCTGTCATTTATAACTCTGCAGGTTTGTGAATTAAAGTGCCCCTGAGCTCCTTTCTTCAACTCGCTTTCTTGTGACCTGCCCGCAATACCGCAGGATGGCTTCAGGCCCTAATCTGGTTCTGGCATGGCACGCTGAGCCTTTGTTTAATTCCTCTTCCTGGTGGGAAATGAGAGTTAAATTTGCCCGTCCAGACACCTCCAGCTAGTCTCTCATTGGTTCTCCTTATTCCTGTTCATCTTCCGCAGAAATTGCAAACTGGGCCAAACAGGAGGTTAAAGGGACTGACTCTCCAAGTCGGGAGAGTGTTAGTAAAGCGTCTGGAATGTTGCACCCGAGTACCAGGGTACCAAAACTGAGACATATTTGAACACGTCTCCTGATCACATGGTTGATCATACTCTAGGTTCCACATGCATGTTTTAGCTGAAAGAAGAATACCTTAAATCTGGGTAGTTGAAACCCGTGGAATGGGTACCATGCAATATGACTTCAAAGGGTCTTCATTTGCTCACCGAACCTCTCCAATCCTATCACTGCTGCGTTTATGCCCCTGTACACACGCTTGATTCTCTTTCAGAGACCTAGCAATCCATAGGTTTTAAGATACTTACTAGTCAGGTACATTCTTAGGCGTTTAATATGGGGTGTTGAGTCCTTTTCGTTGAGCAAGGAGTAGCTCTTGTCTATTCCATATTTGGCTTAAGGAACTTTATCTGTGCTCATTTCAATCTCTGGTTTTATGCAGCACCCCAACTCACCTTTCTCCTTAAGCAAGCATAAGTTGGTTTTCTAAATTTGAGACCCTGTTCTGTTCTGTAATTCAGTTCCTGTGTAGCCAAGTTTACATTCCATGTATTACTGATATCTTATGATGTTTCTTTTTCTGTGTGACTTATTTCAGTTAGAATCATCATACCTGAATCCACTCATTGTGCTGCTAAGGGCCTGATGACATAGATTTCATTGCTGAGTGATATTGCTTTGTAAGTAAATACCACAACTTCTTTATCCATTTTTCACTTTCTGCGATGTTGAACTTGTACTGTAAACGAGGTTCTTGTAAACAGAGGCGTCCCAAACTTTGGGGTGGCTGTGTCTTTTTGATTTTAATTTCCCTAAGCTATAGGACCATAAGTGGAAGTACCCTAGGCTCTGTTGCTTTGTTTTTTAGATGTTTCAGGAAACACCATACACTTCTCCCGAGTGTCTGTTGGCAATTTACATCCCGCCCATCAGCATAACAAGGCTCCCAGTTCTCCATGGCCTGTCCTGCCTTTCTGGATTTTACACTTTTTTCAGATGGCCCTTTTGACCTGGGGGAAGTGAGACTTCATTGTAGTGCAGATTTCCTTTGCAAGCTTGCTTGGTTGGCCAAAAAGGGCGTATGCGTTTTTTCCTGAATATATTCAGGAAAAAACGCATACGCCCTTTTTGGCCAAGTGCATCATTGTGGACGTTCTGCCTCTTTTCCTATGCTTTCAATGCAATTCCAGTCTACCTCCTGAAATCGGTTTCCTGCAATTCTGCCCCGCTTTCAAGTCCTCTTGGCAGCCTTACTTCAGTATATTTTTGGACGATAGCTGTCATTTATAACTGCAGGTTTGTGAATTACAGTGCCCCTGAGCTCCTTTCTTCAACTCGCTTTCTTTTGAGCTGGCCGCAACACCGAAGGATGGCTTCAGGTCCTAATCTGGTTCCGGCACGGCACGCTGAGCCTTTGGTTATTTCCTCTTCCTGGTGGGAAATGAGAGTTAAATTTGCCCGTCCAGACACCTCCAGCTAGTCTCTCATTGGTTCTCGCTATGCCTGTTCATCTTCCGCAGAAATTGCAAAATGGGTCAAACAGGAGGTTAAAGGCGCTGACTCTCCAAGTGGGGAGAGTGTTAGTAAAGCGTCTGGAATGTTTCACCCGAGTACCAGGGGAGGAAAACTGAGACATATTTGAACACGTCTCCCGATCACACGGTTGATCATACTCTAGGTTCCACATGCATGTTTTGGCTGAAGGAAGAATACCTTAAAGCTGGAGAGTTGAAACCCGTGGAATGGGTACCATGCAATATGACTTCAAAGGGTCTTCATTTGCTCACCGAACCTCTCCAATCCTATCACTGCTGCGTTTATGCCCCTGTACACACGCTTGATTCTCTTTTGGAGACATAGCAATCCATAGGTTTTAAGATACTTACTAGTCAGGTACATTCTTAGGCGTTTAATATGGGGTGTTGAGTCCATTTCGTTGAGCAAGGAGTAGCTCTTGTCTATTCCATATTTGGCTTAAGGAAATTTATCTGTGCTCATTTCAATCTCTGGTTTTATGCAGCACCCCAACTCACCTTTCCCCTTAAGCAAGCATAAGTTGGTTTTCTAAATTTGAGACCCTGTTCTGTTCTGTAATTCAGTTCCTGTGTAGCCAAGTTTACATTCCGTGTATTACTGATATCTTATGATGTTTCTTTTTCTGTGTGACTTATTTCAGTTAGAATCATCATACCTGAATCCACTCATTGTGCTGCTAAGGGCCTGATGACATAGATTTCATTGCTGAGTGATACTGCTTTGTACGTAAGTACCACAAGTTCTTTATCCATTTTTCACTTTCTGTGATATTGAACTTGTACGGTAAACGAGGTTCTTGTAAACAGAGGCGTCCCAAACTTTGGGGTGGCTGTGTCTTTTTGATTTTAATTTCCCTAAGCTATAGGACCATAAGTGGAAGTGCCCTAGGCTCTGTTGCTTTGTTTTTTAGATGTTTCAGGAAACACCATACACTTCTCCCGAGTGTCTGTTGGCAATTTACATCCCGCCCATCAACATAACAAGGCTCCCAGTTCTCCATGGCCTGTCCTGCCTTTCTGGATTTTACACTTTTTGCAGATGGCCCTTTTGACCGGGGGGAAGTGAGACTTCATTGTAGTGCAGATTTCCTTTGCAAGTTTGCTTGGTTGGCCAAAAAGGGCGTATGCGTTTTTTCCTGAATATATTCAGGAAAAAACGCATACGCCCTTTTTGGCCAAGTGCATCATTGTGGACGTTCTGCCTCTTTTCCTATGCTTTCAATGCAATTCCAGTCTACCTCCTGAAATCGGTTTCCTGCAATTCTGCCCCGCTTTCAAGGCCTCTTGGCAGCCTTACTTCAGTATATTTTTGGACGATAGCTGTCATTTATAACTCTGCAGGTTTGTGAATTACAGTGCCCCTGAGCTCCTTTCTTCAACTCGCTTTCTTGTGACCTGGATGAAACACCGCAGGATGGCTTCAGGCCCTAATCTGGTTCCGGCACGGCACGCTGAGCCTTTGGTTAATTCCTCTTCCTGGTGGGAAATGAGAGTTAAATTTGCCCGTCCAGACACCTCCAGCTAGTCTCTCATTGGTTCTCGCTATTCCTGTTCATCTTCCGCAGAAATTGCAAACTGGGCCAAACGGGAGGTTAAGGGACTGACTCTCCAAGTCGGGAGAGTGTTAGTAAAGCGTCTGGAATGTTGCACCTGAGTACCAGGGTACGAAAACTGAGACATATTTGAACACGTCTCCCGATCACATTGTTGATCATACTCTAGGTTCCACATGCATGTTTTAGCTGAAGGAAGAATACCTTAAACCTGGGTAGTTGAAACCCGTGGAATGGGTACCATGCAATATGACTTCAAAGGGTCTTCATTTGCTCAGTGAAACTCTCCAATCTTATCATTGCTGCGTTTATGCCCCTGTACACATGCTTGATTCTCTTTCGGAGACATAGCAATCCATAGGTTTTAAGATACTTACTAGTCAGGTACATTCTTAGGCGTTTAATATGGGGTGTTGAGTCCATTTCGTTGAGCAAGGAGTAGCTCTTGTCTATTCCATATTTGGCTTAAGGAACTTTATCTGTGCTCATTTCAATCTCTGGTTTTATGCAGCACCCCAACTCACCTTTCCCCTTAAGCAAGCATAAGTTGGTTTTCTAAATTTGAGACCCTGTTCTGTTCTGTAATTCAGTTCCTGTGTAGCCAAGTTTACATTCCGTGTATTACTGATATCTTATGATGTTTCTTTTTCTGTGTGACTTATTTCAGTTAGAATCATCATACCTGAATCCACTCATTGTGCTGCTAAGGGCCTGATGACATAGATTTCATTGCTGAGTGATATTGCTTTGTAAGTAAATACCACAACTTCTTTATCCATTTTTCACTTTCTGCGATGTTGAACTTCTACTGTAAACAAGGTTCTTGTAAACAGAGGCGTCCCAAACTTTGGGGTGGTTGTGTCTTTTTGATTTTAATTTCCCTAAGCTATAGGACCATAAGTGGAAGTGCCCTAGGCTCTGTTGCTTTGTTTTTTAGATGTTTCAGGAAACACCATACACTTCTCCCGAGTTTCTGTTGGCAATTTACATCCCGCCCATCAGCATAACAAGGCTCCCAGTTCTCCATGGCCTGTCCTGCCTTTCTGGATTTTACGCTTTTTTCAGATGGCCCTTTTGACCGGGGGGAAGTGAGACTTCATTGTAGTGCAGATTTCCTTTGCAAGCTTGCTTGGTTGGCCAAAAAGTGCGTATGCGTTTTTTCATGAATATATTCAGGAAAAAACGCATATGCCCTTTTTGGCCAAGTGCATTATTGTGGACGTTCTGCCTCTTTTCCTATGCTTTCAATGCAATTCCAGTCTACCTCCTGAAATCGGTTTCCTGCAATTCTGCCCCGCTTTCAAGTCCTCTTGGCAGCCTTACTTCAGTATATTTTTGGACGATAGCTGTCATTTATAACTCTGCAGGTTTGAGAATTACAGTGCCCCTGAGCTCCTTTCTTCAACTCGCTTTCTTGTGAGCTGGCCGCAACACCGCAGGATGGCTTCAGGCCCTAATCTGGTTCGGGCACGGCACGCTGAGCCTTTGGTTAATTCCTCTTCCTGGTGGGAAATGAGAGTTAAATTTGCCCGTCCAGACACCTCCAGCTAGTCTCTCATTGGTTCTCCCTATTCCTGTTCATCTTCCGCAGAAATTGCAAACTGGGCCAAACAGGAGATTAAAGGCGCTGACTCTCCAAGTGGGGAGAGTGTTAGTGAAGCGTCTGGAATGTTGCACCCGAGTACCAGGGGAGGGAAACTGAGACATATTTGAACACGTCTCCCGTTCACACGGTTGATCATACTCTGGGTTCCACATGCATGTTTTAGCTGAAGGAAGAATAACTTAAACCTGGGTAGTTAAAACCCGTGGAATGGGTACCATGCAATATGACTTCAAAGGGTCTTCATTTGCTCACCGAACCTCTCCAATCCTATCACTGCTGCGTTTATGCCCCTGTACACACGCTTGATTCTCTTTTGGAGACATAGCAATCCATAGGTTTTAAGATACTTACTAGTCAGGTACATTCTTAGGCGTTTAATATGAGGTGTTGAGTCCATTTCGTTGAGCAAGGAGTAGCTCTTGTCTATTCCATATTTGGCTTAAGGAACTTTATCTGTGCTCATTTCAATCTCTGGTTTTATGCAGCACCCCAACTCACCTTTCCCCTTAAGCAAGCATAAGTTGGTTTTCTAAATTTGAGACCCTGTTCTGTTTTGGAATTCAGTTCCTGTGTAGCCAAGTTTACATTCCGTGTATTAGTGATATCTTATGATGTTTCTTTTTCTGTGTGACTTATTTCAGTTAGAATCATCGTACCTGAATCCACTCATTATGCTGCTACGGGCCTGATGACATAGATTTCATTGCTGAGTGATACTGCATTGTACGTAAGTACCACAAGTTCTTTATCCATTTTTCACTTTCTGTGATATTGAACTTGTACGGTAAACGAGGTTCTTGTAAACAGAGGCGTCCCAAACTTTGGGGTGGCTGTGTCTTTTTGATTTTAATTTCCCTAAGCTATAGGACCATAAGTGGAAGTGCCCTAGGCTCTGTTGCTTTGTTTTTTAGATGTTTCAGGAAACACCATACACTTCTCCCGAGTGTCTGTTGGCAATTTACATCCCGCCCATCAGCATAACAAGGCTCCCAGTTCTCCATGGCCTGTCCTGCCTTTCTGGATTTTACACTTTTTTCAGATGGCCCTTTTGACCGGGGGGAAGTGAGAATTCATTGTAGTGCAGATTTCCTTTGCAAGTTTGCTTGGTTGGCCAAAAAGGGCGTATGCGTTTTTTCCTGAATATATTCAGGAAAAAACGCATACGCCCTTTTTGGCCAAGTGCATCATTGTGGACGTTCTGCCTCTTTTCCTATGCTTTCAATGCAATTCCAGTCTACCTCCTGAAATAGGTTTCCTGCAATTCTGCCCCGCTTTCAAGTCCTCTTGGCAGCCTTACTTCAGTATATTTTTGGACGATAGCTGTCATTTATAACTCTGCAGGTTTGTGAATTACAGTGCCCCTGAGCTCCTTTCTTCAACTCGCTTTCTTGTGACCTGGCCGCAACACCGCAGGATGGCTTCAGGCCCTAAACTGGTTCCGGCATGGCACGCTGAGCCTTTGGTTGTTTCCTCTTCCTGGTGGGAAATGAGAGTTAAATTTGCCCGTCCAGACACCTCCAGCTAGTCTCTCATTGGTTCTCGCTATTCCTGTTCATCTTCCGCAGAAATTGCAAACTGGGCCAAACAGGAGGTTAAAGGGACTGACTCTCCAAGTCGGGAGAGTGTTAGTAAAGCGTCTGGAATGTTGCACCCGAGTACCAGGGTACGAAAACTGAGACATATTTGAACACGTCTCCCGATCACATGGTTGATCATACTCTAGGTTCCACATGCATGTTTTAGCTGAAGGAAGAATACCTTAAACCTGGGTAGTTGAAACCCGTGGAATGGGTACCATGCAATATGACTTCAAAGGGCCTTCATTTGCTCATCGAACCTCTCCAATCCTATCACTGCTGCGTTTATGCCCCTGTACACACGCTTGATTCTCTTTTGGAGACATAGCAATCCATAAGTTTTAAGATACTTACTAGTCAGGTACATTCTTAGGCGTTTAATATTGGGTGTTGAGTCCTTTTCGTTGAGCAAGGAGTAGCTCTTGTCTATTCCATATTTGGCTTAAGGAACTTTATCTGTGCTCATTTCAATCTCTGGTTTTATGCAGCACCCCAACTCACCTTTCCCCTTAAGCAAGCATAAGTTGGTTTTCTAAATTTGAGACCCTGTTCTGATTTGGAATTCAGTTCCTGTGTAGCCAAGTTTACATTCCGTGTATTACTGATATCTTATGATGTTTCTTTTTCTGTGTGACTTATTTCAGTTAGAATCATCATACCTGAATCCACTCATTGTGCTGCTAAGTGCCTGATGACATAGATTTCATTGCTGAGTGATATTGCTTTGTAAGTAAATAGCACAACTTCTTTATCCATTTTTCACTTTCTGCGATGTTGAACTTGTACTGTAAACGAGGTTCTTGTAAACAGAGGCGTCCCAAACTTTGGGGTGGCTGTGTCTTTTTTATTTTAATTTCCCTAAGCTATAGGACCATAAGTGGAAGTGCCCTAGGCTCTGTTGCTTTGTTTTTTAGATGTTTCAGGAAACACCATACACTTCTCCCGAGTGTCTGTTGGCAATTTACATCCCGCCCATCAGCATAACAAGGCTCCCAGTTCTCCATGGCCTGTCCTGCCTTTCTGGATTTTACACTTTTTGCAGATGGCCCTTTTGACCGGGGGGAAGTGAAACTTCATTGTAGTGCAGATTTCCTTTGCAAGCTTGCTTGGTTGGCCAAAAAGGGCGTATGCGTTTTTTCCTGAATATATTCAGGAAAAAACGCATACGCCCTTTTTGGCCAAGTGCATCATTGTGGACATTCTGCCTCTTTTCCTATGCTTTCAATGCAATTCCAGTCTACCTCCTGAAATCGGTTTCCTGCAATTCTGCCCCGCTTTCAAGTCCTCTTGGCAGCCTTACTTCAGTATATTTTTGGACGATAGCTGTCATTTATAACTCTGCAGGTTTGTGAATTACAGTGCCCCTAAGCTCCTTTCTTCAACTCGCTTTCTTGTGAGCTGGCCGCAACACCGCAGGATGGCTTCAGGCCCTAATCTGGTTCCGGCACGGCACGCTGAGCCTTTGGTTATTTCCTCTTCCTGGTGGGAAATGAAAGTTAAATTTGCCCGTCCAGACACCTCCAGCTAGTCTCTCATTGATTCTCCCTATTCCTGTTCATCTTCCGCAGAAATTGCAAACTGGGCCAAACAGGAGGTTAAAGGCGCTGACTCTCCAATTGGGGAGAGTGTTAGTAAAGTGTCTGTAATGTTGCACCCGAGTACCAGGGGCGGAAAACTGAGACATATTTGAACACGTCTCCCGATCACATGGTTGATCATACTCTAGGTTCTACATGCATGTTTTAGCTGAAGGAAGAATACCTTAAACCTTGGTAGTTGAAACGCGTGGAATGGGTACCATGCAATATGACTTCAAAGGTTCTTCATTTGCTCACCGAACTTCTCCAATCCTATCACTGCTGCGTTTATGCCCCTGTACACATGCTTGATTCTCTTTCAGAGACATAGCAATGCATAGGTTTAAAGATACTTACTAGTCAGGTACATTCTTAGGCGTTTAATATGCGGTGTTGAGTCCATTTCGTTTGGCAAGGAGTAGCTCTTGTCTATTCCATATTTGGCTTAAGGAACTTTATCTGTGCTCATTTCCATCTCTGGTTTTATGCAGCACCCCAACTCACCTTTACCCTTAAGCAAGTTGGTTTTCTAAATTTGAGACCCTGTTCTGTTCTGTAATTCAGTTCCTGTGTAGTCCAGTTTACATTTCGTGTATTAGTGATATCTTATGATGTTTCTTTTTCTGTGAGACTTATTTCAGTTAGAATCATCGTACCTGAATCCACTCATTATTCTGCTACGGGCCTGATGACATAGATTTCATTGCTGAGTGATACTGCATTGTACGTAAGTACCACAAGTTCTTTATCCATTGTTCACTTTCTGTGATATTGAACTTGTACGGTAAACGAGGTTCTTGTAAACAGAGGCATCCCAAACTTTGGGGTGGCTGTGTCTTTTTGATTTTAATTTCCCTAAGCTATAGGACCATAATTGGAAGTGCCCTAGGCTCTGTTGCTTTGTTTTTTAGATGTTTCAGGAAACACCATACACTTCTCCCGAGTGTCTGTTGGCAATTTACATCCCGCCCATCAGCATAACAAGGCTCCCAGTTCTCCATGGCCTGTCCTGCCTTTCTGGATTTTACACTTTTTGCAGATGGCCCTTTTGACCGGGGGGAAGTGAGACTTCATTGTAGTGCAGATTTCCTTTGCAAGCTTGCTTGGTTGTCCAAAAAGGGCGTATGCGTTTTTTCCTGAATATATTCAGGAAAAAACGCATACGCCCTTTTTGGCCAAGTGCATCATTGTGGACGTTCTGCCTCTTTTCCTATGCTTTCAATGCAATTCCAGTCTACTTCCTAAAATCGGTTTCCTGCAATTCTGCCCCGCTTTCAAGTCCTCTTGGCAGCCTTACTTCAGTATATTTTTGGACGATAGCTGTCATTTATAACTCTGCAGGTTTGTGAATTACAGTGCCCCTAAGCTCCTTTCTTCAACTCGCTTTCTTTTGCGCTGGCCGCAACACCGCAGGATGGCTTCAGGCCCTAATGTTGTTCCGGCACGGCACGCTGAGCCTTTGGTTATTTCCTCTTCCTGGTGGGAAATGAGAGTTAAATTTGCCCGTCCAGACACCTCCAGCTAGTCTCTCATTGGTTCTCCCTATTCCTGTTCATCTTCCGCAGAAATTGCAAACTGGGGCAAACAGGAGGTTAAAGGCGCTGACTCTCCAATTGGGGAGAGTGTTAGTAAAGTGTCTGGAATGTTGCACCCGAGTACCAGGGGCGGAAAACTGAGACATATTTGAGCACGTTTCCCGATCACATGGTTGATCATACTCTAGGTCCCACATGCATGTTTTAGCTGAAGGAAGAATACCTTAAACCTGGAGAGTTGAGGCCCGTGGAATGGGTACCATGCAGTATGACTTCAAAGGGTCTTCATTTTCTCACCGAACCTCTCCAATCCTATCACTGCTGGGTTTATGCCCCTGTACACATGCTTGATTCTCTTTCGGAGACATAGCAATCCATAGGTTTTAAGATACTTACTAGTCAGGTACATTCTTAGACGTTTAATATGCAGTGTTGAGTCCATTTCGTTGAGCAAGGAGTAGCTCTTGTCTATTCCATATTTGGCTTAAGGAACTTTATCTGTGCTCATTTCAATCTCTGGTTTTATGCAGCACCCCAACTCACCTTTAACCTTAAGCAAGCATAAGTTGGTTTTCTAAATTTGAGACCCTGTTCTGTTCTGTAATTCAGTTCCTGTGTAGCCAAGTTTACATTCCGTGTATTACTGATATCTTATGATGTTTCTTTTTCTGTGTGACTTATTTCAGTTAGAATCATCATACCTGAATCCACTCATTGTGCTGCTAAGGGCCTGATGACATATATTTCATTGCTGAGTGATATTGCTTTGTAAGTAAATACCACAACTTCTTTATCCATTTTTCACTTTCTACGATGTTGAACTTGTACTGTAAACGAGGTTCTTGTAAACAGAGCCGTTACAAACTTTGGGGTGGCTGTGTCTTTTTGATTTTAATTTCCCTAAGCTATAGGACCATAAGTGGAAGTGCCCTAGGCTCTGTTGCTTTGTTTTTTAGATGTTTCAGGAAACACCATACACTTCTCCCGAGTGTCTGTTGGCAATTTACATCCCGCCCATCAGCATAACAAGGCTCCAAGTTCTCCATGGCCTGTCCTGCCTTTCTGGATTTTACACTTTTTTCAGATGGCCCTTTTGACCAGGGGGAAGTGAGACTTCATTGTAGTGCAGATTTCCTTTGCAAGTTTGCTTGGTTGGCCAAAAAGGGCGTATGCGTTTTTTCCTGAATATATTCAGGAAAAAACGCATACGCCCTTTTTGGCCAAGTGCATCATTGTGGACGTTCTGCCTCTTTTCCTATGCTTTCAATGCAATTAAAGTCTACCTCCTGAAATCGGTTTCCTGCAATTCTGCCACACTTTCAAGTCCTCTTGGCAGCCTTACGTCAGTATATTTTTGGATGATAGGTGTCATTTATAACTCTGCAGGTTTGTGAATTACAGTTCCCCTGAGCTCCTTTCTTCAACTCGCTTTCTTGTGACCTGGCCGCAACACCGCATGTTGGCTTCAGGCCCTAATCTGGTTCTGGCATGGCACGCTGAGCCTTTGTTTAATTCCTCTTCCTGGTGGGAAATGAGAGTTAAATTTGCCCGTCCAGACACCTCCAGCTAGTCTCTCATTGGTTCTCGCTATTCCTGTTCATCTTCCGCAGAAATTGCAAACTGGGCCAAACAGGAGGTTAAAGGGACTGACTCTCCAAGTCGGGAGAGTGTTAGTAAAGCGTCTGGAATGTTGCACCCGAGTACCAGGGTACGAAAACTGAGACATATTTGAACACGTCTCCCGATCACATGGTTGATCATACTCTAGGTTCCACATGCATGTTTTAGCTGAAGGAAGAATACCTTAAACCTGGGTAGTTGAAACCCGTGGAATGGGTACCATGCAATATGACTTCAAAGGGCCTTCATTTGCTCAACGAACCTCTCCAATCCTATCACTGCTGCGTTTATGCCCCTGTGCACATGCTTGATTCTCTTTCGGAGACATAGCAATCCATAGGTTTTAAGATAGTTACTAGTCAGGTACATTCTTAGGCGTTTAATATGGGGTGTTGAGTCCATTTCGTTGAGCAAGGAGTAGCTCTTGTCTATTCCATATTTGGCTTAAGGAAACTTATCTGTGCTCATTTCAATCTCTGGTTTTATGCAGCACCCCAACTCACCTTTTCCCTTAAGCAAGCATAAGTTGGTTTTCTAAATTTGAGACCCTGTTCTGTTCTGTAATTCAGTTCCTGTGTAGCCAAGTTTACATTCCGTGTATTACTGATATCTTATGATGTTTCTTTTTCTGTGTGACTTATTTCAGTTAGAATCATCGTACCTGAATCCACTCATTATGCTGCTACGGGCCTGATGACATAGATTTCATTGCTGAGTGATACTGCATTGTACGTAAGTACCACAAGTTCTTTATCCATTTTTCACTTTCTGTGATATTGAACTTGTACGGTAAACGAGGTTCTTGTAAACAGAGGCGTCCCAAACTTTGGGGTGGCTGTGTCTTTTTGATTTTAATTTCCCTAAGCTATAGGACCATAAGTGGAAGTGCCCTAGGCTCTGTTGCTTTGTTTTTTAGATGTTTCAGGAAACACCATACACTTCTCCCGAGTGTCTGTTGGCAATTTACATCCCGCCCATCAACATAACAAGGCTCCCAGTTCTCCATGGCCTGTCCTGCCTTTCTGGATTTTACACTTTTTGCAGATGGCCCTTTTGACCGGGGGGAAGTGAGACTTCATTGTAGTGCAGATTTCCTTTGCAAGTTTGCTTGGTTGGCCAAAAAGGGCGTATGCGTTTTTTCCTGAATATATTCAGGAAAAAACGCATACGCCCTTTTTGGCCAAGTGCATCATTGTGGACGTTCTGCCTCTTTTCCTATGCTTTCAATGCAATTCCAGTCTACCTCCTGAAATCGGTTTCCTGCAATTCTGCCCCGCTTTCAAGTCCTCTTGGCAGCCTTACTTCAGTATATTTTTGGACGATAGCTGTCATTTATAACTCTGCAGGTTTGTGAATTACAGTGCCCCTGAGCTCCTTTCTTCAACTCGCTTTCTTGTGACCTGGTTGCAACACCGCAGGATGGCTTCAGGCCCTAATCTGGTTCCGGCACGGCACGCTGAGCCTTTGTTTAATTCCTCTTCCTGGTGGGAAATGAGAGTTAAATTTGCCCGTCCAGACACCTCCAGCTAGTCTCTCATTGGTTCTCGCTATTCCTGTTCATCTTCCGCAGAAATTGCAAACTGGGCCAAACAGGAGGTTAAAGGGACTGACTCTCCAAGTCGGGAGAGTGTTAGTAAAGCATCTGGAATGTTGCACCCGAGTACCAGGGGAGGAAAACTGAGACATATTTGAACACGTCCCCCGTTCACACGGTTGGTCATACTCTGGGTTCCACATGCATGTTTTAGCTGAAGGAAGAATACCTTAAACCTGGAGAGTTGAGACCCGTGTAATGGGTACCATGCAATATGACTTCAAAGGGTCTTCATTTGCTCACCGAACCTCTCCAATCCTATCACTGCTGCGTTTATGCCCCTGTACACACGCTTGATTCTCTTTCGGAGACATAGCAATCCATAGGTTTTAAGATACTTACTATTCAGGAACATGCTTAGGCGTTTAATATGCGGTGTTGAGTCCATTTCGTTGAGCAAGGAGTAGCTCTTGTCTATTCCATATTTGGCTTAAGGAACTTTATCTGTGCTCATTTCAATCTCTGGTTTTATGCAGCACCCCAACTCACCTTTCCCCTTAAGCAAGCATAAGTTGGTTTTCTAAATTTGAGACACTGTTCTGTTCTGTAATTCAGTTCCTGTGTAGCCAAGTTTACATTCCGTGTATTACTGATATCTTATGATGTTTCTTTTTCTGTGTGTCTTATTTCAGTTAGAATCATCATACCTGAATCCACTCATTGTGCTGCTAAGGGCCTGATGACATAGATTTCATTGCTGAGTGATATTGCTTTGTAAGTAAATACCACAACTTCTTTATCCATTTTTCACTTTCTGCGATGTTGAACTTCTACTGTAAACGAGGTTCTTGTAAACAGAGGCGTCCCAAACTTTGGGGTGGCTGTGTCTTTTTGATTTTAATTTCCCTAAGCTATAGGACCATAAGTGGAAGTGCCCTAGGCTCTGTTGCTTTGTTTTTTAGATGTTTCAGGAAACACCATACACTTCTCCCGAGTGGCTGTTGGCAATTTACATCACGCCCATCAGCATAACAAGGCTCCCAGTTCTTCATGGCCTCTCCTGACTTTCTGGATTTTACACTTTTTTCAGATGGCCCTTTTGACCGGGGGGAAGTGAGACTTCATTGTAGTGCAGATTTCCTTTGCAAGCTTGCTTGGTTGGCCAAAAAGGGCGTATGCGTTTTTTCCTGAATATATTCAGGAAAAAACTCATACGCCCTTTTTGGCCAAGTGCATCATTGTGGACGTTCTGCCTCTTTTCCTATGCTTTCAATGCAATTCCAGTCTACCTCCTGAAATCGGTTTCCTGCAATTCTGCCCCGCTTTCAAGTCCTCTTGGCAGCCTTACTTCAGTATATTTTTGGACGATAGCTGTCATTTATAACTCTGCAGGTTTGAGAATTACAGTGCCCCTGAGCTCCTTTCTTCAACTCGCTTTCTTGTGAGCTGGCCGCAACACCGCAGGATGGCTTCAGGCCCTAATCTGGTTCGGGCACGGCACGCTGAGCCTTTGGTTAATTCCTCTTCCTGGTGGGAAATGAGAGTTAAATTTGCCCGTCCAGACACCTCCAGCTAGTCTCTCATTGGTTCTCCCTATTCCTGTTCATCTTCCGCAGAAATTGCAAACTGGGCCAAACAGGAGATTAAAGGCGCTGACTCTCCAAGTGGGGAGAGTGTTAGTGAAGCGTCTGGAATGTTGCACCCGAGTACCAGGGGAGGGAAACTGAGACATATTTGAACACGTCTCCCGTTCACACGGTTGATCATACTCTGGGTTCCACATGCATGTTTTAGCTGAAGGAAGAATAACTTAAACCTGGGTAGTTAAAACCCGTGGAATGGGTACCATGCAATATGACTTCAAAGGGTCTTCATTTGCTCACCGAACCTCTCCAATCCTATCACTGCTGCGTTTATGCCCCTGTACACACGCTTGATTCTCTTTTGGAGACATAGCAATCCATAGGTTTTAAGATACTTACTAGTCAGGTACATTCTTAGGCGTTTAATATGAGGTGTTGAGTCCATTTCGTTGAGCAAGGAGTAGCTCTTGTCTATTCCATATTTGGCTTAAGGAACTTTATCTGTGCTCATTTCAATCTCTGGTTTTATGCAGCACCCCAACTCACCTTTCCCCTTAAGCAAGCATAAGTTGGTTTTCTAAATTTGAGACCCTGTTCTGTTCTGTAATTCAGTTCCTGTGTAGCCAAGTTTACATTCCGTGTATTACTGATATCTTATGATGTTTCTTTTTCTGTGTGACTTATTTCAGTTAGAATCATCGTACCTGAATCCACTCATTATGCTGCTACGGGCCTGATGACATAGATTTCATTGCTGAGTGATACTGCATTGTACGTAAGTACCACAAGTTCTTTATCCATTTTTCACTTTCTGTGATATTGAACTTGTACGGTAAACGAGGTTCTTGTAAACAGAGGCGTCCCAAACTTTGGGGTGGCTGTGTCTTTTTGATTTTAATTTCCCTAAGCTATAGGACCATAAGTGGAAGTGCCCTAGGCTCTGTTGCTTTGTTTGTTAGATGTTTCAGGAAACACCATACACTTCTCCCGAGTGTCTGTTGGCAATTTACATCCCGCCCATCAGCATAACAAGGCTCCCAGTTCTCCATGGCCTGTCCTGCCTTTCTGGATTTTACACTTTTTTCAGATGGCCCTTTTGACCGGGGGGAAGTGAGACTTCATTGTAGTGCAGATTTCCTTTGCAAGTTTGCTTGGTTGGCCAAAAAGGGCGTATGCGTTTTTTCCTGAATATATTCAGGAAAAAACGCATACGCACTTTTTGGCCAAGTGCATCATTGTGGACGTTCTGCCTCTTTTCCTATGCTTTCAATGCAATTCCAGTCTACCTCCTGAAATCGGTTTCCTGCAATTCTGCCCCACTTTCATGTCCTCTTGGCAGCCTTACTTCAGTATATTTTTGGACGATAGCTGTCATTTATAACTCTGCAGGTTTGTGAATTACAGTGCCCCTGAGTTCCTTTCTTCAACTCGCTTTCTTGTGACCTGGCCGCAACACCGCAGGATGGCTTCAGGCCCTAATCTGGTTCGGGCACGGCACGCTGAGCCTTTGGTTAATTCCTATTCCTGGTGGGAAATGAGAGTTAAATTTGCCCGTCCAGACACCTCCAGCTAGTCTCTCATTGGTTCTCGCTATTCCTGTTCATCTTCCGCAGAAATTGCAAAGTGGGCCAAACAGGAGGTTAAAGGGACTGACTCTCCATGTCGGGAGAGTGTTAGTAAAGCATCTGGAATGTTGCACCCGAGTACCAGGGTACGAAAACTGAGACATATTTGAACACGTCTCCCGATCACATGGTTGATCATACTCTAGGTTCCACATGCATGTTTTAGCTGAAGGAAGAATACCTTAAACCTGGGTAGTTGAAACGCGTGGAATGGGTACCATGCAATATGACTTCAAAGGTTCTTCATTTGCTCACCGAACTTCTCCAATCCTATCACTGCTGCGTTTATGCCCCTGTACACATGCTTGATTCTCTTTCGGAGACATAGCAATGCATAGGTTTTAAGATACTTACTAGTCAGGTACATTCTTAGGCGTTTAATATGCGGTGTTGAGTCCATTTCGTTTGGCAAGGAGTAGCTCTTGTCTATTCCATATTTGGCTTAAGGAACTTTATCTGTGCTCATTTCCATCTCTGGTTTTATGCAGCACCCCAACTCACCTTTACCCTTAAGCAAGTTGGTTTTCTAAATTTGAGACCCTGTTCTGTTCTGTAATTCAGTTCCTGTGTAGTCCAGTTTACATTCCGTGTATTAGTGATATCTTATGATGTTTCTTTTTCTGTGTGACTTATTTCAGTTAGAATCATCGTACCTGAATCCACTCATTATTCTGCTACGGGCCTGATGACATAGATTTCATTGCTGAGTGATACTGCATTGTACGTAAGTACCAGAAGTTCTTTATCCATTTTTCACTTTCTGTGATATTGAACTTGTACGGTAAACGAGGTTCTTGTAAACAGAGGCGTCCCAAACTTTGGGGTGGCTGTGTCTTTTTGATTTTAATTTCCCTAAGCTATAGGACCATAAGTGGAAGTGCCCTAGGCTCTGTTGCTTTGTTTTTTAGATGTTTCAGGAAACACCATACACTTCTCCCGAGTGTCTGTTGGCAATTTACATCCCGCCCATCAGCATAACAAGGCTCCCAGTTCTCCATGGCCTGTCCTGCCTTTCTGGATTTTACACTTTTTGCAGATGGCCCTTTTGACCGGGGGGAAGTGAGACTTCATTGTAGTGCAGATTTCCTTTGCAAGCTTGCTTGGTTGTCCAAAAAGGGCGTATGCGTTTTTTCCTGAATATATTCAGGAAAAAACGCATACGCCCTTTTTGGCCAAGTGCATCATTGTGGACGTTCTGCCTCTTTTCCTATGCTTTCAATGCAATTCCAGTCTACCTCCTGAAATCGGTTTCCTGCAATTCTGCCCCGCTTTCAAGTCCTCTTGGCAGCCTTACTTCAGTATATTTTTGGACGATAGCTGTCATTTATAACTCTGCAGGTTTGTGAATTACAGTGCCCCTAAGCTCCTTTCTTCAACTCGCTTTCTTGTGAGCTGGTCGCAACACCGCAGGATGGCTTCAGGCCCTAATGTTGTTCCGGCACGGCACGCTGAGCCTTTGGTTATTTCCTCTTCCTGGTGGGAAATGAAAGTTAAATTTGCCCGTCCAGACACCTCCAGCTAGTCTCTCATTGGTTCTCCCTATTTCTGTTCATCTTCCGCAGAAATTGCAAACTGGGCCAAACGGGAGGTTAAAGGGACTGACTCTCCATGTCGGGAGAGTGTTAGTAAAGCGTCTGGAATGTTGCACCTGAGTACCAGGGTACGAAAACTGAGACATATTTGAACACGTCTCCCGATCACATGGTTGATCATACTCTAGGTTCCACATGCATGTTTTAGCTGAAGGAAGAATACCTTAAACCTGGGTAGTTGAAACCCGTGGAATGGGTACCATGCAATATGACTTCAAAGGGTCTTCATTTGCTCAGTGAACCTCTCCAATCTCATCACTGCTGCGTTTATGCCCCTGTACACATGCTTGATTCTCTTTCGGAGACATAGCAATCCATAGGTTTTAAGATACTTACTAGTCAGGTACATTCTTAGGCGTTTAATATGGGGTGTTGAGTCCATTTCGTTGAGCAAGGAGTAGCTCTTGTCTATTCCATATTTGGCTTAAGGAACTTTATCTGTGCTCATTTCAATCTCTGGTTTTATGCAGCACCCCAACTCACCTTTCCCCTTAAGCAAGCATAAGTTGGTTTTCTAAATTTCAGACCCTGTTCTGTTTTGGAATTCAGTTCCTGTGTAGCCAAGTTTACATTCCGTGTATTAGTGATATCTTATGATGTTTCTTTTTCTGTGTGACTTATTTCAGTTAGAATCATCATACCTGAATCCACTCATTGTGCTGCTAAGGGCCTGATGACATAGATTTCATTGCTGAGTGATAGTGCTTTGTACGTAAGTACCACAAGTTCTTTATCCATTTTTCACTTTCTGTGATATTGAACTAGCACGGTAAACGAGGTTCTTGTAAACAGAGGCGTCCCAAACTTTGGGGTGGCTGTGTCTTTTTGATTTTAATTTCCCTAAGCTATAGGACCATAAGTGGAAGTGCCCTAGGCTCTGTTGCTTTGTTTTTTAGATGTTTCAGGAAACACCATACACTTCTCCCGAGTGTCTGTTGGCAATTTACATCCCGCCCATCAACATAACAAGGCTCCCAGTTCTCCATGGCCTATCCTGCCTTTCTGGATTTTACACTTTTTTCAGATGGCCCTTTTGACCTAGGGGAAGTGAGACTTCATTGTAGTGCAGATTTCCTTTGCAAGTTTGCTTGGTTGGCCAAAAAGGGCGTATGCGTTTTTTCCTGAATATATTCAGGAAAAAACGCATACGCCCTTTTTGGCCAAGTGCATCATTGTGGACGTTCTGCCTCTTTTCCTATGCTTTCAATGCAATTCCAGTCTACCTCCTGAAATCGGTTTCCTGCAATTCTGCCCCGCTTTCAAGTCCTCTTGGCAGCCTTACTTCAGTATATTTTTGGACGATAGCTGTCATTTATAACTCTGCAGGTTTGTGAATTAAAGTGCCCCTGAGCTCCTTTCTTCAACTCGCTTTCTTGTGACCTGGCCGCAACACCGCAGGATGGCTTCAGGCCCTAATCTGGTTCTGGCACGACACGCTGAGCCTTTGTTTAATTCCTCTTCCTGGTGGGAAATGAGAGTTAAATTTGCCCGTCCAGACACCTCCAGCTAGTCTCTCATTGGTTCTCCCTATTCCTGTTCATCTTCCGCAGAAATTGCAAACTGGGCCAAACAGGAGATTAAAGGCGCTGACTCTCCAAGTGGGGAGAGTGTTAGTGAAGCGTCTGGAATGTTGCACCCGAGTACCAGGGGAGGGAAACTGAGACATATTTGAACACGTCTCCCGTTCACACGGTTGATCATACTCTGGGTTCCACATGCATGTTTTAGCTGAAGGAAGAATAACTTAAACCTGGGTAGTTAAAACCCGTGGAATGGGTACCATGCAATATGACTTCAAAGGGTCTTCATTTGCTCACCGAACCTCTCCAATCCTATCACTGCTGCGTTTATGCCCCTGTACACACGCTTGATTCTCTTTTGGAGACATAGCAATCCATAGGTTTTAAGATACTTACTAGTCAGGTACATTCTTAGGCGTTTAATATGAGGTGTTGAGTCCATTTCGTTGAGCAAGGAGTAGCTCTTGTCTATTCCATATTTGGCTTAAGGAACTTTATCTGTGCTCATTTCAATCTCTGGTTTTATGCAGCACCCCAACTCACCTTTCCCCTTAAGCAAGCATAAGTTGGTTTTCTAAATTTGAGACCCTGTTCTGTTTTGGAATTCAGTTCCTGTGTAGCCAAGTTTACATTTCGTGTATTAGTGATATCTTATGATGTTTCTTTTTCTGTGTGACTTATTTCAGTTAGAATCATCGTACCTGAATCCACTCATTGTGCTGCTACGGGCCTGATGACATAGATTTCATTGCTGAGTGATACTGCATTGTACGTAAGTACCACAAGTTCTTTATCCATTTTTCACTTTCTGTGATATTGAACTTGTACAGTAAATGAGGTTCTTGTAAACAGAGGCGTCCCAAACTTTGGGGTGGCTGTGTCTTTTTGATTTTAATTTCCCTAAGCTATAGGACCATAAGTGGAAGTGCCCTAGGCTCTGTTGCTTTGTTTTTTAGATGTTTCAGGAAACACCATACACTTCTCCCGAGTGTCTGTTGGCAATTTACATCCCGCCCATCAGCATAACAAGGCTCCCAGTTCTCCATGGCCTGTCCTGCCTTTCTGGATTTTACACTTTTTTCAGATGGCCCTTTTGACCGGGGGGAAGTGAGACTTCATTGTAGTGCAGATTTCCTTTGCAAGTTTGCTTGGTTGGCCAAAAAGGGCGTATGCGTTTTTTCCTGAATATATTCAGGAAAAAACGCATACGCCCTTTTTGGCCAAGTGCATCATTGTGGACGTTCTGCCTCTTTTCCTATGCTTTCAATGCAATTCCAGTCTACCTCCTGAAATCGGTTTCCTGCAATTCTGCCCCGCTTTCATGTCCTCTTGGCAGCCTTACTTCAGTATATTTTTGGACGATAGCTGTCATTTATAACTCTGCAGGTTTGTGAATTACAGTGCCCCTGAATTCCTTTCTTCAACTCGCTTTCTTGTGACCTGGCCGCAACACCGCAGGATGGCTTCAGGCCCTAATCTGGTTCGGGCACGGCACGCTGAGCCTTTGGTTAATTCCTATTCCTGGTGGGAAATGAGAGTTAAATTTGCCCGTCCAGACACCTCCAGCTAGTCTCTCATTGGATCTCGCTATTCCTGTTCATCTTCCGCAGAAATTGCAAACTGGGCCAAACAGGAGGTTAAAGAGACTGACTCTCCATGTCGGGAGAGTGTTAGTAAAGCGTCTGGAATGTTGCACCCGAGTACCAGGGGAGAAAAACTGAGACATATGTGAACACGTCTCCCGTTCACATGGTTGATCATACTCTGGGTTCCACATGCATGTTTTAGCTGAAGGAAGAATACCTTAAACGTGTGTAGTTGAAAACCTTGGAATGGGTACCATGCAATATGATTTCAAGGGGTCTTCATTTGCTCACCGAACCTCTCCAATCCTATCACTGCTGCGTTTATGCCCCTGTACACATGCTTGATTCTCTTTCGGAGACATAGCAATCCATAGGTTTTAAGATACTTACTAGTCAGGTACATTCTTTGGCGTTTAATATGCGGTGTTGAGTCCATTTCGTTGAGCAAGGAGTAGCTCTTGTCTATTCCATATTTGGCTTAAGGAACTTTATCTGTGCTCATTTCAATCTCTGGTTTTATGCAGCACCCCAACTCACCTTTTCCCTTAAGCAAGCATAAGTTGGTTTTCTAAATTTGAGACCCTGTTCTGTTCTGTAATTCAGTTATTGTGTAGCCAAGTTTACATTCCGTGTATTACTGATATCGTATGATGTTTCTTTTTCTGTGTGACTTATTTCAGTTAGAATCATCGTACCTGAATCCACTCATTATGCTGCTACGGGCCTGATGACATAGATTTCATTGCTGAGTGATACTGCATTGTACGTAAGTACCACAAGTTCTTTATCCATTTTTCACTTTCTGTGATATTGAACTTGTACGGTAAACGAGGTTCTTGTAAACAGAGGCGTCCCAAACTTTGGGGTGGCTGTGTCTTTTTGATTTTAATTTCCCTAAGCTATAGGACCATAAGTGGAAGTGCCCTAGGCTCTGTTGCTTTGTTTTTTAGATGTTTCAGGAAACACCATACACTTCTCCCGAGTGTCTGTTGGCAATTTACATCCCGCCCATCAGCATAACAAGGCTCCCAGTTCTCCATGGCCTGTCCTGCCTTTCTGGATTTTACACTTTTTTCAGATGGCCCTTTTGACCGGGGGGAAGTGAGACTTCATTGTAGTGCAGATTTCCTTTGCAAGCTTGCTTGGTTGGCCAAAAAGGGTGTATGCGTTTTTTCCTGAATATATTCAGGAAAAAACGCATACGCCCTTTTTGGCCAAGTGCATCATTGTGGACGTTCTGCCTCTTTTCCTATGCTTTCAATGCAATTCCAGTCTACCTCCTGAAATCGGTTTCCTGCAATTCTGCCCCACTTTCATGTCCTCTTGGCAGCCTTACTTCAGTATATTTTTGGACGATAGCTGTCATTTATAACTCTGCAGGTTTGTGAATTACAGTGCCCCTGAGTTCCTTTCTTCAACTCGCTTTCTTGTGACCTGGCCGCAACACCGCAGGATGGCTTCAGGCCCTAATCTGGTTCGGGCACGGCACGCTGAGCCTTTGGTTAATTCCTATTCCTGGTGGGAAATGAGAGTTAAATTTGCCCGTCCAGACACCTCCAGCTAGTCTCTCATTGGTTCTCACTATTCCTGTTCATCTTCCGCAGAAATTGCAAAGTGGGCCAAACAGGAGGTTAAAGGGACTGACTCTCCATGTCGGGAGAGTGTTAGTAAAGCATCTGGAATGTTGCACCCGTGTACCAGGGGCGGAAAACTGAGACATATTTGAACACGTTTCCCGATCACATGGTTGATCATACTCTAGGTTCCACATGCATGTTTTAGCTGAAGGAAGAATACCTTAAACCTGGGTAGTTAAAACCCGTGGAATGGGTACCATGCAATATGACTTCAAAGGGTCTTCATTTGCTCAGTGAACCTCTCCAATCTCATGACTGCTGCGTTTATGCCCCTGTACACATGCTTGATTCTCTTTCGGAGACATAGCAATCCATAGGTTTTAAGATACTTACTAGTCAGGTACATTCTTAGGCGTTTAATATATGGTGTTGAGTCCATTTCGTTGAGCAAGGAGTAGCTCTTGTCTATTCCATATTTGGCTTAAGGAACTTTATCTGTGCTCATTTCAATCTCTGGTTTTATGCAGCACCCCAACTCACCTTTCCCCTTAAGCAAGCATAAGTTGGTTTTCTAAATTTGAGACCCTGTTGTGTTCTGTAATTCAGTTCCTGTGTAGCCAAGTTTACATTCCGTGTATTAGTGATATCTTATGATGTTTCTTTTTCTGTGTGACTTATTTCAGTTAGAATCATCATACCTGAATCCACTCATTGTGCTGCTAAGGGCCTGATGACATAGATTTCATTGCTGAGTGATAGTGCTTTGTACGTAAGTACCACAAGTTCTTTATCCATTTTTCACTTTCTGTGATATTGAACTTGTACGGTAAACGAGGTTCTTGTAAACAGAGGCGTCCCAAACTTTGGGGTGGCTGTGTCTTTTTGATTTTAATTTCCCTAAGCTATAGGACCATAAGTGGAAGTGCCCTAGGCTCTGTTGCTTTGTTTTTTAGATGTTTCAGGAAACACCATACACTTCTCCCGAGTGTCTGTTGGCAATTTACATCCCGCCCATCAACATAACAAGGCTCCCAGGTCTCCATGGCCTGTCCTGCCTTTCTGGATTTTACACTTTTTTCAGATGGCCCTTTTGACCTGGGGGAAGTGAGACTTCATTGTAGTGCAGATTTCCTTTGCAAGCTTGCTTGGTTGGCCAAAAAGGGCGTATGTGTTTTTTCCTGAATATATTCAGGAAAAAACGCATACGCCCTTTTTGGCCAAGTGCATCATTGTGGACGTTCTGCCTCTTTTCCTATGCTTTCAATGCAATTCCAGTCTACCTCCTGAAATCGGTTTCCTGCAATTCTGCCCCGCTTTCAAGTCCTCTTGGCAGCCTTACTTCAGTATATTTTTGGACGATAGCTGTCATTTATAACTCTGCAGGTTTGTGAATTACAGTGCCCCTGAGCTCCTTTCTTCAACTCGCTTTCTTGTGACCTGGCTGCAACACCGCAGGATGGCTTCAGGCCCTAATCTGGTTCCGGCACGGCACGCTGAGCCTTTGGTTAATTCCTCTTCCTGGTGGGAAATGAGAGTTAAATTTGCCCGTCCAGACACCTCCAGCTAGTCTCTCATTGGTTCTCGCTATTCCTGTTCATCTTCCGCAGAAATTGCAAACTGGGCCAAACAGGAGATTAAAGGCGCTGACTCTCCAAGTGGGGAGAATGTTAGTGAAGCGTCTGGAATGTTGCACCCGAGTACCAGGGGAGGGAAACTGAGACATATTTGAACACGTCTCCCGTTCACACGGTTGATCATACTCTGGGTTCCACATGCATGTTTTAGCTGAAGGAAGAATAACTTAAACCTGGGTAGTTAAAACCCGTGGAATGGGTACCATGCAATATGACTTCAAAGGGTCTTCATTTGCTCAGTGAACCTCTCCAATCTCATCACTGCTGCGTTTATGCCCCTGTACACATGCTTGATTCTCTTTCGGAGACATAGCAATCCATAGGTTTTAAGATACTTACTAGTCAGGTACATTCTTAGGCGTTTAATATGGGGTGTTGAGTCCATTTCGTTGAGCAAGGAGTAGCTCTTGTCTATTCCATATTTGGCTTAAGGAACTTTATCTGTGCTCATTTCAATCTCTGGTTTTATGCAGCACCCCAACTCACCTTTCCCCTTAAGCAAGCATAAGTTGGTTTTCTAAATTTGAGACCCTGTTGTGTTCTGTAATTCAGTTCCTGTGTAGCCAAGTTTACATTCCGTGTATTACTGATATCTTATGATGTTTCTTTTTCTGTGTGACTTATTTCAGTTAGAATCATCATACCTGAATCCACTCATTGTGCTGCTAAGGGCCTGATGACATAGATTTCATTGCTGAGTGATAGTGCTTTGTACGTAAGTACCACAAGTTCTTTATCCATTTTTCACTTTCTGTGATATTGAACTTGTACGGTAAACGAGGTTCTTGTAAACAGAGGCGTCCCAAACTTTGGGGTGGCTGTGTCTTTTTGATTTTAATTTCCCTAAGCTATAGGACCATAAGTGGAAGTGCCCTAGGCTCTGTTGCTTTGTTTTTTAGATGTTTCAGGAAACACCATACACTTCTCCGGAGTGTCTGTTGGCAATTTACATCCCGCCCATCAACATAACAAGGCTCCCAGGTCTCCATGGCCTGTCCTGCCTTTCTGGATTTTACACTTTTTTCAGATGGCCCTTTTGACCTAGGGGAAGTGAGACTTCATTGTAGTGCAGATTTCCTTTGCAAGTTTGCTTGGTTGGCCAAAAAGGGCGTATGCGTTTTTTCCTGAATATATTCAGGAAAAAACGCATACGCCCTTTTTGGCCAAGTGCATCATTGTGGACGTTCTGCCTCTTTTCCTATGCTTTCAATGCAATTCCAGTCTACCTCCTGAAATCGGTTTCCTGCAATTCTGCCCCGCTTTCAAGTCCTCTTGGCAGCCTTACTTCAGTATATTTTTGGACGATAGCTGTCATTTATAACTCTGCAGGTTTGTGAATTAAAGTGCCCCTGAGCTCCTTTCTTCAACTCGCTTTCTTGTGACCTGGCCGCAACACCGCAGGATGGCTTCAGGCCCTAATCTGGTTCTGGCATGGCACGCTGAGCCTTTGTTTAATTCCTCTTCCTGGTGGGAAATGAGAGTTAAATTTGCCCGTCCAGACACCTCCAGCTAGTCTCTCATTGGTTCTCCTTATTCCTGTTCATCTTCCGCAGAAGTTGCAAACTGGGCCAAACAGGAGGTTAAAGGGACTGACTCTCCAAGTCGGGAGAGTGTTAGTAAAGCGTCTGGAATGTTGCACCCGAGTACCAGGGTATGAAAACGGAGACATATTTGAACACGTCTCCCGATCACATGGTTGATCATACTCTAGGTTCCACATGCATGTTTTAGCTGAAGGAAGAATACCTTAAAACTGGGTATTTGAAACCCGTGGAATGGGTACCATGCAATATGACTTCAAAGGGTCTTCATTTGCTCAAAGAACCTCTCCAATCCTATCACTGCTGCGTTTATGCCCCTGTGCACATGCTTGATTCTCTTTCAGAGACATAGCAATCCATAGGTTTTAAGATACTTACTAGTCAGGTACATTCTTAGGCGTTTAATATGCGGTGTTGAGACCATTTCGTTGAGCAAGGAGTAGCTCTTGTCTATTCCATATTTGGCTTAAGGAACTTTATCTGTGCTCGTTTCAATCTCTGGTTTTATGCAGCACCCCAACTCACCTTTCCCCTTAAGCAAGCATAAGTTGGTTTTCTAAATTTGAGACCCTGTTCTGTTCTGTAATTCAGTTCCTGTGTAGCCAAGTTTACATTCCGTGTATTACTGATATCTTATGATGTTTCTTTTTCTGTGTGACTTATTTCAGTTAGAATCATCGTACCTGAATCCACTCATTATGCTGCTACGGGCCTGATGACATAGATTTCATTGCTGAGTGATACTGCATTGTACGTAAATACCACAAGTTCTTTATCCATTTTTCACTTTCTGTGATATTGAACTTGTACGGTAAACGAGGTTCTTGTAAACAGAGGCGTCCCAAACTTTGGGGTGGCTGTGTCTTTTTGATTTTAATTTCCCTAAGCTATAGGACCATAAGTGGAAGTGCCCTAGGCTCTGTTGCTTTGTTTTTTAGATGTTTCAGGAAACACCATACACTTCTCCCGAGTTTCTGTTGGCAATTTACATCCCGCCCATCAGCATAACAAGGCTCCCAGTTCTCCATGGCCTGTCCTGCCTTTCTGGATTTTACGCTTTTTTCAGATGGCCCTTTTGACCAGGGGGAAGTGAGACTTCATTGTAGTGCAGATTTCCTTTGCAAGCTTGCTTGGTTGGCCAAAAAGGGCGTATGCGTTTTTTCCTGAATATATTCAGGAAAAAACGCATACGCCCTTTTTGGCCAAGTGCATTATTGTGGACGTTCTGCCTCTTTTCCTATGCTTTCAATGCAATTCCAGTCTACCTCCTGAAATCGGTTTCCTGCAATTCTGCCCCGCTTTCAAGTCCTCTTGGCAGCCTTACTTCAGTATATTTTTGGACGATAGCTGTCATTTATAACTCTGCAGGTTTGTGAATTACAGTGCCCCGAGCTCCTTTCTTCAACTCGCTTTCTTGTGACCTGGCCGCAACACCGCAGGATGGCTTCAGGCCCTAAACTGGTTCCGGCATGGCACGCTGAGCCTTTGGTTGTTTCCTCTTCCTGGTGGGAAATGAGAGTTAAATTTGCCCGTCCAGACACCTCCAGCTAGTCTCTCATTGGTTCTCCCTATTCCTGTTCATCTTCCGCAGAAATTGCAAACTGGGCCAAACAGGAGATTAAAGGCGCTGACTCTCCAAGTGGGGAGAGTGTTAGTGAAGCGTCTGGAATGTTGCACCCGAGTACCAGGGGAGGGAAACTGAGACATATTTGAACACGTCTCCCGTTCACACGGTTGATCATACTCTGGGTTCCACATGCATGTTTTAGCTGAAGGAAGAATACCTTAAACGTGTGTAGTTGAAACCCTTGGAATGGGTACCATGCAATATGATTTCAAAGGGTCTTCATTTGCTCACCGAACCTCTCCAATCCTATCACTGCTGCGTTTATGCCCCTGTACACATGCTTGATTCTCTTTCGGAGACATAGCAATCCATAGGTTTTAAGATACTTACTAGTCAGGTACATTCTTAGGCGTTTAATATGCGGTGTTGAGTCCATTTCATTGAGCAAGGAGTAGCTCTTGTCTATTCCATATTTGGCTTAAGGAACTTTATCTGTGCTCATTTCAATCTCTGGTTTTATGCAGCACCCCAACTCACCTTTTCCCTTAAGCAAGCATAAGTTGGTTTTCTAAATTTGAGACCCTGTTCTGTTCTGTAATTCAGTTCCTGTGTAGCCAAGTTTACATTCCATGTATTACTGATATCTTATGATGTTTCTTTTTCTGTGTGACTTATTTCAGTTAGAATCATCGTACCTGAATCCACTCATTATGCTGCTACGGGCCTGATGACATAGATTTCATTGCTGAGTGATACTGCATTGTACGTAAGTACCACAAGTTCTTTATCCATTTTTCACTTTCTGTGATATTGAACTTGTACGGTAAACGAGGTTCTTGTAAACAGAGGCGTCCCAAACTTTGGGGTGGCTGTGTCTTTTTGATTTTAATTTCCCTAAGCTATAGGACCATAAGTGGAAGTGCCCTAGGCTCTGTTGCTTTGTTTTTTAGATGTGTCAGGAAACACCATACACTTCTCCCGAGTGTCTGTTGGCAATTTACATCCCGCCCATCAACATAACAAGGCTCCCAGGTCTCCATGGCCTGTCCTGCCTTTCTGGATTTTACACTTTTTGCAGATGGCCCTTTTGACCGGGGGGAAGTGAGACTTCATTGTAGTGCAGATTTCCTTTGCAAGTTTGCTTGGTTGGCCAAAAAGGGCGTATGCGTTTTTTCCTGAATATATTCAGGAAAAAACGCATACACCCTTTTTGGCCAAGTGCATCATTGTGGACGTTCTGCCTCTTTTCCTATGCTTTCAATGCAATTCCAGTCTACCTCCTGAAATCGGTTTCCTGCAATTCTGCCCCGCTTTCAAGTCCTCTTGGCAGCCTTACTTCAGTATATTTTTGGACGATAGCTGTCATTTATAACTCTGCAGGTTTGTGAATTACAGTGCCCCTGAGCTCCTTTCTTCAACTCGCTTTCTTGTGACCTGGCTGCAACACCGCAGGATGGCTTCAGGCCCTAATCTGGTTCCGGCATGGCACGCTGAGCCTTTGGTTAATTCCTCTTCCTGGTGGGAAATGAGAGTTAAATTTGCCCGTCCAGACACCTCCAGCTAGTCTCTCATTGGTTCTCGCTATTCCTGTTCATCTTCCGCAGAAATTGCAAACTGGGCCAAACGGGAGGTTAAAGGGACTGACTCTCCAAGTCGGGAGAGTGTTAGTAAAGCGTCTGGAATGTTGCCCCTGAGTACCAGGGTACGAAAACTGAGACATATTTGAACACGTTTCCCGATCACATGGTTGATCATACTCTAGGTTCCACATGCATATTTTAGCTGAAGGAAGAATACCTTAAACGTGGGTAGTTGAAACCCGTGGAATGGGTACCATGCAATATGACTTCAAAGGGTCTTCATTTGCTCAGTGAACCTCTCCAATCTTATCACTGCTGCGTTTATGCCCCTGTACACATGCTTGATTCTCTTTCGGAGACATAGCAATCCATAGGTTTTAAGATACTTACTAGTCAGGTACATTCTTAGGCGTTTAATATGGGGTGTTGAGTCCATTTCGTTGAGCAAGGAGTAGCTCTTGTCTATTCCATATTTGGCTTAAGGAACTTTATCTGTGCTCATTTCAATCTCTGGTTTTATGCAGCACCCCAACTCACCTTTCCCCTTAAGCAAGCATAAGTTGGTTTTCTAAATTTGAGACCCTGTTCTGTTCTGTAATTCAGTTCCTGTGTAGCCAAGTTTACATTCCGTGTATTACTGATATCTTATGATGTTCCTTTTTCTGTGTGACTTATTTCAGTTAGTATCATCATACCTGAATCCACTCATTGTGCTGCTAAGGGCCTGATGACATAGATTTCATTGCTGAGTGATATTGCTTTGTAAGTAAATACCACAACTTCTTTATCCATTTTTCACTTTCTGCGATGTTGAACTTCTACTGTAAACAAGGTTCTTGTAAACAGAGGCGTCCCAAACTTTGGGGTGGCTGTGTCTTTTTGATTTTAATTTCCCTAAGCTATAGGACCATAAGTGGAAGTGCCCTAGGCTCTGTTGCTTTGTTTTTTAGATGTTTCAGGAAACACCATACACTTCTCCGGAGTGTCTGTTGGCAATTTACATCCCGCCCATCAACATAACAAGGCTCCCAGGTCTCCATGGCCTGTCCTGCCTTTCTGGATTTTACACTTTTTCAGATGGCCCTTTTGACCTAGGGGAAGTGAGACTTCATTGTAGTGCAGATTTCCTTTGCAAGTTTGCTTGGTTGGCCAAAAAGGGCGTATGCGTTTTTTCCTGAATATATTCAGGAAAAAACGCATACGCCCTTTTTGGCCAAGTGCATCATTGTGGACGTTCTGCCTCTTTTCCTATGCTTTCAATGCAATTCCAGTCTACCTCCTGAAATCGGTTTCCTGCAATTCTGCCCCGCTTTCAAGTCCTCTTGGCAGCCTTACTTCAGTATATTTTTGGACGATAGCTGTCATTTATAACTCTGCAGGTTTGTGAATTAAAGTGCCCCTGAGCTCCTTTCTTCAACTCGCTTTCTTGTGACCTGGCCGCAACACCGCAGGATGGCTTCAGGCCCTAATCTGGTTCTGGCATGGCACGCTGAGCCTTTGTTTAATTCCTCTTCCTGGTGGGAAATGAGAGTTAAATTTGCCCGTCCAGACACCTCCAGCTAGTCTCTCATTGGTTCTCCTTATTCCTGTTCATCTTCCGCAGAATTTGCAAACTGGGCCAAACAGGAGGTTAAAGGGACTGACTCTCCAAGTCGGGAGAGTGTTAGTAAAGCGTCTGGAATGTTGCACCCGAGTACCAGGGTATGAAAACTGAGACATATTTGAACACGTCTCCCGATCACATGGTTGATCATACTCTAGGTTCCACATGCATGTTTTAGCTGAAGGAAGAATACCTTAAAACTGGGTATTTGAAACCCGTGGAATGGGTACCATGCAATATGACTTCAAAGGGTCTTCATTTGCTCAAAGAACCTCTCCAATCCTATCACTGCTGCGTTTATGCCCCTGTGCACATGCTTGATTCTCTTTCAGAGACATAGCAATCCATAGGTTTTAAGATACTTACTAGTCAGGTACATTCTTAGGCGTTTAATATGCGGTGTTGAGACCATTTCGTTGAGCAAGGAGTAGCTCTTGTCTATTCCATATTTGGCTTAAGGAACTTTATCTGTGCTCGTTTCAATCTCTGGTTTTATGCAGCACCCCAACTCACCTTTCCCCTTAAGCAAGCATAAGTTGGTTTTCTAAATTTGAGACCCTGTTCTGTTCTGTAATTCAGTTCCTGTGTAGCCAAGTTTACATTCCGTGTATTACTGATATCTTATGATGTTTCTTTTTCTGTGTGACTTATTTCAGTTAGAATCATCGTACCTGAATCCACTCATTATGCTGCTACGGGCCTGATGACATAGATTTCATTGCTGAGTGATACTGCATTGTACGTAAATACCACAAGTTCTTTATCCATTTTTCACTTTCTGTGATATTGAACTTGTACGGTAAACGAGGTTCTTGTAAACAGAGGCGTCCCAAACTTTGGGGTGGCTGTGTCTTTTTGATTTTAATTTCCCTAAGCTATAGGACCATAAGTGGAAGTGCCCTAGGCTCTGTTGCTTTGTTTTTTAGATGTTTCAGGAAACACCATACACTTCTCCCGAGTTTCTGTTGGCAATTTACATCCCGCCCATCAGCATAACAAGGCTCCCAGTTCTCCATGGCCTGTCCTGCCTTTCTGGATTTTACGCTTTTTTCAGATGGCCCTTTTGACCAGGGGGAAGTGAGACTTCATTGTAGTGCAGATTTCCTTTGCAAGCTTGCTTGGTTGGCCAAAAAGGGCGTATGCGTTTTTTCCTGAATATATTCAGGAAAAAACGCATACGCCCTTTTTGGCCAAGTGCATTATTGTGGACGTTCTGCCTCTTTTCCTATGCTTTCAATGCAATTCCAGTCTACCTCCTGAAATCGGTTTCCTGCAATTCTGCCCCGCTTTCAAGTCCTCTTGGCAGCCTTACTTCAGTATATTTTTGGACGATAGCTGTCATTTATAACTCTGCAGGTTTGTGAATTACAGTGCCCCGAGCTCCTTTCTTCAACTCGCTTTCTTGTGACCTGGCCGCAACACCGCAGGATGGCTTCAGGCCCTAAACTGGTTCCGGCATGGCACGCTGAGCCTTTGGTTGTTTCCTCTTCCTGGTGGGAAATGAGAGTTAAATTTGCCCGTCCAGACACCTCCAGCTAGTCTCTCATTGGTTCTCCCTATTCCTGTTCATCTTCCGCAGAAATTGCAAACTGGGCCAAACAGGAGATTAAAGGCGCTGACTCTCCAAGTGGGGAGAGTGTTAGTGAAGCGTCTGGAATGTTGCACCCGAGTACCAGGGGAGGGAAACTGAGACATATTTGAACACGTCTCCCGTTCACACGGTTGATCATACTCTGGGTTCCACATGCATGTTTTAGCTGAAGGAAGAATACCTTAAACGTGTGTAGTTGAAACCCTTGGAATGGGTACCATGCAATATGATTTCAAAGGGTCTTCATTTGCTCACCGAACCTCTCCAATCCTATCACTGCTGCGTTTATGCCCCTGTACACATGCTTGATTCTCTTTCGGAGACATAGCAATCCATAGGTTTTAAGATACTTACTAGTCAGGTACATTCTTAGGCGTTTAATATGCGGTGTTGAGTCCATTTCATTGAGCAAGGAGTAGCTCTTGTCTATTCCATATTTGGCTTAAGGAACTTTATCTGTGCTCATTTCAATCTCTGGTTTTATGCAGCACCCCAACTCACCTTTTCCCTTAAGCAAGCATAAGTTGGTTTTCTAAATTTGAGACCCTGTTCTGTTCTGTAATTCAGTTACTGTGTAGCCAAGTTTACATTCCATGTATTACTGATATCTTATGATGTTTCTTTTTCTGTGTGACTTATTTCAGTTAGAATCATCGTACCTGAATCCACTCATTATGCTGCTACGGGCCTGATGACATAGATTTCATTGCTGAGTGATACTGCATTGTACGTAAGTACCACAAGTTCTTTATCCATTTTTCACTTTCTGTGATATTGAACTTGTACGGTAAACGAGGTTCTTGTAAACAGAGGCGTCCCAAACTTTGGGGTGGCTGTGTCTTTTTGATTTTAATTTCCCTAAGCTATAGGACCATAAGTGGAAGTGCCCTAGGCTCTGTTGCTTTGTTTTTTAGATGTGTCAGGAAACACCATACACTTCTCCCGAGTGTCTGTTGGCAATTTACATCCCGCCCATCAACATAACAAGGCTCCCAGGTCTCCATGGCCTGTCCTGCCTTTCTGGATTTTACACTTTTTGCAGATGGCCCTTTTGACCGGGGGGAAGTGAGACTTCATTGTAGTGCAGATTTCCTTTGCAAGTTTGCTTGGTTGGCCAAAAAGGGCGTATGCGTTTTTTCCTGAATATATTCAGGAAAAAACGCATACACCCTTTTTGGCCAAGTGCATCATTGTGGACGTTCTGCCTCTTTTCCTATGCTTTCAATGCAATTCCAGTCTACCTCCTGAAATCGGTTTCCTGCAATTCTGCCCCGCTTTCAAGTCCTCTTGGCAGCCTTACTTCAGTATATTTTTGGACGATAGCTGTCATTTATAACTCTGCAGGTTTGTGAATTACAGTGCCCCTGAGCTCCTTTCTTCAACTCGCTTTCTTGTGACCTGGCTGCAACACCGCAGGATGGCTTCAGGCCCTAATCTGGTTCCGGCACGGCACGCTGAGCCTTTGGTTAATTCCTCTTCCTGGTGGGAAATGAGAGTTAAATTTGCCCGTCCAGACACCTCCAGCTAGTCTCTCATTGGTTCTCGCTATTCCTGTTCATCTTCCGCAGAAATTGCAAACTGGGCCAAACGGGAGGTTAAAGGGACTGACTCTCCAAGTCGGGAGAGTGTTAGTAAAGCATCTGGAATGTTGCCCCTGAGTACCAGGGTACGAAAACTGAGACATATTTGAACACGTTTCCCGATCACATGGTTGATCATACTCTAGGTTCCACATGCATATTTTAGCTGAAGGAAGAATACCTTAAACGTGGGTAGTTGAAACCCGTGGAATGGGTACCATGCAATATGACTTCAAAGGGTCTTCATTTGCTCAGTGAACCTCTCCAATCTTATCACTGCTGCGTTTATGCCCCTGTACACATGCTTGATTCTCTTTCGGAGACATAGCAATCCATAGGTTTTAAGATACTTACTAGTCAGGTACATTCTTAGGCGTTTAATATGGGGTGTTGAGTCCATTTCGTTGAGCAAGGAGTAGCTCTTGTCTATTCCATATTTGGCTTAAGGAACTTTATCTGTGCTCATTTCAATCTCTGGTTTTATGCAGCACCCCAACTCACCTTTCCCCTTAAGCAAGCATAAGTTGGTTTTCTAAATTTGAGACCCTGTTCTGTTCTGTAATTCAGTTCCTGTGTAGCCAAGTTTACATTCCGTGTATTACTGATATCTTATGATGTTTCTTTTTCTGTGTGACTTATTTCAGTTAGTATCATCATACCTGAATCCACTCATTGTGCTGCTAAGGGCCTGATGACATAGATTTCATTGCTGAGTGATATTGCTTTGTAAGTAAATACCACAACTTCTTTATCCATTTTTCACTTTCTGCGATGTTGAACTTCTACTGTAAACAAGGTTCTTGTAAACAGAGGCGTCCCAAACTTTGGGGTGGCTGTGTCTTTTTGATTTTAATTTCCCTAAGCTATAGGACCATAAGTGGAAGTGCCCTAGGCTCTGTTGCTTTGTTTTTTAGATGTTTCAGGAAACACCATACACTTCTCCTGAGTTTCTGTTGGCAATTTACATCCCGCCCATCAGCATAACAAGGCTCCCAGTTCTCCATGGCCTGTCCTGCCTTTCTGGATTTTACGCTTTTTTCAGATGGCCCTTTTGACCGGGGGGAAGTGAGACTTCATTGTAGTGCAGATTTCCTTTGCAAGCTTGCTTGGTTGGCCAAAAAGGGCGTATGCGTTTTTTCCTGAATATATTCAGGAAAAAACGCATACGCCCTTTTTGGCCAAGTGCATCATTGTGGACGTTCTGCCTCTTTTCCTATGCTTTCAATGCAATTCCAGTCTACCTCCTGAAATCGGTTTCCTGCAATTCTGCCCCGCTTTCAAGTCCTCTTGGCAGCCTTACTTCAGTACATTTTTGGACGATAGCTGTCATTTATAACTCTGCAGGTTTGTTAATTACAGTGCCCCGAGCTCCTTTCTTCAACTCGCTTTCTTGTGACCTGGCCGCAACACCGCAGGATGGCTTCAGGCCCTAAACTGGTTCCGGCATGGCACGCTGAGCCTTTGGTTGTTTCCTCTTCCTGGTGGGAAATGAGAGTTAAATTTGCCCGTCCAGACACCTCCAGCTAGTCTCTCATTGGTTCTCCCTATTCCTGTTCATCTTCCGCAGAAATTGCAAACTGGGCCAAACAGGAGATTAAAGGCGCTGACTCTCCAAGTGGGGAGAATGTTAGTGAAGCGTCTGGAATGTTGCACCCGAGTACCAGGGGAGGGAAACTGAGACATATTTGAACACGTCTCCCGTTCACACGGTTGATCATACTCTGGGTTCCACATGCATGTTTTAGCTGAAGGAAGAATAACTTAAACCTGGGTAGTTAAAACCCGTGGAATGGGTACCATGCAATATGACTTCAAAGGGTCTTCATTTGCTCACCGAACCTCTCCAATCCTATCACTGCTGCGTTTATTCCCCTGTACACACGCTTGATTCTCTTTTGGAGACATAGCAATCCATAGGTTTTAAGATACTTACTAGTCAGGTACATTCTTAGGCGTTTAATATGGGGTGTTGAGTCCATTTCGTTGAGCAAGGAGTAGCTCTTGTCTATTCCATATTTGGCTTAAGGAACTTTATCTGTGCTCATTTCAATCTCTGGTTTTATGCAGCACCCCAACTCACCTTTCCCCTTAAGCAAGCATAAGTTGGTTTTCTAAATTTGAGACCCTGTTGTGTTCTGTAATTCAGTTCCTGTGTAGCCAAGTTTACATTCCGTGTATTAGTGATATCTTATGATGTTTCTTTTTCTGTGTGACTTATTTCAGTTAGAATCATCATACCTGAATCCACTCATTGTGCTGTTAAGGGCCTGATGACATAGATTTCAGTGCTGAGTGATATTGCTTTGTAAGTAAATACCACAACTTCTTTATCCATTTTTCACTTTCTGCGATGTTGAACTTGTACTGTAAACGAGGTTCTTGTAAACAGAGCCGTTCCAAACTTCGGGATGGCTGTGTCTTTTTGATTTTAATTTCCCTAAGCTATAGGACCATAAGTGGAAGTGCCCTAGGCTCTGTTGCTTTGTTTTTTAGATGTTTCAGGAAACACCATACACTTCTCCCGAGTGTCTGTTGGCAATTTACATCCCGCCCATCAGCATAACAAGGCTCCCAGTTCTCCATGGCCTGTCCTGCCCTTCTGGATTTTACACTTTTTTCAGATGGCCCTTTTGACCGGGGGGAAGTGAGACTTCATTGTAGTGCAGATTTCCTTTGCAAGCTTGCTTGGTTGGCCAAAAAGGGCGTATGCGTTTTTTCCTGAATATATTCAGGAAAAAACGCATACGCACTTTTTGGCCAAGTGCATCATTGTGGACGTTCTGCCTCTTTTCCTATGCTTTCAATGCAATTCCAGTCTACCTCCTGAAATCGGTTTCCTGCAATTCTGCCCCGCTTTCAAGTCCTCTTGGCAGCCTTACTTCAGTATATTTTTGGACGATAGCTGTCATTTATAACTCTGCAGGTTTGTGAATTACAGTGCCCCGAGCTCCTTTCTTCAACTCGCTTTCTTGTGACCTGGCCGCAACACCGCAGGATGGCTTCAGGCCCTAAACTGGTTCCGGCATGGCACGCTGAGCCTTTGGTTGTTTCCTCTTCCTGGTGGGAAATGAGAGTTAAATTTGCCCGTCCAGACACCTCCAGCTAGTCTCTCATTGGTTCTCCCTATTCCTGTTCATCTTCCGCAGAAATTGCAAACTGGGCCAAACAGGAGATTAAAGGCGCTGACTCTCCAAGTGGGGAGAGTGTTAGTGAAGCGTCTGGAATGTTGCACCCGAGTACCAGGGGAGGGAACCTGAGACATATTTGAACACGTCTCCCGTTCACACGGTTGATCATACTCTGGGTTCCACATGCATGTTTTAGCTGAAGGAAGAATAACTTAAACGTGGGTAGTTAAAACCCGTGGAATGGGTACCATGCAATATGACTTCAAAGGGTCTTCATTTGCTCACCGAACCTCTCCAATCCTATCACTGCTGCGTTTATTCCCCTGTACACACGCTTGATTCTCTTTTGGAGACATAGCAATCCATAGGTTTTAAGATACTTACTAGTCAGGTACATTCTTAGGCGTTTAATATGGGGTGTTGAGTCCATTTCGTTGAGCAAGGAGTAGCTCTTGTCTATTCCATATTTGGCTTAAGGAACTTTATCTGTGCTCATTTCAATCTCTGGTTTTATGCAGCACCCCAACTCACCTTTCCCCTTAAGCAAGCATAAGTTGGTTTTCTAAATTTGAGACCCTGTTCTGTTCTGTAATTCAGTTCCTGTGTAGCCAAGTTTACATTCCGTGTATTAGTGATATCTTATGATGTTTCTTTTTCTGTGTGACTTATTTCAGTTAGAATCATCATACCTGAATCCACTCATTGTGCTGTTAAGGGCCTGATGACATAGATTTCAGTGCTGAGTGATATTGCTTTGTAAGTAAATACCACAACTTCTTTATCCATTTTTCACTTTCTGCGATGTTGAACTTGTACTGTAAACGAGGTTCTTGTAAACAGAGCCGTTCCAAACTTCGGGATGGCTGTGTCTTTTTTATTTTAATTTCCCTAAGCTATAGGACCATAAGTGGAAGTGCCCTAGGCTCTGTTGCTTTGTTTTTTAGATGTTTCAGGAAACACCATACACTTCTCCCGAGTGTCTGTTGGCAATTTACATCCCGCCCATCAGCATAACAAGGCTCCCAGTTCTCCATGGCCTGTCCTGCCTTTCTGGATTTTACACTTTTTTCACATGGCCCTTTTGACCGGGGGGAAGTGAGACTTCATTGTAGTGCAGATTTCCTTTGCAAGCTTGCTTGGTTGGCCAAAAAGGGCGTATGCGTTTTTTTCCTGAATATATTCAGGAAAAAAACGCATACGCCCTTTTTGGCCAAGTGCATCATTGTGGACGTTCTGCCTCTTTTCCTATGCTTTCAATGCAATTCCTGTCTAACTCCTGAAATCGGTTTCCTGCAATTCTGCCCCGCTTTCAAGTCCTCTTGGCAGCCTTACTTCAGTATATTTTTGGACGATAGCTGTCATTTATAACTCTGCAGGTTTGTGAATTACAGTGCCCCTGAGCTCCTTTCTTCAACTCGCTTTCTTGTGACCTGGCTGCAACACCGCAGGATGGCTTCAGGCCCTAATCTGGTTCGGGCACGGCACGCTGAGCCTTTGGTTAATTCCTCTTCCTGGTGGGAAATGAGAGTTAAATTTGCCCGTCCAGACACCTCCAGCTAGTCTCTCATTGGTTCTCCCTATTCCTGTTCATCTTCCGCAGAAATTGCAAACTGGGCCAAACAGGAGGTTAAAGGCGCTGACTCTCCAAGTGGGGAGAGTGTTAGTAAAGCGTCTGGAATGTTTCACCCGAGTACCAGGGGAGGAAAACTGAGACATATTTGAACACGTCTCCCGATCACATGGTTGATCATACTCTAGGTTCCACATGCATGTTTTAGCTGAAGGAAGAATACTTTAAACCTGGGTAGTTGAAACCCGTGGAATGGGTACCATGCAATATGACTTCAAAGGGTCTTCATTTGCTCACCGAACCTCTCCAATCCTATCACTGCTGCGTTTATGCCCCTGTACACACGCTTGATTCTCTTTCAGAGACATAGCAATCCATAGGTTTTAAGATACTTACTATTCAGGAACATGCTTAGGCGTTTAATATGGGGTGTTGAGTCCATTTCGTTGAGCAAGGAGTAGCTCTTGTCTATTCCATATTTGGCTTAAGGAACTTTATCTGTGATCATTTCAATCTCTGGTTTTATGCAGCACCCCAACTCACCTTTCCCCTTATGCAAGCATAAGTTGGTTTTCTAAATTTCAGACCCTGTTCTGTTTTGGAATTCAGTTCCTGTGTAGCCAAGTTTACATTCCGTGTATTAGTGATATCTTATGATGTTTCTTTTTCTGTGTGACTTATTTCAGTTAGAATCATCGTACCTGAATCCACTCATTATGCTGCTACGGGCCTGATGACATAGATTTCATTGCTGAGTGATACTGCATTGTACGTAAGTACCACAAGTTCTTTATCCATTTTTCACTTTCTGTGATATTGAACTTGTACGGTAAACGAGGTTCTTGTAAACAGAGGCGTCCCAAATTTTGGGGTGGCTGTGTCTTTTTGATTTTAATTTCCCTAAGCTATAGGACCATAAGTGGAAGTGCCCTAGGCTCTGTTGCTTTGTTTTTTAGATGTTTCAGGAAACACCATACACTTCTCCCGAGTGTCTGTTGGCAATTTACATCCCGCCCATCAGCATAACAAGGCTCCCAGTTCTCCATGGCCTGTCCTGCCTTTCTGGATTTTACAATTTTTTCAGATGGCCCTTTTGACCAGGGGGAAGTGAGACTTCATTGTAGTGCAGATTTCCTTTGCAAGCTTGCTTGGTTGGCCAAAAAGGGCGTATGCGTTTTTTCCTGAATATATTCAGGAAAAAACGCATACGCCCTTTTTGGCCAAGTGCATCATTGTGGACGTTCTGCCTCTTTTCCTATGCTTTCAATGCAATTCCAGTCTACCTCCTGAAATCGGTTTCCTGCAATTCTGCCCCGCTTTCAAGTCCTCTTGGCAGCCTTACTTCAGTATATTTTTGGACGATAGCTGTCATTTATAACTCTGCAGGTTTGTGAATTACAGTGCCCCTGAGCTCCTTTCTTCAACTCGCTTTCTTTTGAGCTGGCCGCAACACCGCAGGATGGCTTCAGGCCCTAATCTGGTTCCGGCACGGCACGCTGAGCCTTTGGTTATTTCCTCTTCCTGGTGGGAAATGAGAGTTAAATTTGCCCGTCCAGACACCTCCAGCTAGTCTCTCATTGGTTCTCGCTATTCCTGTTCATCTTCCGCAGAAATTGCAAACTGGGCCAAACATGAGGTTAAAGGGACTGACTCTCCATGTCGGGAGAGGGTTAGTAAAGCGTCTGGAATGTTGCACCCGAGTACCAGGGGAGGAAAACTGAGACATATTTGAACACGTCTCCCGTCCACACGGTTGATCATACTCTGGGTTCCACATGCATGTTTTACCTGAAGGAAGAATACCTTAAACCTGGAGAGTTGAGGCCCGTGGAATGGGTACCATGCAATATGACTTCAAAGGGTCTTCATTTGCTCACCGAACCTCTCTAATCCTATCACTGCTGTGTTTATGCCCCTGTACACACGCTTGATTCTCTTTTGGAGACATAGCAATCCATAAGTTTTAAGATACTTACTATTCAGGTACCTTCTTAGGCGTTTAATATGGGGTGTTGAGTCCATTTCGTTGAGCAAGGAGTAGCTCTTGTCTATTCCATATTTGGCTTAAGGAACTTTATCTGTGTTCATTTCAATCTCTGGTTTTATGCAGCACCCCAACTCACCTTTCCCCTTAAGCAAGCATAAGATGGTTTTCTAAATTTGAGACCCTGTTCTGTTTTGGAATTCAGTTCCTGTGTAGCCAAGTTTACATTCCGTGTATTACTGATATCTTATGATGTTTCTTTTTCTGTATGACTTATTTCAGTTAGAATCGTCGTACCTGAATCCACTCATTATGCTGCTACGGGCCTGATGACATAGATTTCATTGCTGAGTGATACTGCATTGTACGTAATTACCACAAGTTCTTTATCCATTTTTCACTTTCTGTGATATTGAACTAGTACGGTAAACGAGGTTCTTGTAAACAGAGGCGTCCCAAACTTTGGGGTGGCTGTGTCTTTTTGATTTTAATTTCCCTAAGCTATAGGACCATAAGTGGAAGTGCCCTAGGCTCTGTTGCTTTGTTTTTTAGATGTTTCAGGAAACACCATACACTTCTCCCGAGTGTCTGTTGGCAATTTACATCCCGCCCATCAGCATAACAAGGCTCCCAGTTCTCCATGGCCTGTCCTGCCTTTCTGGATTTTACACTTTTTTCAGATGGCCCTTTTGACCGGGGGGAAGTGAGACTTCATTGTAGTGCAGATTTCCTTTGCAAGCTTGCTTGGTTGGCCAAAAAGGGCGTATGCGTTTTTTCCTGAATATATTCAGGAAAAAACGCATACGCCCTTTTTGGCCAAGTGCATCATTGTGGACGTTCTGCCTCTTTTCCTATGCTTTCAATGCAATTCCAGTCTACCTCCTGAAATCGGTTTCCTGCAATTCTGCCCGGCTTTCAAGTCCTCTTGGCAGCCTTATTTCAGTATATTTTTGGACGATAGCTGTCATTTATAACTCTGCAGGTTTGTGAATTACAGTGCCCCTGAGCTCCTTTCTTCAACTCGCTTTCTTTTGAGCTGGCCGCAACCCCGCAGGATGGCTTCAGGCCCTAATCTGGTTCCGGCACGGCACGCTGAGCCTTTGGTTATTTCCTCTTCCTGGTGGGAAATGAGAGTTAAATTTGCCCGTCCAGACACCTCCAGCTAGTCTCTCATTGGTTCTCGCTATTCCTGTTCATCTTCCGCAGAAATTGCAAACTGGGCCAAACATGAGGATAAAGGGACTGACTCTCCATGTCGGGAGAGTGTTAGTAAAGCGTCTGGAATGTTGCACCCGAGTACCAGGGGAGGAAAACTGAGACATATTTGAACACGTCTCCCGTCCACACGGTTGATCATACTCTGGGTTCCACATGCATGTTTTACCTGAAGGAAGAATACCTTAAACCTGGAGAGTTGAGGCCCGTGGAATGGGTACCATGCAATATGACTTCAAAGGGTCTTCATTTGCTCACCGAACCTCTCCAATCCTATCACTGCTGTGTTTATGCCCCTGTACACACGCTTGATTCTCTTTTGGAGACATAGCAATCCATAAGTTTTAAGATACTTACTATTCAGGTACATTCTTAGGCGTTTAATATGCGATGTTGAGTCCATTTCGTTGAGCAAGGAGTAGCTCTTGTCTATTCCATATTTGGCTTAAGGAACTTTATCTGTGCTCATTTCAATCTCTGGTTTTATGCAGCACCCCAACTCACCTTTCCCCTTAAGCAAGCATAAGTTGGTTTTCTAATTTTGAGACACTGTTCTGTTTTGGAATTCAGTTCCTGTGTAGCCAAGTTTACATTCCGTGTATTACTGATATCTTATGATGTTTCTTTTTCTGTGTGACTTATTTCAGTTAGAATCATCGTACCTGAATCCACTCATTGTGCTGCTAAGGGCCTGATGACATAGATTTCATTGCTGAGTGATATTGCTTTGTAAGTAAATACCACAACTTCTTTATCCATTTTTCACTTTCTGCGATGTTGAACTTGTACTGTAAACGAGGTTCTTGTAAACAGAGGCGTCCCAAACTTTGGGGTGGCTGTGTCTTTTTGATTTTAATTTCCCTAAGCTATAGGACCATAAGTGGAAGTGCCCTAGGATCTGTTGCTTTGTTTTTTAGATATTTCAGGAAACACCATACATTTCTCCCGAGTGTCTGTTGGCAATTTACATCCCGCCCATCAGCATAACAAGGCTCCCAGTTCTCCATGGCCTGTCCTGCCTTTCTGGATTTTACACTTTTTTCAGATGGCCCTTTTGACCGGGGGGAAGTGAGACTTCATTGTAGTGCAGATTTCCTTTGCAAGCTTGCTTGGTTGGCCAAAAAGGGCGTATGCGTTTTTTCCTGAATATATTCAGGAAAAAACGCATACGCCCTTTTTGGCCAAGTGCATCATTGTGGACGTTCTGCCTCTTTTCCTATGCTTTCAATGCAATTCCAGTCTACCTCCTGAAATCGGTTTCCTGCAATTCTGCCCCGCTTTCAAGTCCTCTTGGCAGCCTTACTTCAGTATATTTTTGGACGATAGCTGTCATTTATAACTCTGCAGGTTTGTGAATTACAGTGCCCCTGAGCTCCTTTCTTCAACTCGCTTTCTTTTTAGCTGGCCACAACACCGCAGGATGGCTTCAGGCCCTAATCTGGTTCCGGCACGGCACGCTGAGCCTTTGGTTAGTTCCTCTTCCTGGTGGGAAATGAGAGTTAAATTTGCCCGTCCAGATACCTCCAGCTACTCTCTCATTGGTTCTCCCTATTCCTGTTCATCTTCCGCAGAAATTGCAAACTGGGCCAAACAGGAGGTTAAAGGCGCTGACTCCACAAGTGGAGAGAGTGTTAGTAAAGCGTCTGGAATGTTGCACCCGAGTACCAGGGGAGGAAAACTGAGACATATTTGAACACGTCTCCCGTTCACATGGTTGATCATACTCTGGGTTCCACATGCATGTTTTAGCTGAAGGAAGAATACTTTAAACCTGGGTAGTTGAAACCCGTGGAATGGGTACCATGCAATATGACTTCAAAGGGTCTTCATTTGCTCACCGAACCTCTCCAATCCTATCACTGCTGCGTTTATGCCCCTGTACACACGCTTGATTCTCTTTTGGAGACATAGCAATCCATAGGTTTTAAGATACTTACTAGTGAGGTACATTCTTAGGCGTTTAATATGGGGTGTTGAGTCCATTTCATTGAGCAAGGAGTAGCTCTTGTCTATTCCATATTTGGCTTAAGGAACTTTATCTGTGCTCATTTCAATCTCTGGTTTTATGCAGCACCCCAACTCACCTTTCCCCTTAAGCAAGCATAAGTTGGTTTTCTAAATTTGAGACCCTGTTCTGTTTTGGAATTCAGTTCCTGTGTAGCCAAGTTTACATTCCGTGTATTAGTGATATCTTATGATGTTTCTTTTTCTGTGTGACTTATTTCAGTTAGAATCATCGTACCTGAATCCACTCATTATGCTGCTACGGGCCTGATGACATAGATTTCATTGCTGAGTGATACTGCATTGTACGTAAGTACCACAAGTTCTTTATCCATTTTTCACTTTCTGTGATATTGAACTTGTACGGTAAACGAGGTTCTTGTAAACAGAGGCGTCCCAAACTTTGGGGTGGCTGTGTCTTTTTGATTTTAATTTCCCTAAGCTATAGGACCATAAGTGGAAGTGCCCTAGGCTCTGTTGCTTTGTTTTTTAGATGTTTCAGGAAACACCATACACTTCTCCCGAGTTTCTGTTGGCAATTTACATCCCGCCCATCAGCATAACAAGGCTCCCAGTTCTCCATGGCCTGTCCTGCCTTTCTGGATTTTACACTTTTTTCAGATGGCCCTTTTGACCAGGGGGAAGTGAGACTTCATTGTAGTGCAGATTTCCTTTGCAAGCTTGCTTGGTTGGCCAAAAAGGGCGTATGCGTTTTTTCCTGAATATATTCAGGAAAAAACGCATACGCCCTTTTTGGCCAAGTGCATCATTGTGGACGTTCTGCCTCTTTTCCTATGCTTTCAATGCAATTCCAGTCTACCTCCTGAAATCGGTTTCCTGCAATTCTGCCCGGCTTTCAAGTCCTCTTGGCAGCCTTACTTCAGTATATTTTTGGATGATAGCTGTCATTTATAACTCTGCAGGTTTGTGAATTACAGTGCCCCTGAGCTCCTTTCTTCAACTCGCTTTCTTTTGAGCTGGCCGCAACACCGCAGGATGGCTTCAGGCCCTAATCTGGTTCCGGCACGGCACGCTGAGCCTTTGGTTAATTCCTCTTCCTGGTGGGAAATGAGAGTTAAATTTGCCCGTCCAGACACCTCCAGCTAGTCTCTCATTGTTTCTCCCTATTCCTGTTCATCTTCCGCAGAAATTGCAAACTGGGCCAAACATGAGGTTAAAGGGACTGACTCTCCATGTCGGGAGAGTGTTAGTAAAGCATCTGGAATGTTGCACCCGAGTACCAGGCAGGAAAACTGAGACATATTTGAACACGTCTCCCGTTCACACGGTTGATCATACTCTGGGTTCCACATGCATGTTTCAGCTGAAGGAAGAATACCTTAAACCTGGGTAGTTGAGACCCGTGGAATGGGTACCATGCAATATGACTTCAAAGGGTCTTCATTTGCTCACCGAACCTCTCTAATCCTATCACTGCTGCGTTTATGCCCCTGTACACACGCTTGATTCTCTTTTGGAGACATAGCAATCCATAGGTTTTAAGATACTTACTAGTCAGGTACATTCTTAGGCGTTTGATATGGGGTGTTGAGTCCATTTCGTTGAGCAAGGAGTAGCTCTTGTCTATTCCATATTTGGCTTAAGGAACTTTATCTGTGCTCATTTCAATTTCTGGTTTTATGCAGCACCCCAACTCACCTTTCCCCTTAAGCAAGCATAAGATGGTTTTCTAAATTTGAGACCCTGTTCTGTTTTGGAATTCAGTTCCTGTGTAGCCAAGTTTACATTCCGTGTATTACTGATATCTTATGATGTTTCTTTTTCTGTATGACTTATTTCAATTAGAATCGTCGTACCTGAATCCACTCATTATGCTGCTACGGGCCTGATGACATAGATTTCATTGCTGAGTGATACTGCATTGTACGTAAGTACCACAAGTTCTTTATCCATTTTTCACTTTCTGTGATATTGAACTTGTACGGTAAACGAGGTTCTTGTAAACAGAGGCGTCCCAAACTTTGGGGTGGCTGTGTCTTTTTGATTTTAATTTCCCTAAGCTATAGGACCATAAGTGGAAGTGCCCTAGGCTCTGTTGCTTTGTTTTTTAGATGTTTCAGGAAACACCATACACTTCTCCCGAGTGTCTGTTGGCAATTTACATCCCGCCCATCAGCATAACAAGGCTCCCAGTTCTCCATGGCCTGTCCTGCCTTTCTGGATTTTACACTTTTTTCAGATGGCCCTTTTGACCGGGGGGAAGTGAGACTTCATTGTAGTGCAGATTTCCTTTGCAAGTTTGCTTGGTTGGCCAAAAAGGGCGTATGCGTTTTTTCCTGAATATATTCAGGAAAAAACGCATACGCCCTTTTTGGCCAAGTGCATCATTGTGGACGTTCTGCCTCTTTTCCTATGCTTTCAATGCAATTCCAGTCTACCTCCTGAAATCGGTTTCCTGCAATTCTGCCCCGCTTTCAAGTCCTCTTGGCAGCCTTACTTCAGTATATTTTTGGACGATAGCTGTCATTTATAACTCTGCAGGTTTGTGAATTACAGTGCCCCTGAGCTCCTTTCTTCAACTCGCTTTCTTTTGAGCTGGCCGCAACACCGCAGGATGGCTTCAGGCCCTAATCTGGTTCCGGCACGGCACGCTGAGCCTTTGGTTAATTCCTCTTCCTGGTGGGAAATGAGAGTTAAATTTGCCCGTCCAGACACCTCCAGCTAGTCTCTCATTGGTTCTCGCTATTCCTGTTCATCTTCCGCAGAAATTGCAAACTGGGCCAAACAGGAGGTTAAAGGGACTGACTCTCCAAGTCGGGAGAGTGTTAGTAAAGCATCTGGAATGTTGCACCCGAGTACCAGGGTACGAAAACTGAGACATATTTGAACACGTCCCCTGTTCACACGGTTGGTCATACTCTGGGTTCCACATGCATGTTTTAGCTGAAGGAAGAATACCTTAAACCTGGAGAGTTGAGACCCGTGTAATGGGTGCCATGCAATATGACTTCAAAGGGTCTTCATTTGCTCACCGAACCTCTCCAATCCTATCACTGCTGCGTTTATGCCCCTGTACACACGCTTGATTCTCTTTCAGAGACATAGCAATCCATAGGTTTTAAGATACTTACTATTCAGGAACATGCTTAGGCGTTTAATATGGGGTGTTGAGTCCATTTCGTTGAGCAAGGAGTAGCTCTTGTCTATTCCATATTTGGCTTAAGGAACTTTATCTGTGATCATTTCAATCTCTGGTTTTATGCAGCACCCCAACTCACCTTTCCCCTTAAGCAAGCATAAGTTGGTTTTCTAAATTTCAGACCCTGTTCTGTTTTGGAATTCAGTTCCTGTGTAGCCAAGTTTACATTCCGTGTATTAGTGATATCTTATGATGTTTCTTTTTCTGTGTGACTTATTTCAGTTAGAATCATCGTACCTGAATCCACTCATTATGCTGCTACGGGCCTGATGACATAGATTTCATTGCTGAGTGATACTGCATTGTACGTATGTACCACAAGTTCTTTATCCATTTTTCACTTTCTGTGATATTGAACTTGTACGGTAAACGAGGTTCTTGTAAACAGAGGCGTCCCAAATTTTGGGGTGGCTGTGTCTTTTTGATTTTAATTTCCCTAAGCTATAGGACCATAAGTGGAAGTGCCCTAGGCTCTGTTGCTTTGTTTTTTAGATGTTTCAGGAAACACCATACACTTCTCCCGAGTGTCTGTTGGCAATTTACATCCCGCCCATCAGCATAACAAGGCTCCCAGTTCTCCATGGCCTGTCCTGCCTTTCTGGATTTTACAATTTTTTCAGATGGCCCTTTTGACCAGGAGGAAGTGAGACTTCATTGTAGTGCAGATTTCCTTTGCAAGCTTGCTTGGTTGGCCAAAAAGGGCGTATGCGTTTTTTCCTGAATATATTCAGGAAAAAACGCATACGCCCTTTTTGGCCAAGTGCATCATTGTGGACGTTCTGCCTCTTTTCCTATGCTTTCAATGCAATTCCAGTCTACCTCCTGAAATCGGTTTCCTGCAATTCTGCCCCGCTTTCAAGTCCTCTTGGCAGCCTTACTTCAGTATATTTTTGGACGATAGCTGTCATTTATAACTCTGCAGGTTTGTGAATTACAGTGCCCCTGAGCTCCTTTCTTCAACTCGCTTTCTTTTGAGCTGGCCGCAACACCGCAGGATGGCTTCAGGCCCTAATCTGGTTCCGGCACGGCACGCTGAGCCTTTGGTTATTTCCTCTTCCTGGTGGGAAATGAGAGTTAAATTTGCCCGTCCAGACACCTCCAGCTAGTCTCTCATTGGTTCTCGCTATTCCTGTTCATCTTCCGCAGAAATTGCAAACTGGGCCAAACATGAGGTTAAAGGGACTGACTCTCCATGTCGGGAGAGGGTTAGTAAAGCGTCTGGAATGTTGCACCCGAGTACCAGGGGAGGAAAACTGAGACATATTTGAACACGTCTCCCGTCCACACGGTTGATCATACTCTGGGTTCCACATGCATGTTTTACCTGAAGGAAGAATACCTTAAACCTGGAGAGTTGAGGCCTGTGGAATGGGTACCATGCAATATGACTTCAAAGGGTCTTCATTTGCTCACCGAACCTCTCTAATCCTATCACTGCTGTGTTTATGCCCCTGTACACACGCTTGATTCTCTTTTGGAGACATAGCAATCCATAAGTTTTAAGATACTTACTATTCAGGTACATTCTTAGGCGTTTAATATGCGATGTTGAGTCCATTTCGTTGAGCAAGGAGTAGCTCTTGTCTATTCCATATTTGGCTTAAGGAACTTTATCTGTGCTCATTTCAATCTCTGGTTTTATGCAGCACCCCAACTCACCTTTCCCCTTAAGCAAGCATAAGTTGGTTTTCTAATTTTGAGACACTGTTCTGTTTTGGAATTCAGTTCCTGTGTAGCCAAGTTTACATTCCGTGTATTACTGATATCTTATGATGTTTCTTTTTCTGTGTGACTTATTTCAGTTAGAATCATCGTACCTGAATCCACTCATTGTGCTGCTAAGGGCCTGATGACATAGATTTCATTGCTGAGTGATATTGCTTTGTAAGTAAATACCACAACTTCTTTATCCATTTTTCACTTTCTGCGATGTTGAACTTGTACTGTAAACGAGGTTCTTGTAAACAGAGGCGTCCCAAACTTTGGGGTGGCTGTGTCTTTTTGATTTTAATTTCCCTAAGCTATAGGACCATAAGTGGAAGTGCCCTAGGATCTGTTGCTTTGTTTTTTAGATATTTCAGGAAACACCATACACTTCTCCCGAGTGTCTGTTGGCAATTTACATCCCGCCCATCAGCATAACAAGGCTCCCAGTTCTCCATGGCCTGTCCTGCCTTTCTGGATTTTACACTTTTTTCAGATGGCCCTTTTGACCGGGGGGAAGTGAGACTTCATTGTAGTGCAGATTTCCTTTGCAAGTTTGCTTGGTTGGCCAAAAAGGGCGTATGCGTTTTTTCCTGAATATATTCAGGAAAAAACGCATACGCCCTTTTTGGCCAAGTGCATCATTGTGGACGTTCTGCCTCTTTTCCTATGCTTTCAATGCAATTCCAGTCTACCTCCTGAAATCGGTTTCCTGCAATTCTGCCCCGCTTTCAAGTCCTCTTGGCAGCCTTACTTCAGTATATTTTTGGACGATAGCTGTCATTTATAACTCTGCAGGTTTGTGAATTACAGTGCCCCTGAGCTCCTTTCTTCAACTCGCTTTCTTTTTAGCTGGCCACAACACCGCAGGATGGCTTCAGGCCCTAATCTGGTTCCGGCACGGCACGCTGAGCCTTTGGTTAGTTCCTCTTCCTGGTGGGAAATGAGAGTTAAATTTGCCCGTCCAGATACCTCCAGCTAGTCTCTCATTGGTTCTCCCTATTCCTGTTCATCTTCCGCAGAAATTGCAAACTGGGCCAAACAGGAGGTTAAAGGCGCTGACTCCACAAGTGGAGAGAGTGTTAGTAAAGCGTCTGGAATGTTGCACCCGAGTACCAGGGGAGGAAAACTGAGACATATTTGAACACGTCTCCCGTTCACATGGTTGATCATACTCTGGGTTCCACATGCATGTTTTAGCTGAAGGAAGAATACTTTAAACCTGGGTAGTTGAAACCCGTGGAATGGGTACCATGCAATATGACTTCAAAGGGTCTTCATTTGCTCACCGAACCTCTCCAATCCTATCACTGCTGCGTTTATGCCCCTGTACACACGCTTGATTCTCTTTTGGAGACATAGCAATCCATAGGTTTTAAGATACTTACTAGTCAGGTACATTCTTAGGCGTTTAATATGGGGTGTTGAGTCCATTTCATTGAGCAAGGAGTAGCTCTTGTCTATTCCATATTTGGCTTAAGGAACTTTATCTGTGCTCATTTCAATCTCTGGTTTTATGCAGCACCCCAACTCACCTTTCCCCTTAAGCAAGCATAAGTTGGTTTTCTAAATTTGAGACCCTGTTCTGTTTTGGAATTCAGTTCCTGTGTAGCCAAGTTTACATTCCGTGTATTAGTGATATCTTATGATGTTTCTTTTTCTGTGTGACTTATTTCAGTTAGAATCATCGTACCTGAATCCACTCATTATGCTGCTACGGGCCTGATGACATAGATTTCATTGCTGAGTGATACTGCATTGTACGTAAGTACCACAAGTTCTTTATCCATTTTTCACTTTCTGTGATATTGAACTTGTACGGTAAACGAGGTTCTTGTAAACAGAGGCGTCCCAAACTTTGGGGTGGCTGTGTCTTTTTGATTTTAATTTCCCTAAGCTATAGGACCATAAGTGGAAGTGCCCTAGGCTCTGTTGCTTTGTTTTTTAGATGTTTCAGGAAACACCATACACTTCTCCCGAGTTTCTGTTGGCAATTTACATCCCGCCCATCAGCATAACAAGGCTCCCAGTTCTCCATGGCCTGTCCTGCCTTTCTGGATTTTACACTTTTTTCAGATGGCCCTTTTGACCAGGGGGAAGTGAGACTTCATTGTAGTGCAGATTTCCTTTGCAAGCTTGCTTGGTTGGCCAAAAAGGGCGTATGCGTTTTTTCCTGAATATATTCAGGAAAAAACGCATACGCCCTTTTTGGCCAAGTGCATCATTGTGGACGTTCTGCCTCTTTTCCTATGCTTTCAATGCAATTCCAGTCTACCTCCTGAAATCGGTTTCCTGCAATTCTGCCCGGCTTTCAAGTCCGCTTGGCAGCCTTACTTCAGTATATTTTTGGATGATAGCTGTCATTTATAACTCTGCAGGTTTGTGAATTACAGTGCCCCTGAGCTCCTTTCTTCAACTCGCTTTCTTTTGAGCTGGCCGCAACACCGCATGATGGCTTCAGGCCCTAATCTGGTTCCGGCACGGCACGCTGAGCCTTTGGTTAATTCCTCTTCCTGGTGGGAAATGAGAGTTAAATTTGCCCGTCCAGACACCTCCAGCTAGTCTCTCATTGTTTCTCCCTATTCCTGTTCATCTTCCGCAGAAATTGCAAACTGGGCCAAACATGAGGTTAAAGGGACTGACTCTCCATGTCGGGAGAGTGTTAGTAAAGCATCTGGAATGTTGCACCCGAGTACCAGGCAGGAAAACTGAGACATATTTGAACACGTCTCCCGTTCACACGGTTGATCATACTCTGGGTTCCACATGCATGTTTCAGCTGAAGGAAGAATACCTTAAACCTGGGTAGTTGAGACCCGTGGAATGGGTACCATGCAATATGACTTCAAAGGGTCTTCATTTGCTCACCGAACCTCTCCAATCCTATCACTGCTGCGTTTATGCCCCTGTACACACGCTTGATTCTCTTTCAGAGACATAGCAATCCATAGGTTTTAAGATACTTACTATTCAGGAACATGCTTAGGCGTTTAATATGGGGTGTTGAGTCCATTTCGTTGAGCAAGGAGTAGCTCTTGTCTATTCCATATTTGGCTTAAGGAACTTTATCTGTGATCATTTCAATCTCTGGTTTTATGCAGCACCCCAACTCACCTTTCCCCTTAAGCAAGCATAAGTTGGTTTTCTAAATTTCAGACCCTGTTCTGTTTTGGAATTCAGTTCCTGTGTAGCCAAGTTTACATTCCGTGTATTAGTGATATCTTATGATGTTTCTTTTTCTGTGTGACTTATTTCAGTTAGAATCATCGTACCTGAATCCACTCATTATGCTGCTACGGGCCTGATGACATAGATTTCATTGCTGAGTGATACTGCATTGTACGTAAGTACCACAAGTTCTTTATCCATTTTTCACTTTCTGTGATATTGAACTTGTACGGTAAACGAGGTTCTTGTAAACAGAGGCGTCCCAAATTTTGGGGTGGCTGTGTCTTTTTGATTTTAATTTCCCTAAGCTATAGGACCATAAGTGGAAGTGCCCTAGGCTCTGTTGCTTTGTTTTTTAGATGTTTCAGGAAACACCATACACTTCTCCCGAGTGTCTGTTGGCAATTTACATCCCGCCCATCAGCATAACAAGGCTCCCAGTTCTCCATGGCCTGTCCTGCCTTTCTGGATTTTACAATTTTTTCAGATGGCCCTTTTGACCAGGGGGAAGTGAGACTTCATTGTAGTGCAGATTTCCTTTGCAAGCTTGCTTGGTTGGCCAAAAAGGGCGTATGCGTTTTTTCCTGAATATATTCAGGAAAAAACGCATACGCCCTTTTTGGCCAAGTGCATCATTGTGGACGTTCTGCCTCTTTTCCTATGCTTTCAATGCAATTCCAGTCTACCTCCTGAAATCGGTTTCCTGCAATTCTGCCCCGCTTTCAAGTCCTCTTGGCAGCCTTACTTCAGTATATTTTTGGACGATAGCTGTCATTTATAACTCTGCAGGTTTGTGAATTACAGTGCCCCTGAGCTCCTTTCTTCAACTCGCTTTCTTTTGAGCTGGCCGCAACACCGCAGGATGGCTTCAGGCCCTAATCTGGTTCCGGCACGGCACGCTGAGCCTTTGGTTATTTCCTCTTCCTGGTGGGAAATGAGAGTTAAATTTGCCCGTCCAGACACCTCCAGCTAGTCTCTCATTGGTTCTCGCTATTCCTGTTCATCTTCCGCAGAAATTGCAAACTGGGCCAAACATGAGGTTAAAGGGACTGACTCTCCATGTCGGGAGAGGGTTAGTAAAGCGTCTGGAATGTTGCACCCGAGTACCAGGGGAGGAAAACTGAGACATATTTGAACACGTCTCCCGTCCACACGGTTGATCATACTCTGGGTTCCACATGCATGTTTTACCTGAAGGAAGAATACCTTAAACCTGGAGAGTTGAGGCCCGTGGAATGGGTACCATGCAATATGACTTCAAAGGGTCTTCATTTGCTCACCGAACCTCTCTAATCCTATCACTGCTGTGTTTATGCCCCTGTACACACGCTTGATTCTCTTTTGGAGACATAGCAATCCATAAGTTTTAAGATACTTACTATTCAGGTACATTCTTAGGTGTTTAATATGGGGTGTTGAGTCCATTTCGTTGAGCAAGGAGTAGCTCTTGTCTATTCCATATTTGGCTTAAGGAACTTTATCTGTGTTCATTTCAATCTCTGGTTTTATGCAGCACCCCAACTCACCTTTCCCCTTAAGCAAGCATAAGATGGTTTTCTAAATTTGAGACCCTGTTCTGTTTTGGAATTCAGTTCCTGTGTAGCCAAGTTTACATTCCGTGTATTACTGATATCTTATGATGTTTCTTTTTCTGTATGACTTATTTCAGTTAGAATCGTCGTACCTGAATCCACTCATTATGCTGCTACGGGCCTGATGACATAGATTTCATTGCTGAGTGATACTGCATTGTACGTAATTACCACAAGTTCTTTATCCATTTTTCACTTTCTGTGATATTGAACTAGTACGGTAAACGAGGTTCTTGTAAACAGAGGCGTCCCAAACTTTGGGGTGGCTGTGTCTTTTTGATTTTAATTTCCCTAAGCTATAGGACCATAAGTGGAAGTGCCCTAGGCTCTGTTGCTTTGTTTTTTAGATGTTTCAGGAAACACCATACACTTCTCCCGAGTGTCTGTTGGCAATTTACATCCCGCCCATCAGCATAACAAGGCTCCCAGTTCTCCATGGCCTGTCCTGCCTTTCTGGATTTTACACTTTTTTCAGATGGCCCTTTTGACCGGGGGGAAGTGAGACTTCATTGTAGTGCAGATTTCCTTTGCAAGCTTGCTTGGTTGGCCAAAAAGGGCGTATGCGTTTTTTCCTGAATATATTCAGGAAAAAACGCATACGCCCTTTTTGGCCAAGTGCATCATTGTGGACGTTCTGCCTCTTTTCCTATGCTTTCAATGCAATTCCAGTCTACCTCCTGAAATCGGTTTCCTGCAATTCTGCCCGGCTTTCAAGTCCTCTTGGCAGCCTTATTTCAGTATATTTTTGGACGATAGCTGTCATTTATAACTCTGCAGGTTTGTGAATTACAGTGCCCCTGAGCTCCTTTCTTCAACTCGCTTTCTTTTGAGCTGGCCGCAACCCCGCAGGATGGCTTCAGGCCCTAATCTGGTTCCGGCACGGCACGCTGAGCCTTTGGTTATTTCCTCTTCCTGGTGGGAAATGAGAGTTAAATTTGCCCGTCCAGACACCTCCAGCTAGTCTCTCATTGGTTCTCGCTATTCCTGTTCATCTTCCGCAGAAATTGCAAACTGGGCCAAACATGAGGATAAAGGGACTGACTCTCCATGTCGGGAGAGTGTTAGTAAAGCGTCTGGAATGTTGCACCCGAGTACCAGGGGAGGAAAACTGAGACATATTTGAACACGTCTCCCGTCCACACGGTTGATCATACTCTGGGTTCCACATGCATGTTTTACCTGAAGGAAGAATACCTTAAACCTGGAGAGTTGAGGCCCGTGGAATGGGTACCATGCAATATGACTTCAAAGGGTCTTCATTTGCTCACCGAACCTCTCCAATCCTATCACTGCTGTGTTTATGCCCCTGTACACACGCTTGATTCTCTTTTGGAGACATAGCAATCCATAAGTTTTAAGATACTTACTATTCAGGTACATTCTTAGGCGTTTAATATGCGATGTTGAGTCCATTTCGTTGAGCAAGGAGTAGCTCTTGTCTATTCCATATTTGGCTTAAGGAACTTTATCTGTGCTCATTTCAATCTCTGGTTTTATGCAGCACCCCAACTCACCTTTCCCCTTAAGCAAGCATAAGTTGGTTTTCTAATTTTGAGACACTGTTCTGTTTTGGAATTCAGTTCCTGTGTAGCCAAGTTTACATTCCGTGTATTACTGATATCTTATGATGTTTCTTTTTCTGTGTGACTTATTTCAGTTAGAATCATCGTACCTGAATCCACTCATTGTGCTGCTAAGGGCCTGATGACATAGATTTCATTGCTGAGTGATATTGCTTCGTAAGTAAATACCACAACTTCTTTATCCATTTTTCACTTTCTGCGATGTTGAACTTGTACTGTAAACGAGGTTCTTGTAAACAGAGGCGTCCCAAACTTTGGGGTGGCTGTGTCTTTTTGATTTTAATTTCCCTAAGCTATAGGACCATAAGTGGAAGTGCCCTAGGATCTGTTGCTTTGTTTTTTAGATATTTCAGGAAACACCATACACTTCTCCCGAGTGTCTGTTGGCAATTTACATCCCGCCCATCAGCATAACAAGGCTCCCAGTTCTCCATGGCCTGTCCTGCCTTTCTGGATTTTACACTTTTTTCAGATGGCCCTTTTGACCGGGGGGAAGTGAGACTTCATTGTAGTGCAGATTTCCTTTGCAAGCTTGCTTGGTTGGCCAAAAAGGGCGTATGCGTTTTTTCCTGAATATATTCAGGAAAAAACGCATACGCCCTTTTTGGCCAAGTGCATCATTGTGGACGTTCTGCCTCTTTTCCTATGCTTTCAATGCAATTCCAGTCTACCTCCTGAAATCGGTTTCCTGCAATTCTGCCCCGCTTTCAAGTCCTCTTGGCAGCCTTACTTCAGTATATTTTTGGACGATAGCTGTCATTTATAACTCTGCAGGTTTGTGAATTACAGTGCCCCTGAGCTCCTTTCTTCAACTCGCTTTCTTTTTAGCTGGCCACAACACCGCAGGATGGCTTCAGGCCCTAATCTGGTTCCGGCACGGCACGCTGAGCCTTTGGTTAGTTCCTCTTCCTGGTGGGAAATGAGAGTTAAATTTGCCCGTCCAGATACCTCCAGCTAGTCTCTCATTGGTTCTCCCTATTCCTGTTCATCTTCCGCAGAAATTGCAAACTGGGCCAAACAGGAGGTTAAAGGCGCTGACTCCACATGTGGAGAGAGTGTTAGTAAAGCGTCTGGAATGTTGCACCCGAGTACCAGGGGAGGAAAACTGAGACATATTTGAACACATCTCCCGTTCACATGGTTGATCATACTCTGGGTTCCACATGCATGGTTTAGCTGAAGGAAGAATACTTTAAACCTGGGTAGTTGAAACCCGTGGAATGGGTACCATGCAATATGACTTCAAAGGGTCTTCATTTGCTCACCGAACCTCTCCAATCCTATCACTGCTGCGTTTATGCCCCTGTACACATGCTTGATTCTCTTTCGGAGACATAGCAATCCATAGGTTTTAAGATACTTACTAGTCAGGTACATTCTTAGGCGTTTAATATGGGGTGTTCAGTCAATTTCGTTGAGCAAGGAGTAGCTCTTGTCTATTCCATATTTGGCTTAAGGAACTTTATCTGTGCTAATTTCAATCTCTGGTTTTATGCAGCACCCCAACTCACCTTTCCCCTTAAGCAAGCATAAGTTGGTTTTCTAAATTTGAGACCCTGTTCTGTTCTGTAATTCAGTTCTTGTGTAGCCCAGTTTACATTCCGTGTATTAGTGATATCTTATGATGTTTCTTTTTCTGTGTGACTTATTTCAGTTAGAATCATCGTACCTGAATCCACTCATTATGCTGCTACGGGCCTGATGACATAGATTTCATTGCTGAGTGATACTGCATTGTACGTAAGTACCACAAGTTCTTTATCCATTTTTCACTTTCTGTGATATTGAACTTGTACGGTAAACGAGGTTCTTGTAAACAGAGGCGTCCCAGACTTTGGGGTGGCTGTGTCTTTTTGATTTTAATTTCCCTAAGCTATAGGACCATAAGTGGAAGTGCCCTGGGCTCTGTTGCTTTGTTTTTTAGATGTTTCAGGAAACACCATACACTTCTCCTGAGTGTCTGTTGGCAATTTACATCCCGCCCATCAGCATAACAAGACTCCCAGTTCTCCATGGCCTGTCCTGCCTTTCTGGATTTTACACTTTTTTCAGATGGCCCTTTTGACCGGGGGGAAGTGAGACTTCATTGTAGTGCAGATTTCCTTTGCAAGCTTGCTTGGTTGGCCAAAAAGGGCGTATGCGTGTTTTCCTGAATATATTCAGGAAAAAACGCATACGCCCTTTTTGGCCAAGTGCATCATTGTGGACGTTCTGCCTCTTTTCCTATGCTTTGAATGCAATTCCAGTCTACCTCCTGAAATCGGTTTCCTGCAATTCTACCCCGCTTTCAAGTCCTCTTGGCAGCCTTACTTCAGTATATTTTTGGACGATAGCTGTCATTTATAACTCTGCAGGTTTGTGAATTACAGTGCCCCTGAGCTCCTTTCTTCAACTCGCTATCTTGTGAGCTGGCCGCAACACCGCAGGATGGCTTCAGGCCCTAATCTGGTTCCGGCACGGCACGCTGAGCCTTTGGTTAATTCCTCTTCCTGGTGGGAAATGAGAGTTAAATTTGCCCGTCCAGACACCTCTGGCTAGTCTCTCATTGGTTCTCGCTATTCCTGTTCATCTTCCGCAGAAATTGCAAACTGGGCCAAACAGGAGGTTAAAGGGACTGACTCTCCAAGTCGGGAGAGTGTTAGTAAAGCATCTGGAATGTTGCACCCGAGTACCAGGGGAGGAAAACTGAAACATATTTGAACACGTCTCCCGTTCACACGGTTGATCATACTCTGGGTTCCACATGCATGTTTTAGCTGAAGGAAGAATACCTTAAACCTGGAGAGTTGAGACCCGTGTAATGGGTACAATGCAATATGACTTCAAAGGGTCTTCATTTGCTCACCGAACCTCTCCAATCCTATCACTGCTGCGTTTATGCCCCTGTAGACACGCTTGATTCTCTTTCGGAGACATAGCAATCCATAGGTTTTAAGATACTTACTAGTCAGGTACATTCTTAGGCGTTTAATATGGGGTGTTCAGTCAATTTCGTTGAGCAAGGAGTAGCTCTTGTCTATTCCATATTTGGCTTAAGTAACTTTATCTGTGCTAATTTCAATCTCTGGTTTTATGCAGCACCCCAACTCACCTTTCCCCTTAAGCAAGCATAAGTTGGTTTTCTAAATTTGAGACCCTGTTCTGTTCTGTAATTCAGTTCTTGTGTAGCCCAGTTTACATTCCGTGTATTAGTGATATCTTATGATGTTTCTTTTTCTGTGTGACTTATTTCAGTTAGAATCATCGTACCTGAATCCACTCATTATGCTGCTACGGGCCTGATGACATAGATTTCATTGCTGAATGATACTGCATTGTACATAAGTACCACAAGTTCTTTATCCATTTTTCACTTTCTGTGATATTGAACTTGTACGGTAAATGAGGTTCTTGTAAACAGAGGCGTCCCAAACTTTGGGGTGGCTGTGTCTTTTTGATTTTAATTTCCCTAAGCTATAGGACCATAAGTGGAAGTGCCCTAGGCTCTGTTGCTTTGTTTTCTGGATGTTTCAGGAAACACCATACACTTCTCCCGAGTGTCTGTTGGCAATTTACATCCCGCCCATCAGCATAACAAGGCTCCCAGTTCTCCATGGCCTGTTCTGACTTTCTGGATTTTACACTTTTTTCAGATGGCCCTTTTGACCAGGGAGAAGTGAGACTTCATTGTAGTGCAGATTTCCTTTGCAAGCTTGCTTGGTTGGCCAAAAAGGGCGTATGCGTTTTTTCCTGAATATATTCAGGAAAAAACACATACACCCTTTTTGGCCAAGTGCATCATTGTGGACGTTCTGCCTCTTTTCCTATGCTTTCAATGCAATTCCAGTCTACCTCCTGAAATCGGTTTCCTGCAATTCTGCCCCACTTTCAAGTCCTCTTGGCAGCCTTACTTCAGTATATTTTTGGACGATAGCTGTCATTTATAACTCTGCAGGTTTGTGAATTACAGTGCCCCTGAGCTCCTTTCTTCAACTCGCTTTCTTGTGAGCTGGCCGCAACACCGCAGGATGGCTTCAGGCCCTAATCTGGTTCCGGCACGGCACGCTGAGCCTTTGGTTAATTCCTCTTCCTGGTGGGAAATGAGAGTTAAATTTGCCCATCCAGACACCTCCAGCTAGTCTCTCATTGGTTCTCGCTATTCCTGTTCATCTTCTGCAGAAATTGCAAACTGGGCCAAACAGGAGGTTAAAGGCGCTGACTCTCCAAGTCGGGAGAGTGTTAGTAAAGCGTCTGGAATGTTGCACCCGAGTACCAGGGTACGAAACCTGAGACATATTTGAACTCGTCTCCCGTTCACACGGTTGATCATACTCTGGGTTCCACATGCCTGTTTTAGCTGAAGGAAGAATACCTTAAAACTGGGTAGTTGAAACCCGTGGAATGGGTACCATGCAATATGACTTCAAAGGGTCTTCATTTGCTCACCGAACCTCTCCAATCCTATCACTGCTGCGTTTATGCCCCTGTACACACGCTTGATTCTCTTTTGGAGACATAGCAATCCATAGGTTTTAAGATACTTACTAGTCAGGTACATTCTTAGGCGTTTAATATGGGGTTTTGAGTCCATTCGTTGAGCAAGGAGTAGCTCTTGTCTATTCCATATTTGGCTTAAGGAACTTTATCTGTGCTCATTTCAATCTCTGGTTTTATGCAGCACCCCAACTCACCTTTCCCCTTAAGCAAGCATAAGTTGGTTTTCTAAATTTGAGACCCTGTTCTGTTCTGTAATTCTGTTCTTGTGTAGCCCAGTTTACATTCCGTGTATTAGTGATATCTTATGATGTTTCTTTTTCTGTGTGACTTATTTCAGTTAGAATCATCGTACCTGAATCCACTCATTATGCTGCTACGGGCCTGATGACATAGATTTCATTGCTGAATGATACTGCATTGTACATAAGTACCACAAGTTCTTTATCCATTTTTCACTTTCTGTGATATTGAACTTGTACGGTAAATGAGGTTCTTGTAAACAGAGGCGTCCCAAACTTTGGGGTGGCTGTGTCTTTTTGATTTTAATTTCCCTAAGCTATAGGACCATAAGTGGAAGTGCCCTAGGCTCTGTTGCTTTGTTTTCTGGATGTTTCAGGAAACACCATACACTTCTCCCGAGTGTCTGTTGGCAATGTACATCCCGCCCATCAGCATAACAAGGCTCCCAGTTCTCCATGGCCTGTTCTGACTTTCTGGATTTTACACTTTTTTCAGATGGCCCTTTTGACCAGGGACAAGTGAGACTTCATTGTAGTGCAGATTTCCTTTGCAAGCTTGCTTGGTTGGCCAAAAAGGGCGTATGCGTTTTTTCCTGAATATATTCAGGAAAAAACGCATACGCCCTTTTTGGCCAAGTGCATCATTGTGGACGTTCTGCCTCTTTTCCTATGCTTTCAATGCAATTCCAGTCTACCTCCTGAAATCGGTTTCCTGCAATTCTGCCCCACTTTCAAGTCCTCTTGGCAGCCTTACTTCAGTATATTTTTGGACGATAGCTGTCATTTATAACTCTGCAGGTTTGTGAATTACAGTGCCCCTGAGCTCCTTTCTTCAACTCGCTTTCTTGTGAGCTGGCCGCAACACCGCAGGATGGCTTCAGGCCCTAATCTGGTTCCGGCACGGCACGCTGAGCCTTTGGTTAATTCCTCTTCCTGGTGGGAAATGAGAGTTAAATTTGCCCATCCAGACACCTCCAGCTAGTCTCTCATTGGTTCTCGCTATTCCTGTTCATCTTCTGCAGAAATTGCAAACTGGGCCAAACAGGAGGTTAAAGGCGCTGACTCTCCAAGTCGGGAGAGTGTTAGTAAAGCGTCTGGAATGTTGCACCCGAGTACCAGGGTACGAAACCTGAGACATATTTGAACTCGTCTCCCGTTCACACGGTTGATCATACTCTGGGTTCCACATGCATGTTTTAGCTGAAGGAAGAATACCTTAAAACTGGGTAGTTGAAACCCGTGGAATGGGTACCATGCAATATGACTTCAAAGGGTCTTCATTTGCTCACCGAACCTCTCCAATCCTATCACTGCTGCGTTTATGCCCCTGTACACACGCTTGATTCTCTTTTGGAGACATAGCAATCCATAGGTTTTAAGATACTTACTAGTCAGGTACATTCTTAGGCGTTTAATATGGGGTTTTGAGTCCATTTGTTGAGCAAGGAGTAGCTCTTGTCTATTCCATATTTGGCTTAAGGAACTTTATCTGTGCTCATTTCAATGTCTGCTTTTATGCAGCACCCCAACTCACCTTTCCCCTTAAGCAAGTATAAGTTGGTTTTCTAAATTTGAGACCCTGTTCTGTTTTGGAATTCAGTTCCTGTGTAGCCAAGTTTACATTCCGTGTATTAGTGATATCTTATGATGTTTCTTTTTCTGTGTGACTTATTTCAGTTAGAATCATCGTACCTGAATCCACTCATTATGCTGCTACGGGCCTGATGACATAGATTTCATTGCTGAGTGATACTGCATTGTACGTAAGTACCACAAGTTCTTTATCCATTTTTCACTTTCTGTGATATTGAACTTGTACGGTAAACGAGGTTCTTGTAAACAGAGGCGTCCCAAACTTTGGGGTGGCTCTGTATTTTTGATTTTAATTTCCCTAAGCTATAGGACCATAAGTGGAAGTGCCCTAGGCTCTGTTGCTTTGTTTTTTAGATGTTTCAGGAAACACCATACACTTCTCCCGAGTGTCTCTTGGCAATTTACATCCCGCCCATCAGCATAACAAGGCTCCCAGTTCTCCATGGCCTGTCCTGCCTTTCTGGATTTTACACTTTTTTCAGATGGCCCTTTTGACCGGGGGGAAGTGAGACTTCATTGTAGTGCAGATTTCCTTTGCAAGCTTGCTTGGTTGGCCAAAAAGGGCGTATGCATTTTTTCCTGAATATATTCAGGAAAAAACGCATACGCCCTTTTTGGCCAAGTGCATCATTGTGGACGTTCTGCCTCTTTTCCTATGCTTTCAATGCAATTCCAGTCTACCTCCTGAAATCGGTTTCCTGCAATTCTGCCCCGCTTTCAAGTCCTCTTGGCAGCCTTACTTCAGTATATTTTTGGACGATAGCTGTCATTTATAACTCTGCAGGATTGTGAATTACAGTGCCCCTGAGCCCCTTTCTTCAACTCGCTTTCTTGTGAGCTGGCCGCAACACTGCAGGATGGCTTCAGGCCCTAATCTGGTTCCGGCACGGCACGCTGAGCCTTTGGTTAATTCCTCTTCCTGGTGGGAAATGAGAGTTAAATTTGCCCGTCCAGACACCTCCAGCTAGTCTCTCATTGGTTCTCGTTATTCCTGTTCATCTTCCGCAGAAATTGCAAACTGGGCCAAACAGGAGGTTAAAGGCGCTGACTCTCCAAGTGGGGAGAGTGTTAGTAAAGCGTCTGGAATGTTGCACCCGAGTACCAGGGGAGGAAAACTGAGACATATTTGAACTCGTCTCCCGTTCACACGGTTGATCATACTCTGAGTTCCACATGCATGTTTTAGCTGAAGGAAGAATACCTTAAACCTGGGTAGTTGAAACCCGTGGAATGGGTACCATGCAATATGACTTCAAAGGGTCTTCATTTGCTCACCGAACCTCTCCAATCAAATCACTGCTGCGTTTATGCCCCTGTACACATGCTTGATTCTCTTTCGGAGACATAGCAATCCATAGGTTTTAAGATACTTACTAGTCAGGTACATTCTTAGGCGTTTAATATGCGGTGTTGAGTCCATTTCGTTGAGCAAGGAGTAGCTCTTGTCTATTCCATATTTGGCTTAAGGAACTTTATCTGTGCTCATTTCAATCTCTGATTTTATGCAGCACCCCAACTCACCTTTCCCCTTAAGCAAGCATAAGTTGGTTTTCTAAATTTGAGACCCTGTTCTGTTCTGTAATTCAGTTCCTGTGTAGCCAAGTTTACATTCCATGTATTACTGATATCTTATGATGTTTCTTTTTCTGTGTGACTTATTTCAGTTAGAATCATCATACCTGAATCCACTCATTGTGCTGCTAAGGGCCTGATGACATAGATTTCATTGCTGAGTGATATTGCTTTGTAAGTAAATACCACAACTTCTTTATCCATTTTTCACTTTCTGCGATGTTGAACTTGTACTGTAAACGAGGTTTTTGTAAACAGAGCCGTTCCAAACTTCGGGGTGGCTGTGTCTTTTTGATTTTAATTTCCCTAAGCTATAGGACCATAAGTGGAAGTGCCCTAGGCTCTGTTGCTTTGTTTTTTAGATGTTTCAGGAAACACCATACACTTCTCACGAGTGTCTTTTGGCAATTTACATCCCGCCCATCAGCATAACAAGGCTCCCAGTTCTCCATGGCCTGTCCTGCCTTTCTGGATTTTACACTTTTTCCAGATGGCCCTTTTGACCGGGGGGAAGTGAGACTTCATTGTAGTGCAGATTTCCTTTGCAAGCTTGCTTGGTTGGCCAAAAAGGGTGTATGCGTTTTTTCCTGAATATATTCAGGAAAAAACGCATACGCCCTTTTTGGCCAAGTGCATCATTGTGGACGTTCTGCCTCTTTTCCTATGCTTTCAATGCAATTCCAGTCTACCTCCTGAAATGGGTTTCCTGCAATTCTGCCCCACTTTCAAGTCCTCTTAGCAGCCTTACTTCAGTATATTTTTGGACGATAGCTGTCATTTATAACTCTGCAGGTTTGTGAATTACAGTGCCCCTGAGCTCCTTTCTTCAACTCGCTTTCTTTTGAGCTGGCCGCAACACCGCAGGATGGCTTCAGGCCCTAATCTGGTTCCGGCACGGCACGCTGAGCCTTTGGTTAATTCCTCTTCCTGGTGGGAAATGAGAGTTAAATTTGCCCGTCCAGACACCTCCAGCTAGTCTCTCATTGGTTCTCACTATTCCTGTTTATCTTCCGCAGAAATTGCAAACTGGGCCAAACAGGAGGTTAAAGGCGCTGACTCTCCAATTTGGGAGAGTGTTTTAAAGCGTCTGGAATGTTGCACCCGAGTACCAGGGTATGAAAACTGAGACATATTTGAACACGTCTCCCGATCACATGGTTGATCATACTCTAGGTTCCAAATGCATGTTTTAGCTGAAGGAAGAATACCTTAAACCTGGGTAGTTGAAATCCGTGGAATGGGTACCATGCAATATGACTTCAAAGGGTCTTCATTTGCTCACCGAACCTCTCCAATCCTATCACTGCTGCGTTTATGCCCCTGTACACATACTTGATTCTCTTTCGGAGACATAGCAATCCATAGGTTTTAAGATACTTACTAGTCAGGTACATTCTTAGGCGTTTAATATGCGGTGTTGTGTCCATTTCGTTGAGCAAGGAGTAGCTCTTGTCTATTCCATATTTGGCTTAAGGAACTTTATCTGTGTTCATTTCAATCTCTGGTTTTATGCAGCACTCCAACTCACCTTTCCCCTTAAGCAAGCATAAGTTGGTTTTCTAAATTTGAGACCCTGTTCTGTTCTGTAATTCAGTTCCTGTGTAGCCAAGTTTACATTCCATGTATTACTGATATCTTATGATGTTTCTTTTTCTGTGTGACTTATTTCAGTTAGAATCATCATACCTGAATCCACTCATTGTGCTGCTAAGGGCCTGATGACATAGATTTCATTGCTGAGTGATATTGCTTTGTAAGTAAATACCACAACTTCTTTATCCATTTTTCACTTTCTGCGATGTTGAACTTGTACTGTAAACGAGGTTCTTGTAAACAGAGCCGTTCCAAACTTCGGGGTGGCTGTGTCTTTTTGATTTTAATTTCCCTAAGCTATAGGACCATAAGTGGAAGTGCCCTAGGCTCTGTTGCTTTGTTTTTTAGATGTTTCAGGAAACACCATACACTTCTCCAGAGTGTCTGTTGGCAATTTACATCCCGCCCATCAGCATAACAAGGCTCCCAGTTCTCCATGGCCTCTCCTGCCTTTCTGGATTTTACACTTTTTTCAGATGGCTCTTTTGACCAGGGTGAAGTGAGACTTCATTGTAGTGCAGATTTCCTTTGCAAGTTTGCTTGGTTGGCCAAAAAGGGCGTATGCGTTTTTTCCTGAATATATTCAGGAAAAAACGCATACGCCCTTTTTGGCCAAGTGCATCATTGTGGACGTTCTGCCTCTTTTCCTATGCTTTCAATGCAATTCCAGTCTACCTCCTGAAATGGGTTTCCTGCAATTCTGCCCCGCTTTCAAGTCCTCTTGGCAGCCTTACTTCAGTATATTTTTGGACGATAGCTGTCATTTATAACTCTGCAGGTTTGTGAATTACAGTGCCCCTGAGCTCCTTTCTTCAACTCGCTTTCTTTTGAGCTGGCCGCAACACCGCAGGATGGCTTCAGGCCCTAATCTGGTTCCGGCACGGCACGCTGAGCCTTTGGTTAATTCCTCTTCCTGGTGGGAAATGAGAGTTAAATTTGCCAGTCCAGACACCTCCAGCTAGTCTCTCATTGGTTCTCGCTATTCCTGTTCATCTTCCGCAGAAATTGCAAACTTGGCCAAACAGGAGGTTAAAGGCGCTGACTCTCCAAGTGGGGAGAGTTTTAGTAAAGCGTCTGGAATGTTGCACCCGAGTACCAGGGGTGGAAAACTGAGACATATTTGAACACGTCTCCCGTTCACACGGTTGATCATACTCTGGGTTCCACATGCATGTTTTAGCTGAAGGAAGAATACCTTAAACCTGGAGAGTTGAGACCCGTGGAATGGGTACCATGAAATATGACTTCAAAGGGTCTTCATTTGCTCACCGAACCTCTCCAATCCTATCACTGCTGCGTTTATGCCCCTGTACACATGCTTGATTCTCTTTCGGAGACATAGCAATCCATAGGTTTTAAGATACTTACTAGTCAGGTACATTCTTAGGCGTTTAATATGCGGTGTGGAGTCCATTTCGTTGAGCAAGGAGTTGCTCTTGTCTATTCCATATTTGGCTTAAGGAACTTTATCTGTGCTCATTTCAATGTCTGGTTTTATGCAGCACCCAAACTCACCTTTTCCCTTAAGCAAGCATAAGTTGGTTTTCTAAATTTGAGACCCTGTTCTGTTCTGTAATTCAGTTCCTGTGTAGCCAAGTTTATATTCCGTGTATTACTGATATTTTATGATGTTTCTTTTTCTGTGTGACTTATTTCAGTTAGAATCATCATATCTGAATCCACTCATTGTGTTGCTAAGGGCCTGATGACATAGATTTCAGTGCTGAGTGATATTGCTTTGTACGTAAGTACCACAAGTTCTTTATCCATTTTTAACTTTCTGTGATATTGAACTTGTACGGTAAACGAGGTTCTTGTAAACAGAGGCGTCCCAAACTTTGGGGTGGCTGTGTCTTTTTTATTTTAATTTCCCTAAGCTATAGGACCATAAGTGGAAGTGCCCTAGGCTCTGTTGCTTTGTTTTTTAGATGTTTCAGGAAACACCATACACTTCTCCTGAGTGTCTGTTGGCAATTTACATCCCGCCCATCAGCATAACAAGGCTCCCAGTTCTCCATGGTCTGTCCTGCCTTTCTGGATTTTACACTTTTTTCAGATGGCCCTTTTGACCGGGGGGAAGTGAGACTTCATTGTAGTGCAGATTTCCTTTGCAAGTTTGCTTGGTTGGCCAAAAAGGGCGTATGCGTTTTTTCCTGAATATATTCAGGAAAAAACGCATACGCCCTTTTTGGCCAAGTGCATCATTGTGGACGTTCTGCCTATTTTCCTATGCTTTCAATGCAATTCCAGTCTACCTCCTGAAATCGGTTTCCTGCAATTCTGCCCCGCTTTCAAGTCCTCTTGGCAGCCTTACTTCAGTGTAATTTTGGACGATAGCTGTCATTTATAACTCTGCAGGTTTGTGAATTACAGTGCCCCTGAGCTCCTTTCTTCAACTCGCTTTCTTGTGAGCTGGCCGCAACACCGCAGGATGGCTTCAGGCCCTAATCTGGTTTCGGCACGGCATGCTGAGCCTTTGGTTAATTCCTCTTCCTGGTGGGAAATGAGAGTTAAATTTGCCCGTCCAGACACCTCCAGCTAGTCTCTCATTGGTTCTCCCTATTCCTGTTCATCTTCCGCAGAAATTGCAAACTGGGCCAAACAGGAGGTTAAAGGCGCTGACTCTCCAAGTGGAGAGAGTGTTAGTAAAGCGTCTGGAATGTTGCATCCGAGTACCAGGGGAGGAAAACTGAGACATATTTGAACACGTCTCCCGTTCACACGGTTGATCATACTCTGGGTTCCACATGCATGTTTTAGCTGAAGGAAGAATACCTTAAACCTGGAGAGTTGAGACCCGTGGAATGGGTACCATGAAATATGACTTCAAAGGGTCTTCATTTGCTCACCGAACCTCTCCAATCCTATCACTGCTGCGTTTATGCCCCTGTACACACGCTTGATTCTCTTTTGGAGACATAGCAATCCATAGGTTTTAAGATACTTACTAGTCAGGTACATTCTTAGGCGTTTAATATGGGGTGTTGAGTCCATTTCGTTGAGCAAGGAGTAGCTCTTGTCTATTCCATATTTGGCTTAAGGAACTTTATCTGTGCTCATTTCAATCTCTGGTTTTATGCAGCACCCCAACTCACCTTTACCCTTAAGCAAGCATAAGTTGGTTTTCTAAATTTGAGACCCTGTTCTGTTCTGTAATTCAGTTCCTGTGTAGTCCAGTTTACATTCCGTGTATTAGTGATATCTTATGATGTTTCTTTTTCTGTGTGACTTATTTCAGTTAGAATCATCGTACCTGAATCCACTCATTATTCTGCTACGGGCCTGATGACATAGATTTCATTGCTGAGTGATACTGCATTGTACGTAAGTACCACAAGTTCTTTATCCATTTTTCACTTTCTGTGATATTGAACTTGTACGGTAAACGAGGTTCTTGTAAACAGAGGCGTCCCAAACTTTGGGGTGGCTGTGTCTGTTTGATTTTAATTTCCCTAAGCTATAGGACAATAAGTGGAAGTGCCCTAGGCTCTGTTGCTTTGTTTTTTAGATGTTTCAGTAAACACCATACACTTCTCGCGAGTGTCTGTTGGCAATTTACATCCCGCCCATCAGCATAACAAGGCTCCCAGTTCTCCATGGCCTGTCCTGCCTTTCTGGATTTTACACTTTTTACAGATGGCCCTTTTGACCGGGGGGAAGTGAGACTTCATTGTAGTGCAGATTTCCTTTGCAAACTTGCTTGGTTGGCCAAAAAGGGCGTATGCGTTTTTTCCTGAATATATTCAGGAAAAATCGCATACGCCCTTTTTGGCCAAGTGCATCATTGTGGACGTTCTGCCTCTTTTCCTGTGCTTTCAATGCAATTCCAGTCTACCTCCTGAAATCGTTTTCCTGCAATTCTGCCCCGCTTTCAAGTCCTCTTGGCAGCCTTACTTCAGTATATTTTTGGACGATAGCTGTCATTTATAACTCTGCAGGTTTGTGAATTACAGTGCCCCTGAGCTCCTTTCTTCAACTCGCTTTCTTGTGAGCTGGCCGCAACACCGCAGGATGGCTTCAGGCCCTAATCTGGTTCCGGCACGGCACGCTGAGCCTTTGGTTAGTTCCTCTTCCTGGTGGGAAATGAGAGTTAAATTTGCCCGTCCAGACACCTCCAGCTAGTCTCTCATTGGTTCTCCCTATTCCTGTTCATCTTCCGCAGAATTTGCAAACTGGGCCAAACAGGAGGTTAAAGGCGCTGACTCTACAAGTGGGGAGAGTGTTAGTAAAGCGTCTGGAATGTTGCACCCGAGTACCAGGGGAGGAAAACTGAGACATATTTGAACACGTCTCCCGTTCACATGGTTGATCATACTCTGGGTTCCACATGCATGTTTTAGCTGAAGGAAGAATACCTTAAACCTGGGTAGTTGAAACCCGTGGAATGGGTATCATGCAATATGACTTCAAAGGGTCTTCATTTGCTCACCGAACCTCTCCAATCCTATCACTGCTGCGTTTATGCCCCTTTACACATGCTTGATTCTCTTTTGGAGACATAGCAATCCATAGGTTTTAAGATACTTACTAGTCAGGTACATTCTTAGGCGTTTAATATGGGGTGTTCAGTCAATTTCGTTGAGCAAGGAGTAGCTCTTGTCTATTCCATATTTGGCTTAAGTAACTTTATCTGTGCTAATTTCAATCTCTGGTTTTATGCAGCACCCCAACTCACCTTTCCCCTTAAGCAAGCATAAGTTGGTTTTCTAAATTTGAGACCCTGTTCTGTTCTGTAATTCAGTTCTTGTGTAGCCCAGTTTACATTCCGTGTATTAGTGATATCTTATGATGTTTCTTTTTCTGTGTGACTTATTTCAGTTAGAATCATCGTACCTGAATCCACTCATTATGCTGCTACGGGCCTGATGACATAGATTTCATTGCTGAATGATACTGCATTGTACATAAGTACCACAAGTTCTTTATCCATTTTTCACTTTCTGTGATATTGAACTTGTACGGTAAATGAGGTTCTTGTAAACAGAGGCGTCCCAAACTTTGGGGTGGCTGTGTCTTTTTGATTTTAATTTCCCTAAGCTATAGGACCATAAGTGGAAGTGCCCTAGGCTCTGTTGCTTTGTTTTCTGGATGTTTCAGGAAACACCATACACTTCTCCCGAGTGTCTGTTGGCAATTTACATCCCGCCCATCAGCATAACAAGGCTCCCAGTTCTCCATGGCCTGTTCTGACTTTCTGGATTTTACACTTTTTTCAGATGGCCCTTTTGACCAGGGAGAAGTGAGACTTCATTGTAGTGCAGATTTCCTTTGCAAGCTTGCTTGGTTGGCCAAAAAGGGCGTATGCGTTTTTTCCTGAATATATTCAGGAAAAAACGCATACGCCCTTTTTGGCCAAGTGCATCATTGTGGACGTTCTGCCTCTTTTCCTATGCTTTCAATGCAATTCCAGTCTACCTCCTGAAATCGGTTTCCTGCAATTCTGCCCCACTTTCAAGTCCTCTTGGCAGCCTTACTTCAGTATATTTTTGGACGATAGCTGTCATTTATAACTCTGCAGGTTTGTGAATTACAGTGCCCCTGAGCTCCTTTCTTCAACTCGCTTTCTTGTGAGCTGGCCGCAACACCGCAGGATGGCTTCAGGCCCTAATCTGGTTCCGGCATGGCACGCTGAGCCTTTGGTTAATTCCTCTTCCTGGTGGGAAATGAGAGTTAAATTTGCCCATCCAGACACCTCCAGCTAGTCTCTCATTGGTTCTCGCTATTCCTGTTCATCTTCTGCAGAAATTGCAAACTGGGCCAAACAGGAGGTTAAAGGCGCTGACTCTCCAAGTCGGGAGAGTGTTAGTAAAGCGTCTGGAATGTTGCACCCGAGTACCAGGGTACGAAACCTGAGACATATTTGAACTCGTCTCCCGTTCACACGGTTGATCATACTCTGGGTTCCACATGCATGTTTTAGCTGAAGGAAGAATACCTTAAAACTGGGTAGTTGAAACCCGTGGAATGGGTACCATGCAATATGACTTCAAAGGGTCTTCATTTGCTCACCGAACCTCTCCAATCCTATCACTGCTGCGTTTATGCCCCTGTACACACGCTTGATTCTCTTTTGGAGACATAGCAATCCATAGGTTTTAAGATACTTACTAGTCAGGTACATTCTTAGGCGTTTAATATGGGGTTTTGAGTCCATTCGTTGAGCAAGGAGTAGCTCTTGTCTATTCCATATTTGGCTTAAGGAACTTTATCTGTGCTCATTTCAATCTCTGGTTTTATGCAGCACCCCAACTCACCTTTCCCCTTAAGCAAGCATAAGTTGGTTTTCTAAATTTGAGACCCTGTTCTGTTCTGTAATTCAGTTCTTGTGTAGCCCAGTTTACATTCCGTGTATTAGTGATATCTTATGATGTTTCTTTTTCTGTGTGACTTATTTCAGTTAGAATCATCGTACCTGAAACCACTCATTATGCTGCTACGGGCCTGATGACATAGATTTCATTGCTGAGTGATACTGCATTGTACGTAAGTACCACAAGTTCTTTATCCATTTTTCACTTTCTGTGATATTGAACTCGTACGGTAAACGAGGTTCTTGTAAACAGAGGCGTCCCAAACTTTGGGGTGGCTGTGTCTTTTTGATTTTAATTTCCCTAAACTATAGGACCATAAGTGGAAGTGCCCTAGGCTCTGTTGCTTTGTTTTTTAGATGTTTCAGGAAACACCATACACTTCTCCCGAGTGTCTGTTGGCAATTTACATCCCGCCCATCAGCATAACAAGGCTCCCAGTTCTCCATGGCCTGTCCTGCCTTGCTGGATTTTACACTTTTTTCAGATGGCCCTTTTGACCAGGGGGAAGTGAGACTTCATTGTAGTGCAGATTTCCTTTGCAAGCTTGCTTGGTTGGCCAAAAAGGGCGTATGCGTTTTTTCCTGAATATATTCAGGAAAAAACGCATACGCCCTTTTTGGCCAAGTGCATCATTGTGGACGTTCTGCCTCTTTTCCTATGCTTTCAATGCAATTCCAGTCTACCTCCTGAAATCGGTTTCCTGCAATTCTGCCCCACTTTCAAGTCCTCTTGGCAGCCTTACTTCAGTATATTTTTGGACGATAGCTGTCATTTATAACTCTGCAGGTTTGTGAATTACAGTGCCCCTGAGCTCCTTTCTTCAACTCGCTTTCTTGTGAGCTGGCCGCAACACCGCAGGATGGCTTCAGGCCCTAATCTGGTTCCGGCACGGCACGCTGAGCCTTTGGTTAATTCCTCTTCCTGGTGGGAAATGAGAGTTAAATTTGCCCATCCAGACACCTCCAGCTAGTCTCTCATTGGTTCTCGCTATTCCTGTTCATCTTCTGCAGAAATTGCAAACTGGGCCAAACAGGAGGTTAAAGGCGCTGACTCTCCAAGTCGGGAGAGTGTTAGTAAAGCGTCTGGAATGTTGCACCCGAGTACCAGGGTACGAAACCTGAGACATATTTGAACTCGTCTCCCGTTCACACGGTTGATCATACTCTGGGTTCCACATGCATGTTTTAGCTGAAGGAAGAATACCTTAAAACTGGGTAGTTGAAACCCGTGGAATGGGTACCATGCAATATGACTTCAAAGGGTCTTCATTTGCTCACCGAACCTCTCCAATCCTATCACTGCTGCGTTTATGCCCCTGTACACACGCATGATTCTCTTTTGGAGACATAGCAATCCATAGGTTTTAAGATACTTACTAGTCAGGTACATTCTTAGGCGTTTAATATGGGGTTTTGAGTCCATTCGTTGAGCAAGGAGTAGCTCTTGTCTATTCCATATTTGGCTTAAGGAACTTTATCTGTGCTCATTTCAATCTCTGGTTTTATGCAGCACCCCAACTCACCTTTCCCCTTAAGCAAGCATAAGTTGGTTTTCTAAATTTGAGACCCTGTTCTGTTCTGTAATTCTGTTCTTGTGTAGCCCAGTTTACATTCCGTGTATTAGTGATATCTTATGATGTTTCTTTTTCTGTGTGACTTATTTCAGTTAGAATCATCGTACCTGAATCCACTCATTATGCTGCTACGGGCCTGATGACATAGATTTCATTGCTGAATGATACTGCATTGTACATAAGTACCACAAGTTCTTTATCCATTTTTCACTTTCTGTGATATTGAACTTGTACGGTAAATGAGGTTCTTGTAAACAGAGGCGTCCCAAACTTTGGGGTGGCTGTGTCTTTTTGATTTTAATTTCCCTAAGCTATAGGACCATAAGTGGAAGTGCCCTAGGCTCTGTTGCTTTGTTTTCTGGATGTTTCAGGAAACACCATACACTTCTCCCGAGTGTCTGTTGGCAATTTACATCCCGCCCATCAGCATAACAAGGCTCCCAGTTCTCCATGGCCTGTCCTGCCTTTCTGGATTTTACACTTTTTTCAGATGGCCCTTTTGACCTGGGGGAAGTGAGACTTCATTGTAGTGCAGATTTCCTTTGCAAGCTTGCTTGGTTGGCCAAAAAGGGCGTATGCGTTTTTTCCTGAATATATTCAGGAAAAAACGCATACGCCCTTTTTGGCCAAGTGCATCATTGTGGACGTTCTGCCTCTTTTCCTATGCTTTCAATGCAATTCCAGTCTACCTCCTGAAATCGGTTTCCTGCAATTCTGCCCCGCTTTCAAGTCCTCTTGGCAGCCTTACTTCAGTATATTTTTGGACGATAGCTGTCATTTATAACTCTGCAGGTTTGTGAATTACAGTGCCCCTGAGCTCCTTTCTTCAACTCGCTTTCTTGTGACCTGGCCGCAACACCGCAGGATGGCTTCAGGCCCTAATCTGGTTCCGGCACGGCACGCTGAGCCTTTGGTTATTTCCTCTTCCTGCTGGGAAATGAGAGTTAAATTTGCCCGTCCAGACACCTCCAGCTAGTCTCTCATTGGTTCTCGCTATTCCTGTTCACCTTCTGCAGAAATTGCAAACTGGGCCAAACAGGAGGTTAAAGGGACTGACTCTCCAAGTGGGGAGAGTGTTAGTAAAGCGTCTGGAATGTTGCACCCGAGTTCCAGGGGAGGAAAACTGAGACATATTTGAACACGTCTCCCGTTCATACGGTTGATCATACTCTGGGTTCCACATGCATGTTTTAGCTGAAGGAAGAATACCTTAAACCTGGGTAGTTGAAACATTTGGAATGGATACCATGCAATATGAATTCAAAGGGTCTTCATTTGCTCACCGAACCTCTCCAATCCTATCACTGCTGCGTTTATGCCCCTGTACACACGCTTGATTCTCTTATGGAGACATAGCAATCCATAGGTTTTAAGATACTTACTATTCAGGTACATTCTTAGGCGTTTAATATGGGGTGTTGAGTCCATTTCGTTGAGCAAGGAGTAGCTCTTGTCTATTCCATATTTGGCTTAAGGAACTTTATCTGTGCTCATTTCAATCTCTGGTTTTATGCAGCACCCCAACTCACCTTTCCCCTTAAGCAAGCATAAGTTGGTTTTCTAAATTTGAGACCCTGTTCTGTTTTGGAATTCAGTTCCTGTGTAGCCAAGTTTACATTCCGTGTATTAGTGATATCTTATGATGTTTCTTTTTCTGTGTGACTTGTTTCAGTTAGACTAATCGTACCTGAATCCGCTCATTATGCTGCTACGGGCCTGATGACATAGATTTCATTGCTGAGTGATACTGCATTGTACGTAAGTACCACAAGTTCTTTATCCATTTTTCACTTTCTGTGATATTGAAGTTTTTCGGTAAACGAGGTTCTTGTAAACAGAGGCGTCCCAAACTTTGGGGTGGCTGTGTCTTTTTGATTTTAATTTCCCTAAGCTATAGGACCATAAGTGGAAGTGCCCTAGGCTCTGTTGCTTTGTTTTTTAGATGTTTCAGGAAACACCATACACTTCTCCAGAGTGTCTGTTGGCAATTTACATCCCGCCCATCAGCATAACAAGGCTCCCAGTTCTCCATGGCCTGTCCTGCCTTTCTGGATTTTACACTTTTTTCAGATGGCCCTTTTGACCGGGGGGAAGTGAGACTTCATTGTAGTGCAGATTTCCTTTGCAAGTTTGCTTGGTTGGCCAAAAAGGGCGTATGCGTTTTTTCCTGAATATATTCAGGAAAAAACGCATACGCCCTTTTTGGCCAAGTGCATCATTGTGGACGTTCTGCCTCTTTTCCTATGCTTTGAATGCAATTCCAGTCTACCTCCTGAAATCGGTTTCCTGCAATTCTGCCCCGCTTTCAAGTCCTCTTGGCAGTCTTACTTCAGTATATTTTTGGACGATAGCTGTCATTTATAACTCTGCAAGTTTGTGAATTACAGTGCCCCTGAGCTCCTTTCTTCAACTCGCTTTCTTTTGAGCTGGCCGCAACACCGCAGGATGGCTTCAGGCCCTAATCTGGTTCCGGCACGGCACGCTGAGCCTTTGGTTAATTCCTCTTCCTGGTGGGAAATGAGAGTTAAATTTGCCCGTCCAGATACCTCCAGCTAGTCTCTCATTGGTTCTCGCTATTCCTGTTCATCTTCCGCAGAAATTGCAAACTGGGCCAAACAGGAGGTTAAAGGGACTGACTCTCCATGTCGGGAGAGTGTTAGTAAAGCGTCTGGAATGTTGCACCCGAGTACCAGGGTACGAAAACTGAGACATATTTGAACACGTCTCCCGATCACATGGTTGATCATACTCTAGGTTCCACATTCATGTTTTAGCTGAAGGAAGAATACCTTAAATTTGGGTAGTTGAAACCCGTGGAATGGGTACCATGCAATATGACTTCAAAGGGTCTTCATTTGCTCACCAAACCTCTCCAATCCTATCACTGCTGCGTTTATGCCCCTGTACACATGCTTGATTCTCTTTCGGAGACATAGCAATCCATAGGTTTTAAGATACTTACTAGTCAGGTACATTCTTAGGCGTTTAATATGCGGTCTTGAGTCCATTTCGTTGAGCAAGGAGTAGCTCTTGTCTATTCCGTATTTGGCTTAAGGAACTTTATGTGTGCTCATTTCAATCTCTGGTTTTATGCAGCACCCCAACTCACCTTTCCCCTTAAGCAAGCATAAGTTGGTTTTCTAAATTTGAGACCCTGTTCTGTTATGGAATTCAGTTCCTGTGTAGCCTAGTTTACATTCCGTGTATTAGTGATATCTTATGATGTTTCTTTTTCTGTGTGACTTATTTCAGTTAGAATCATCGTACCTGAATCCACTCATTATGCTGCTACGGGCCTGATGACATAGATTTCATTGCTGAGTGATAGTGCTTTGTACGTAAGTACCACAAGTTCTTTATCCATTTTTCACTTTCTGTGATATTGAACTTGTACCGTAAACGAGGTTCTTGTAAACAGAGGCGTCCCAAACTTTGGGGTGGCTGTGTCTTTTTGATTTTAATTTCCCTAAGCTATAGGACCATAAGTGGAAGTGCCCTAGGCTCTGTTGCTTTGCTTTTTAGGTGTTTCAGGAAACACCATACACTTCTCCCGAGTGTCTGTTGGCAATTTACATCCCGCCCATCAGCATAACAAGGCTCCCAGTTCTCCATGGCCTGTCCTGCCTTTCTGGATTTTACACTTTTTTCAGATGGCCCTTTTGACCGGGGGGAAGTGAGACTTCATTGTAGTGCAGATTTCCTTTGCAAGTTTGCTTGGTTGGCCAAAAAGGGCGTATGCGTTTTTTCCTGAATATATTCAGGAAAAAACGCATACGCCCTTTTTGGCCAAGTGCATCATTGTGGACGTTCTGCCTCTTTTCCTATGCTTTCAATGCAATTCCAGTCTACCTCCTGAAATCGGTTTCCTGCAATTCTTCCCCGCTTTCAAGTCCTCTTGGCAGCCTTACTTCAGTATATTTTTGGACGATAGCTGTCATTTATAACTCTGCAGGTTTGTGAATTACAGTGCCCCTGAGCTCCTTTCTTCAACTCGCTTTCTTTTGAGCTGGCCGCAACACCGCAGGATGGCTTCAGGCCCTAATCTGGTTCCGGCACGGCACGCTGAGCCTTTGGTTAATTCCTCTTCCTGGTGGGAAATGAGAGTTAAATTTGCCCGTCCAGACACCTCCAGCTAGTCTCTCATTGTTTCTCGCTATTCCTGTTCATCTTCCGCAGAAATTGCAAACTGGGCCAAACAGGAGGTTAAAGGGACTGACTCTCCAAGTGGGGAGAGTGTTAGTAAAGCGTCTGGAATGTTGCACCCGAGTACCAGGGGAGGAAAACTGAGACATATTTGAACACGTCTCCCGTTCACACGGTTGATCATACTCTGGGTTCCACATGCATGTTTTAGCTGAAGGAAGAATACCTTTAACCTGGAGAGTTGAGATCCGTGTAATGGGTACCATGCAATATGACTTCAAAGGGTCTTCATTTGCTTACCGAACCTCTCCAATCCTATCACTGCTGCGTTTATGCCCCTGTACACACGCTTGATTCTCTTATGGAGACATAGCAATCCATAGGTTTTAAGATACTTACTATTCAGATACATTCTTAGGCGTTTAATATGGGGTGTTGAGTCCATTTCGTTGAGCAAGGAGTACCTCTTGTCTATTCCATATTTGGCTTAAGGAACTTTATCTGTGCTCATTTCAATCTCTGGTTTTATGCAGCACCCCAACTCACCTTTCCCCTTAAGCAAGCATAAGTTGGTTTTCTAAATTTGAGACCCTGTTCTGTTTTGGAATTCAGTTCCTGTGTAGCCAAGTTTACATTCCGTGTATTAGTGATATCTTATAATGTTTCTTTTTCTGTGTGACTTATTTCAGTTAGAAACATCGTACCTGAATCCACTCATTATGCTGCTACGGGCCTGATGACATAGATTTCATTGCTGAGTGATACTGCATTGTACGTAAGTACCACAAGTTCTTTATCCATTTTTCACTTTCTGTGATATTGAAGTTTTTCGGTAAACGAGGTTCTTGTAAACAGAGGCGTCCCAAACTTTGGGGTGGCTGTGTCTTTTTGATTTTAATTTCCCTAAGCTATAGGACCATAAGTGGAAGTGCCCTAGGCTCTGTTGCTGTGTTTTTTAGATGTTTCAGGAAACACCATACACTTCTCCCGAGTGTCTGTTGGCAATTTACATCCCGCCCATCAGCATAATAAGGCTCCCAGTTCTCCATGGCCTGTCCTGCCTTTCTGGATTTTACACTTTTTTCAGATGGCCCTTTTGACCGGGGGGAAGTGAGACTTCATTGTAGTGCAGATTTCCTTTGCAAGTTTGCTTGGTTGGCCAAAAAGGGCGTATGCGTTTTTTCCTCAATATATTCGGGAAAAAACGCATACGCCCTTTTTGGCCAAGTGCATCATTGTGGACGTTCTGCCTCATTTTCTATGCTTTCAATGCAATTCCAGTCTACCTCCTGAAATCGGTTTCCTGCAATTCTGCCCCGCTTTCAAGTCCTCTTGGCAGCCTTACTTCAGTATATTTTTGGACGATAGCTGTCATTTATAACTCTGCAGTTTTGTGAATTACAGTGCCCCTGAGCTCCTTTCTTCAACTCGCTTTCTTTTGAGCTGGCCGCAACACCGCAGGATGGCTTCAGGCCCTAATCTGGTTCCGGCACGGCACGCTGAGCCTTTGGTTAATTCCTCTTCCTGGTGGGAAATGAGAGTTAAATTTGCCCGTGCAGACACCTCCAGCTAGTCTCTCATTGGTTCTCGCTATTCCTGTTCATCTTCTGCAGAAATTGCAAACTGGGCCAAATAGGAGGTTAAAGGGACTGACTCTCCAAGTCGGGAGAGTGTTAGTAAAGCGTCTGGAATGTTCCACCCGAGTACCAGGGTACGAAAACTGAGACATATTTGAACACGTCTCCCGATCACATGGTTGATCATACTCTAGGTTCCACATGCATGTTTTAGCTGAAGGAAGAATACCTTAAAACTGGGTAGTTGAAACCCGTGGAATGGGTACCATGAAATATGACTTCAAAGGGTCTTCATTTGCTCACCGAACCTCTCCAATCCTATCACTGCTGCGTTTATGCCCCTGTACACACGCTTGATTCTCTTTTGGAGACATAGCAATCCATAGGTTTTAAGATACTTACTAGTCAGGTACATTCTTAGGCGTTTAATATGGGGTTTTGAGTCCATTCGTTGAGCAAGGAGTAGCTCTTGTCTATTCCATATTTGGCTTAAGGAACTTTATCTGTGCTCATTTCAATCTCTGGTTTTATGCAGCACCCCAACTCACCTTTCCCCTTAAGCAAGCATAAGTTGGTTTTCTAAATTTGAGACCCTGTTCTGTTCTGTAATTCAGTTCTTGTGTAGCCCAGTTTACATTCCGTGTATTAGTGATATCTTATGATGTTTCTTTTTCTGTGTGACTTATTTCAGTTAGAATCATCGTACCTGAATCCACTCATTATGCTGCTACGGGCCTGATGACATAGATTTCATTGCTGAGTGATACTGCATTGTACGTAAGTACCACAAGTTCTTTATTCATTTTTCACTTTCTGTGATATTGAACTTGTACAGTAAACGAGGTTCTTGTAAACAGAGGCGTCCCAAACATTGGGGTGGCTGTGTCTTTTTGATTTTAATTTCCCTAAGCTATAGGACCATAAGTGGAAGTGCCCTAGGCTCTGTTGCTTTGTTTTTTAGATGTTTCAGGAAACACCATACACTTCTCCCGAGTGTCTGTTGGCAATTTACATCCCGCCCATCAGCATAACAAGGCTCCCAGTTCTCCATGGCCTGTCCTGCGTTTCTGGATTTTACACTTTTTTCAGACGGCCCTTTTGACTGGGGGGAAGTGAGACTTCATTGTAGTGCAGATTTCCTTTGCAAGCTTGCTTGGTTGGCCAAAAAGGGCGTATGCGTTTTTTCCTGAATATATTCAGGAAAAAACGCATACGCCCTTTTTGGCCAAGTGCATCATTGTGGACGTTCTGCCTCTTTTCCTATGCTTTCAATGCAATTCCAGTGTACCTCCTGAAATCAGTTTCCTGCAATTCTGCCCCGCTTTCAAGTCCTCTTGGCAGCCTTACTTCAGTATATTTTTGGACAATAGCTGTCATTTATAACTCTGCAGGTTTGTGAATTACAGTGCCCCTGAGCTCCTTTCTTCAACTCACTTTCTTGTGAGCTGGCCGCAAAACCGCAGGATGGCTTCAGGCCCTAATCTGGTTCCGGCACGGCACGCTGAGCCTTTGGTTAATTCCTCTTCCTGCTGGGAAATGAGAGTTAAATTTGCCCGTCCAGACACCTCCAGCTAGTCTCTCATTGGTTCTCGCTATTCCTGTTCACCTTCTGCAGAAATTGCAAACTGGGCCAAACAGGAGGTTAGAGGGACTGACTCTCCAAGTGGGGAGAGTGTTAGTAAAGCGTCTGGAATGTTGCACCCGAGTTCCAGGGGAGGAAAACTGAGACATATTTGAACACGTCTCCCGTTCATACGGTTGATCATACTCTGGGTTCCACATGCATGTTTTAGCTGAAGGAAGAATACCTTAAACCTGGGTAGTTGAAACATTTGGAATGGATACCATGCAATATGAATTCAAAGGGTCTTCATTTGCTCACCGAACCTCTCCAATCCTATCACTGCTGCGTTTATGCCCCTGTACACACGCTTGATTCTCTTATGGAGACATAGCAATCCATAGGTTTTAAGATACTTACTATTCAGGTACATTCTTAGGCGTTTAATATGGGGTGTTGAGTCCATTTCGTTGAGCAAGGAGTAGCTCTTGTCTATTCCATATTTGGCTTAAGGAACTTTATCTGTGCTCATTTCAATCTCTGGTTTTATGCAGCACCCCAACTCACCTTTCCCCTTAAGCAAGCATAAGTTGGTTTTCTAAATTTGAGACCCTGTTCTGTTATGGAATTCAGTTCCTGTGTAGCCTAGTTTACATTCCGTGTATTAGTGATATCTTATGATGTTTCTTTTTCTGTGTGACTTATTTCAGTTAGAATCATCGTACCTGAATCCACTCATTATGCTGCTACGGGCCTGATGACATAGATTTCATTGCTGAGTGATAGTGCTTTGTACGTAAGTACCACAAGTTCTTTATCCATTTTTCACTTTCTGTGATATTGAACTTGTACCGTAAACGAGGTTCTTGTAAACAGAGGCGTCCCAAACTTTGGGGTGGCTGTGTCTTTTTGATTTTAATTTCCCTAAGCTATAGGACCATAAGTGGAAGTGCCCTAGGCTCTGTTGCTTTGCTTTTTAGGTGTTTCAGGAAACACCATACACTTCTCCCGAGTGTCTGTTGGCAATTTACATCCCGCCCATCAGCATAACAAGGCTCCCAGTTCTCCATGGCCTGTCCTGCCTTTCTGGATTTTACACTTTTTTCAGATGGCCCTTTTGACCGGGGGGAAGTGAGACTTCATTGTAGTGCAGATTTCCTTTGCAAGTTTGCTTGGTTGGCCAAAAAGGGCGTATGCGTTTTTTCCTGAATATATTCAGGAAAAAACGCATACGCCCTTTTTGGCCAAGTGCATCATTGTGGACGTTCTGCCTCTTTTCCTATGCTTTCAATGCAATTCCAGTCTACCTCCTGAAATCGGTTTCCTGCAATTCTTCCCCGCTTTCAAGTCCTCTTGGCAGCCTTACTTCAGTATATTTTTGGACGATAGCTGTCATTTATAACTCTGCAGGTTTGTGAATTACAGTGCCCCTGAGCTCCTTTCTTCAACTCGCTTTCTTTTGAGCTGGCCGCAACACCGCAGGATGGCTTCAGGCCCTAATCTGGTTCCGGCACGGCACGCTGAGCCTTTGGTTAATTCCTCTTCCTGGTGGGAAATGAGAGTTAAATTTGCCCGTCCAGACACCTCCAGCTAGTCTCTCATTGTTTCTCGCTATTCCTGTTCATCTTCCGCAGAAATTGCAAACTGGGCCAAACAGGAGGTTAAAGGGACTGACTCTCCAAGTGGGGAGAGTGTTAGTAAAGCGTCTGGAATGTTGCACCCGAGTACCAGGGGAGGAAAACTGAGACATATTTGAACACGTCTCCCGTTCACACGGTTGATCATACTCTGGGTTCCACATGCATGTTTTAGCTGAAGGAAGAATACCTTTAACCTGGAGAGTTGAGATCCGTGTAATGGGTACCATGCAATATGACTTCAAAGGGTCTTCATTTGCTCACCGAACCTCTCCAATCCTATCACTGCTGCGTTTATGCCCCTGTACACACGCTTGATTCTCTTATGGAGACATAGCAATCCATAGGTTTTAAGATACTTACTATTCAGATACATTCTTAGGCGTTTAATATGGGGTGTTGAGTCCATTTCGTTGAGCAAGGAGTACCTCTTGTCTATTCCATATTTGGCTTAAGGAACTTTATCTGTGCTCATTTCAATCTCTGGTTTTATGCAGCACCCCAACTCACCTTTCCCCTTAAGCAAGCATAAGTTGGTTTTCTAAATTTGAGACCCTGTTCTGTTTTGGAATTCAGTTCCTGTGTAGCCAAGTTTACATTCCGTGTATTAGTGATATCTTATGATGTTTCTTTTTCTGTGTGACTTATTTCAGTTAGAAACATCGTACCTGAATCCACTCATTATGCTGCTACGGGCCTGATGACATAGATTTCATTGCTGAGTGATACTGCATTGTACGTAAGTACCACAAGTTCTTTATCCATTTTTCACTTTCTGTGATATTGAAGTTTTTCGGTAAACGAGGTTCTTGTAAACAGAGGCGTCCCAAACTTTGGGGTGGCTGTGTCTTTTTGATTTTAATTTCCCTAAGCTATAGGACCATAAGTGGAAGTGCCCTAGGCTCTGTTGCTGTGTTTTTTAGATGTTTCAGGAAACACCATACACTTCTCCCGAGTGTCTGTTGGCAATTTACATCCCGCCCATCAGCATAATAAGGCTCCCAGTTCTCCATGGCCTGTCCTGCCTTTCTGGATTTTACACTTTTTTCAGATGGCCCTTTTGACCGGGGGGAAGTGAGACTTCATTGTAGTGCAGATTTCCTTTGCAAGTTTGCTTGGTTGGCCAAAAAGGGCGTATGCGTTTTTTCCTGAATATATTCGGGAAAAAACGCATACGCCCTTTTTGGCCAAGTGCATCATTGTGGACGTTCTGCCTCATTTTCTATGCTTTCAATGCAATTCCAGTCTACCTCCTGAAATCGGTTTCCTGCAATTCTGCCCCGCTTTCAAGTCCTCTTGGCAGCCTTACTTCAGTATATTTTTGGACGATAGCTGTCATTTATAACTCTGCAGTTTTGTGAATTACAGTGCCCCTGAGCTCCTTTCTTCAACTCGCTTTCTTTTGAGCTGGCCGCAACACCGCAGGATGGCTTCAGGCCCTAATCTGGTTCCGGCACGGCACGCTGAGCCTTTGGTTAATTCCTCTTCCTGGTGGGAAATGAGAGTTAAATTTGCCCGTGCAGACACCTCCAGCTAGTCTCTCATTGGTTCTCGCTATTCCTGTTCATCTTCCGCAGAAATTGCAAACTGGGCTAAACAGGAGGTTAAAGGGACTGACTCTCTAAGTCGGGAGAGTGTTAGTAAAGCGTCTGGAATGTTGCATCCGAGTACCAGGGTACGAAAACTGAGACATATTTGAACACGTATCCCGATCACATGGTTGATCATACTCTAGGTTCCACATGCATGTTTTAGCTGAAGGAAGAATACCTTAAACCTGGGTAGTTGAAACAAGTGGAATGGGTACCATGCAATATGACTTCAAAGGGTCTTCATTTGCTCACCGAACCTCTCCAATCCTATCACTGCTGCGTTTATGCCCCTGTACACATGCTTGATTCTCTTTCGGAGACATAGCAATCCATAGGTTTTAAGATACTTACTAGTCAGGTACATTCTTAGGCGTTTAATATGCGGTCTTGAGTCCATTTCGTTGAGCAAGGAGTAGCTCTTGTCTATTCCGTATTTGGCTTAAGGAACTTTATGTGTGCTCATTTCAATCTCTGGTTTTATGCAGCACCCCAACTCACCTTTCCCCTTAAGCAAGCATAAGTTGGTTTTCTAAATTTGAGACCCTGTTCTGTTATGGAATTCAGTTCCTGTGTAGCCTAGTTTACATTCCGTGTATTAGTGATATCTTATGATGTTTCTTTTTCTGTGTGACTTATTTCAGTTAGAATCATCGTACCTGAATCCACTCATTATGCTGCTACGGGCCTGATGACATAGATTTCATTGCTGAGTGATAGTGCTTTGTACGTAAGTACCACAAGTTCTTTATCCATTTTTCACTTTCTGTGATATTGAACTTGTACCGTAAACGAGGTTCTTGTAAACAGAGGCGTCCCAAACTTTGGGGTGGCTGTGTCTTTTTGATTTTAATTTCCCTAAGCTATAGGACCATAAGTGGAAGTGCCCTAGGCTCTGTTGCTTTGCTTTTTAGGTGTTTCAGGAAACACCATACACTTCTCCCGAGTGTCTGTTGGCAATTTACATCCCGCCCATCAGCATAACAAGGCTCCCAGTTCTCCATGGCCTGTCCTGCCTTTCTGGATTTTACACTTTTTTCAGATGGCCCTTTTGACCGGGGGGAAGTGAGACTTCATTGTAGTGCAGATTTCCTTTGCAAGTTTGCTTGGTTGGCCAAAAAGGGCGTATGCGTTTTTTCCTGAATATATTCAGGAAAAAACGCATACGCCCTTTTTGGCCAAGTGCATCATTGTGGACGTTCTGCCTCTTTTCCTATGCTTTCAATGCAATTCCAGTCTACCTCCTGAAATCGGTTTCCTGCAATTCTTCCCCGCTTTCAAGTCCTCTTGGCAGCCTTACTTCAGTATATTTTTGGACGATAGCTGTCATTTATAACTCTGCAGGTTTGTGAATTACAGTGCCCCTGAGCTCCTTTCTTCAACTCGCTTTCTTTTGAGCTGGCCGCAACACCGCAGGATGGCTTCAGGCCCTAATCTGGTTCCGGCACGGCACGCTGAGCCTTTGGTTAATTCCTCTTCCTGGTGGGAAATGAGAGTTAAATTTGCCCGTCCAGACACCTCCAGCTAGTCTCTCATTGTTTCTCGCTATTCCTGTTCATCTTCCGCAGAAATTGCAAACTGGGCCAAACAGGAGGTTAAAGGGACTGATTCTCCAAGTGGGGAGAGTGTTAGTAAAGCGTCTGGAATGTTGCACCCGAGTACCAGGGGAGGAAAACTGAGACATATTTGAACACGTCTCCCGTTCACACGGTTGATCATACTCTGGGTTCCACATGCATGTTTTAGCTGAAGGAAGAATACCTTTAACCTGGAGAGTTGAGATCCGTGTAATGGGTACCATGCAATATGACTTCAAAGGGTCTTCATTTGCTCACCGAACCTCTCCAATCCTATCACTGCTGCGTTTATGCCCCTGTACACACGCTTGATTCTCTTATGGAGACATAGCAATCCATAGGTTTTAAGATACTTACTATTCAGATACATTCTTAGGCGTTTAATATGGGGTGTTGAGTCCATTTCGTTGAGCAAGGAGTACCTCTTGTCTATTCCATATTTGGCTTAAGGAACTTTATCTGTGCTCATTTCAATCTCTGGTTTTATGCAGCACCCCAACTCACCTTTCCCCTTAAGCAAGCATAAGTTGGTTTTCTAAATTTGAGACCCTGTTCTGTTTTGGAATTCAGTTCCTGTGTAGCCATGTTTACATTCCGTGTATTAGTGATATCTTATGATGTTTCTTTTTCTGTGTGACTTATTTCAGTTAGAAACATCGTACCTGAATCCACTCATTATGCTGCTACGGGCCTGATGACATAGATTTCATTGCTGAGTGATACTGCATTGTACGTAAGTACCACAAGTTCTTTATCCATTTTTCACTTTCTGTGATATTGAAGTTTTTCGGTAAACGAGGTTCTTGTAAACAGAGGCGTCCCAAACTTTGGGGTGGCTGTGTCTTTTTGATTTTAATTTCCCTAAGCTATAGGACCATAAGTGGAAGTGCCCTAGGCTCTGTTGCTGTGTTTTTTAGATGTTTCAGGAAACACCATACACTTCTCCCGAGTGTCTGTTGGCAATTTACATCCCGCCCATCAGCATAATAAGGCTCCCAGTTCTCCATGGCCTGTCCTGCCTTTCTGGATTTTACACTTTTTTCAGATGGCCCTTTTGACCGGGGGGAAGTGAGACTTCATTGTAGTGCAGATTTCCTTTGCAAGTTTGCTTGGTTGGCCAAAAAGGGCGTATGCGTTTTTTCCTGAATATATTCGGGAAAAAACGCATACGCCCTTTTTGGCCAAGTGCATCATTGTGGACGTTCTGCCTCATTTTCTATGCTTTCAATGCAATTCCAGTCTACCTCCTGAAATCGGTTTCCTGCAATTCTGCCCCGCTTTCAAGTCCTCTTGGCAGCCTTACTTCAGTATATTTTTGGACGATAGCTGTCATTTATAACTCTGCAGTTTTGTGAATTACAGTGCCCCTGAGCTCCTTTCTTCAACTCGCTTTCTTTTGAGCTGGCCGCAACACCGCAGGATGGCTTCAGGCCCTAATCTGGTTCCGGCACGGCACGCTGAGCCTTTGGTTAATTCCTCTTCCTGGTGGGAAATGAGAGTTAAATTTGCCCGTGCAGACACCTCCAGCTAGTCTCTCATTGGTTCTCGCTATTCCTGTTCATCTTCCGCAGAAATTGCAAACTGGGCTAAACAGGAGGTTAAAGGGACTGACTCTCTAAGTCGGGAGAGTGTTAGTAAAGCGTCTGGAATGTTGCATCCGAGTACCAGGGTACGAAAACTGAGACATATTTGAACACGTATCCCGATCACATGGTTGACCATACTCTAGGTTCCACATGCATGTTTTAGCTGAAGGAAGAATACCTTAAACCTGGGTAGTTGAAACAAGTGGAATGGGTACCATGCAATATGACTTCAAAGGGTCTTCATTTGCTCACCGAACCTCTCCAATCCTATCACTGCTGCGTTTATGCCCCTGTACATATGCTTGATTCTCTTTCGGAGACACAGCAATCCATAGGTTTTAAGATACTTACTAGTCAGGTACATTCTTAGGCGTTTAATATGCGGTGTTGAGTCCATTTCGTTGAGCAAGGCGTAGCTCTTGTCTATTCCATATTTGGCTTAAGGAAGTTTATCTGTGCTCATTTTAATCTCTGGTTTTATGCAGCACCCCAACTCACCTTTCCCCTTAAGCAAGCATAAGTTGGTTTTCTAAATTTGAGACCCTGTTCTGTTCTGTAATTCAGTTCCTGTGTAGCCAAGTTTACATTCCGTGTATTACTGATATCTTATGATGTTTCTTTTTCTGTGTGACTTATTTCAGTTAGAATCATCGTACCTGAATCCACTCATTATGCTGCTACGGGCCTGATGACATAGATTTCATTGCTGAGTGATACTGCATTGTACGTAAGTACCACAAGTTCTTTATCCATTTTTCACTTTCTCTGATATTGAACTTGTACCGTAAATGAGGTTCTTGTAAACAGAGGTGTCCCAAACTTTGGGGTGGCTGTGTCCTTTTGATTTTAATTTCCCTTAGCTATAGGACCATAAGTGGAAGTGCCCTAGGCTCTGTTGCTTTGTTTTTTAGATGTTTCAGGAAACACCATACACTTCTCCCGAGTGTCTGTTGGCAATTTACATCCCGCCCATCAGCATAACAAGGCTCCCAGTTCTCCATGGCCTGTCCTGCCTTTCTGGATTTTACACTTATTTCAGATGGCCCTTTTGACCGGGGGGAAGTGAGACTTCATTGTAGTGCAGATTTCCTTTGCAAGTTTGCTTGGTTGGCCAAAAAGGGCGTATGCGTTTTTTCCTGAATATATTCGGGAAAAAACGCATACGCCCTTTTTGGCCAAGTGCATCATTGTGGACGTTCTGCCTCATTTTCTATGCTTTCAATGCAATTCCAGTCTACCTCCTGAAATCGGTTTCCTGCAATTCTGCCCCGCTTTCAAGTCCTCTTGGCAGCCTTACTTCAGTATATTTTTGGACGATAGCTGTCATTTATAACTCTGCAGTTTTGTGAATTACAGTGCCCCTGAGCTCCTTTCTTCAACTCGCTTTCTTTTGAGCTGGCCGCAACACCGCAGGATGGCTTCAGGCCCTAATCTGGTTCCGGCACGGCACGCTGAGCCTTTGGTTAATTCCTCTTCCTGGTGGGAAATGAGAGTTAAATTTGCCCGTGCAGACACCTCCAGCTAGTCTCTCATTGGTTCTCGCTATTCCTGTTCATCTTCCGCAGAAATTGCAAACTGGGCTAAACAGGAGGTTAAAGGGACTGACTCTCTAAGTCGGGAGAGTGTTAGTAAAGCGTCTGGAATGTTGCATCCGAGTACCAGGGTACGAAAACTGAGACATATTTGAACACGTATCCCGATCACATGGTTGATCATACTCTAGGTTCCACATGCATGTTTTAGCTGAAGGAAGAATACCTTAAACCTGGGTAGTTGAAACAAGTGGAATGGGTACCATGAAATATGTCTTCAAAGGGTCTTCATTTGCTCACCGAACCTCTCCAATCCTATCACTGCTGCGTTTATGCCCCTGTACATATGTTTAATTCTCTTTCGGAGACATAGCAATCCATAGGTTTTAAGATACTTACTAGTCAGGTACATTCTTACGCGTTTAATATGCGGTGTTGAGTCCATTTCGTTGAGCAAGGCGTAGCTCTTGTCTATTCCATATTTGGCTTAAGGAAGTTTATCTGTGCTCATTTTAATCTCTGGTTTTATGCAGCACCCCAACCCACCTTTACCCTTAAGCAAGCATAAGTTGGTTTTCTAAATTTGAGACCCTGTTCTGTTCTGTAATTCAGTTCCTGTGTAGCCAAGTTTACATTCCGTGTATTACTGATATCTTATGATGTTTCTTTTTCTGTGTGACTTATTTCAGTTAGAATCATCGTACCTGAATCCACTCATTATGCTGCTACGGGCCTGATGACATAGATTTCATTGCTGAGTGATACTGCATTGTACGTAAGTACCACAAGTTCTTTATCCATTTTTCACTTTCTGTGATATTGAACTTGTACCGTAAATGAGGTTCTTGTAAACAGAGGTGTCCCAAACTTTGGGGTGGCTGTGTCCTTTTGATTTTAATTTCCCTTAGCTATAGGACCATAAGTGGAAGTGCCCTAGGCTCTGTTGCTTTGTTTTTTAGATGTTTCAGGAAACACCATACACTTCTCCCGAGTGTCTGTTGGCAATTTACATCCCGCCCATCAGCATAACAGGGCTCCCAGTTCTCCATGGCCTGTCCTGCCTTTCTGGATTTTACACTTTTTTCAGATGGCCCTTTTGACCGGGGGGAAGTGAGACTTCATTGTAGTGCAGATTTCCTTTGCATGTTTGCTTGGTTGGCCAAAAAGGGCGTATGCGTTTTTTCCTGAATATATTCAGGAAAAAACGCATACGCCCTTTTTGGCCAAGTGCATCATTGTGGACGTTCTGCCTCTTTTCCTATGCTTTCAATGCAATTCCAGTCTACCTCCTGAAATCGGTTTCCTGCAATTCTGCCCCGCTTTCAAGTCCTCTTGGCAGCCTTACTTCAGTATATTTTTGGACGATAGCTGTCATTTATAACTCTGCAGGTTTGTGAATTACAGTGCCCCAGAGCTCCTTTCTTCAACTCGCTTTCTTGTGAGCTGGCCGCAACACCGCAGGATGGCTTCAGGCCCTAATCTGGTTCCGGCACGGCACGCTGAGCCTTTGGTTATTTCCTCTTCCTGGTGGGAAATGAGAGTTAAATTTGCCCGTCCAGACACCTCCAGCTAGTCTCTCATTGTTTCTCGCTATTCCTGTTCATCTTCCGTAGAAATTGCAAACTGGGCCAAACAGGAGGTTAAAGGGACTGACTCTCCATGTCGGGAGAGTATTAGTAAAGCATCTGGAATGTTGCACCCGAGTACCAGGGGAGGATAACTGAGACATATTTGAACACGTCTCCCGTTCACACGGTTGATCATACTTTGGGTTCCACATGCATGTTTTAGCTGAAGGAAGAATACCTTAAACCTGGGTAGTTGAGACCCGTGAAATGGGTACCATGCAATATGACTTCAAAGGGTCTTCATTTGCTCACCGAACCTCTCCAATCCTATCACTGCTGCGTTTATGCCCCTGTACACACGCTTGATTCTCTTTTGGAGACATAGCAATCCATAGGTTTTAAGATACTTACTATTCAGGTACATTCTTAGGCGTTTAATATGGGGTGTTGAGTCCATTTCGTTGAGCAAGGAGTAGCTCTTGTCTATTCCATATTTGGCTTAAGGAAATTTATCTGTGCTCATTTCAATCTCTGGTTTTATGCAGCACCCCAACTCACCTTTCCCCTTAAGCAAGCATAAGTTGGTTTTCTAAATTTGAGACCCTGTTCTGTTTTGGAATTCAGTTCCTGTGTAGCCAAGTTTACATTCCGTGTATTAGTGATATCTTATGATTATTCTTTTTCTGTGTGACTTATTTCAGTTAGAAACATCGTACCTGAATCCACTCATTATGCTGCTACGGGCCTGATGACATAGATTTCATTGCTGAGTGATACTGCATTGTACGTAAGTACCACAACTTCTTTATCCATTTTTCACATTCTGCGATGTTGAACTTGTACTGTAAATGAGGTTCTTGTAAACAGAGGCGTCCCAAACTTTGGGGTGGCTGTGTCTTTTTGATTTTAATTTCCCTAAGCTATAGGACCATAAGTGGAAGTGCCCTAGGCTCTGTTGCTTTGTTTTTTAGATGTTTCAGGAAACACCATACACTTCTCCCGAGTGTCTCTTGGCAATTTACATCCCGCCCATCAGCATAACAAGGCTCCCAGTTCTCCATGGCCTGTCCTGCCTTTCTGGATTTTACACTTTTTTCAGATGGCCCTTTTGACTGGGGGGAAGTGAGACTTCATTGTAGTGCAGATTTCCTTTGCAAGCTTGCTTGGTTGGCCAAAAAGGGCGTATGCGTTTTTTCCTGAATATATTCAGGAAAAAACGCATACGCCCTTTTTGGCCAAGTGCATCATTGTGGACGTTCTGCCTCTTTTCCTATGCTTTCAATGCAATTCCAGTCTACCTCCTGAAATCGGTTTCCTGCAATTCTGCCCCGCTTTCAAGTCCTCTTGGCAGCCTTACTTCAGTATATTTTTGGACGATAGCTGTCATTTATAACTCTGCAGGTTTGTGAATTACAGTGCCCCTGAGCTCCTTTCTTCAACTCGCTTTCTTGTGAACTGGCCGCAACACCGCAGGATGGCTTCAGGCCCTAATCTGGTTCCGGCACGACACACTGAGCCTTTGGTTATTTCCTCTTCCTGGTGGGAAATGAGAGTTAAATTTGCCCGTCCAGACACCTCCAGCTAGTCTCTCATTGGTTCTCCCTATTCCTGTTCATCTTCCGCAGAAATTGCAAACTGGGCCAAACAGGAGGTTAAAGGCGCTGACTCTCCAAGTGGGGAGAGTGTTAGTAAAGCGTCTGGAATGTTGCACCCGAGTACCAGGGGAGGAAAACTGAGACATATCTGAACACATCTCCTGTTCACACGGTTGATCATACTCTGGGTTCCACATGCATGTTTTAGCTGAAGGAAGAATACCTTAAACCTGGAGAGTTGAGACCCGTGGAATGGGTACCATGCAATATGACTTCAAAGGGTCTTCATTTGCTCATCGAACCTCTCCAATCCTATCACTGCTGTGTTTATGCTCCTGTACACACGCTTGATTCTCTTTTGGAGACATAGCAATCCATAGGTTTTAAGATACTTACTAGTCAGGTACATTCTTAGGCGTTTAATATGCGGTGTTGAGTCCATTTCGTTGAGCAAGGAGTAGCTCTTGTCTATTCCATATTTGGCTTAAGGAAGTTTATTTGTGCTCATTTTAATCTCTGGTTTTATGCCGCACCCCAACTCACCTTTACCCTTAAGCAAGCATAAGTTGGTTTTCTAAATTTGAGACCCTGTTCTGTTCTGTAATTCAGTTCCTGTGTAGCCAAGTTTACATTCCGTGTATTAGTGATATCTTATGATGTTTCTTTTTCTGTGTGACTTATTTCAGTTAGAATCATCGTACCTGAATCCACTCATTATGCTGCTACGGGCCTGATGACATAGATTACATTGCTGAGTGATACTGCATTGTACGTAAGTACCACAAGTTCTTTATCCATTTTTCACTTTCTGTGATATTGAACTTGTACCGTAAACGAGGTTCTTGTAAACAGAGGTGTCCCAAATTTTGGGGTGGCTGTGTCCTTTTTATTTTAATTTCCCTAAGCTATAGGACCATAAGTGGAAGTGCCCTAGGCTCTGTTGTTTGTTTTTTAGATGTTTCAGGAAACACCATACACTTCTCCCGAGTGTCTGTTGGCAATTTACATCCCGCCCATCAGCATAACAAGGCTCCCAGTTCTCCATGGCCTGTCCTGCCTTTCTGGATTTTACACTTTTTTCAGATGGCCCTTTTGACCGGGGGGAAGTGAGACTTCATTGTAGTGCAGATTTCCTTTGCAAGTTTGCTTGGTTGGCCAAAAAGGGCGTATGCGTTTTTTCCTGAATATATTCAGGAAAAAACGCATACGCCCTTTTTGGCCAAGTGCATCATTGTGGACGTTCTGCCTCTTTTCCTATGCTTTCAATGCAATTCCAGTCTACCTCCTGAAATCGATTTCCTGCAATTCTGCCCCGCTTTCAAGTCCTCTTGGCAGCCTTACTTCAGTATATTTTTGGACGATAGCTGTCATTTATAACTCTGCAGGTTTGTGAATTACAGTGCCCCTGAGCTCCTTTCTTCAACTCGCTTTCTTTTGAGCTGGCCGCAACACCGCAGGATGGCTTCAGGCCCTAATCTGGTTCCGGCACGGCACGCTGAGCCTTTGGTTAGTTCCTCTTCCTGGTGGGAAATGAGAGTTAAATTTGCCCGTCCAGACACCTCCAGCTAGTCTCTCATTGGTTCTCGCTATTCCTGTTCATCTTCCGCAGAAATTGCAAACTGGGCCAAACAGGAGGTTAAAGGGACTGACTCTCCAAGTCGGGAGAGTGTTAGTAAAGCATCTGGAATGTTGCACCCGAGTACCAGGGTACGAAAACTGAGACATATTTGAACACGTCTTCCGATCACATGGTTGATCATACTCTAGGTTCCACATGCATGTTTTAGCTGAAGGAAGAATACCTTAAAACTGGGTAGTTGAAACCCTTGGAATGGGTACCATGCAATATGATTTCAAAGGGTCTTCATTTGCTCACCGAACCTCTCCAATCCTATCACTGCTGCGTTTATGACCCTGTACACATGCTTGATTCTCTTTCGGAGACACAGCAATCCATAGGTTTTAAGATACTTACTAGTCAGTTACATTCTTAGGCGTTTAATATGCGGTGTTGAGTCCATTTCGTTGAGCAAGGCGTAGCTCTTGTCTATTCCATATTTGGCTTAAGGAAGTTTATCTGTGCTCATTTTAATCTCTGGTTTTATGCAGCACCCCAACTCACCTTTACCCTTAAGCAAGCATAAGTTGGTTTTCTAAATTTGAGACCCTGTTCTGTTTTGGAATTCAGTTCCTGTGTAGCCAAGTTTACATTCCGTGTATTACTGATATCTTATGATGTTTCTTTTTCTGTGTGACTTATTTCAGTTAGAATCATCGTACCTGAATCCACTCATTATGCTGCTAAGGGCCTGATGATATAGATTTCATTGCTGAGTGATATTGCTTTGTAAGTAAATACCACAACTTCTTTATCCATTTTTCACATTCTGCGATGTTGAACTTGTACTGTAAACGAGGTTCTTGTAAACAGAGGCGTCCCAAACTTTGGGGTGGCTGTGTCTTTTTGATTTTAATTTCCCTAAGCTATAGGACCATAAGTGGAAGTGCCCTAGGCTCTGTTGCTTTGTTTTTTAGATGTTTCAGGAAACACCATACACTTCTCCCGAGTGTCTCTTGGCAATTTACATCCCGCCCATCAGCATAACAAGGCTCCCAGTTCTCCATGGCCTGTCCTGCCTTTCTGGATTTTACACTTTTTTCAGATGGCCCTTTTGACCGGGGGGAAGTGAGACTTCATTGTAGTGCAGATTTCCTTTGCAAGCTTGCTTGGTTGGCCAAAAAGGGCGTATGCGTTTTTTCCTGAATATATTCAGGAAAAAACGCATACGCCCTTTTTGGCCAAGTGCATCATTGTGGACGTTCTGCCTCTTTTCCTATGCTTTCACTGCAATTCCAGTCTACCTCCTGAAATCGGTTTCCTGCAATTCTGCCCCGCTTTCAAGTCCTCTTGGCAGCCTTACTTCAGTATATTTTTGGACGATAGCTGTCATTTATAACTCTGCAGGTTTGTGAATTACAGTGCCCCTGAGCTCCTTTCTTCAACTCGCTTTCTTGAGACCTGGCCGCAACACCGCAGGATGGCTTCAGGCCCTAATCTGGTTCCGGCACGGCACACTGAGCCTTTGGTTATTTCCTCTTCCTGGTGGGAAATGAGAGTTAAATTTGCCCGTCCAGACACCTCCAGCTAGTCTCTCATTGGTTCTCCCTATTCCTGTTCATCTTCCGCAGAAATTGCAAACTGGGCCAAACAGGAGGTTAAAGGCGCTGACTCTCCAAGTGGGGAGAGTGTTAGTAAAGCGTCTGGAATGTTGCACCCGAGTACCAGGGGAGGAAAACTGAGACATATCTGAACACATCTCCTGTTCACACGGTTGATCATACTCTGGGTTCCACATGCATGTTTTAGCTGAAGGAAGAATACCTTAAACCTGGAGAGTTGAGACCCGTGGAATGGGTACCATGCAATATGACTTCAAAGGGTCTTCATTTGCTCATCGAACCTCTCCAATCCTATCACTGCTGTGTTTATGCTCCTGTACACACGCTTGATTCTCTTTTGGAGACATAGCAATCCATAGGTTTTAAGATACTTACTAGTCAGGTACATTCTTAGGCGTTTAATATGCGGTGTTGAGTCCATTTCGTTGAGCAAGGAGTAGCTCTTGTCTATTCCATATTTGGCTTAAGGAACTTTATTTGTGCTCATTTTAATCTCTGGTTTTATGCAGCACCCCAACTCACCTTTACCCTTAAGCAAGCATAAGTTGGTTTTCTAAATTTGAGACCCTGTTCTGTTCTGTAATTCAGTTCCTGTGTAGCCAAGTTTACATTCCGTGTATTAGTGATATCTTATGATGTTTCTTTTTCTGTGTGACTTATTTCAGTTAGAATCATCGTACCTGAATCCACTCATTATGCTGCTAGGGGCCTGATGACATAGATTTCATTGCTGAGTGATACTGCATTGTACGTAAGTACCACAAGTTCTTTATCCATTTTTCACATTCTGTGATATTGAACTTGTACCGTAAACGAGGTTCTTGTAAACAGAGGTGTCCCAAATTTTGGGGTGGCTGTGTCCTTTTTATTTTAATTTCCCTAAGCTATAGGACCATAAGTGGAAGTGCCCTAGGCTCTGTTGTTTGTTTTTTAGATGTTTCAGGAAACACCATACACTTCTCCCGAGTGTCTGTTGGCAATTTACATCCCGCCCATCAGCATAACAAGGCTCCCAGTTCTCCATGGCCTGTCCTGCCTTTCTGGATTTTACACTTTTTTCAGATGGCCCTTTTGACCGGGGGGAAGTGAGACTTCATTGTAGTGCAGATTTCCTTTGCAAGTTTGCTTGGTTGGCCAAAAAGGGCGTATGCGTTTTTTCCTGAATATATTCAGGAAAAAACGCATACGCCCTTTTTGGCCAAGTGCATCATTGTGGACGTTCTGCCTCTTTTCCTATGCTTTCAATGCAATTCCAGTCTACCTCCTGAAATCGGTTTCCTGCAATTCTGCCCCGCTTTCAAGTCCTCTTGGCAGCCTTACTTCAGTATATTTTTGCACGATAGCTGTCATTTATAACTCTGCAGGTTTGTGAATTACAGTGCCCCTGAGCTCCTTTCTTCAACTCGCTTTCTTGTGACCTGGCCACAACACAGCAGGATGCCTTCAGGCCCTAATCTGGTTCCGGCACGGCACGCTGAGCCTTTGGTTAATTCCTCTTCCTGGTGGGAAATGAGAGTTAAATTTGCCCGTCCAGACACCTCCAGCTAGTCTCTCATTGGTTCTCGCTATTCCTGTTCATCTTCCGCAGAAATTGCAAACTGGGCCAAACAGGAGGTTAAAGGGACTGACTCTCCAAGTCGGGAGAGTGTTAGTAAAGCGTGTGGAATGTTGCACCCGAGTACCAGGGTATGAAAACTGAGACATACTTGAACACGTCTCCCGATCACATGGTTGATCATACTCTAGGTTCCACATGCCTGTTTCAGCTGAAGGAAGAATACCTTAAACCTGGGTAGTTGAAACCCGTGGAATGGGTACCATGCAATATGCCTTAAAAGGGTCTTCATTTGCTCACCGAACATCTCCAATCCTATCAATGCTGCATTTATGCCCCTGTACACATGCTTGATTCTCTTTCGGAGACATAGCAATCCATAGGTTTTAAGATACTTACTAGTCAGGTACAATCTTAGGCGTTTAATATGCGGTGTTGAGTCCATTTCGTTGAGCAAGGAGTAGCTCTTGTCTATTCCATATTTGGCTTAAGGAACTTTATCTGTGCTCATTTCAATCTCTGGTTTTATGCAGCACCCCAACTCACCTTTCCCCTTAAACAAGCATAAGTTGGTTTTCTAAATTTGAGACCCTGTTCTGTTTTGGAATTCAGTTCCTGTGTAGCCAAGTTTACATTCCGTGTATTACTGATATCTTATGATGTTTCTTTTTCTGTGTGACTTATTTCAGTTAGAATCATCGTACCTGAATCCACTCATTATGCTGCTACGGGCCTGATGACATAGATTTCATTGCTGAGTGATACTGCATTGTACATAAGTACCACAAGTTCTTTATCCATTTTTCACTTTCTGTGATATTGAACTTGTACGGTAAATGAGATTCTTGTAAACAGAGGCGTCCCAAACTTTGGGGTGGCTGTGTCTTTTTGATTTTAATTTCCCTAAGCTATAGGACCATAAGTGGAAGTGCCCTAGGCTCTGTTGCTTTGTTTTTTAAATGTTTCAGGAAACACCATACACTTCTCCCGAGTGTCTCTTGGCAATTTACATCCCGCCCATCAGCATAACAAGGCTCCCAGTTCTCCATGGCCTGTCCTGCCTTTCTGGATTTTACACTTTTTTCAGATGGCCCTTTTGACCGGGGGGAAGTGAGACTTCATTGTAGTGCAGATTTCCTTTGCAAGCTTGCTTGGTTGGCCAAAAAGGGCGTATGCGTTTTTTCCTGAATATATTCAGGAAAAAACGCATACGCCCTTTTTGGCCAAGTGCATCATTGTGGACGTTCTGCCTCTTTTCCTATGCTTTCAATGCAATTCCAGTCTACCTCCTGAAATCGGTTTCCTGCAATTCTGCCTTGCTTTCATTGCCTCTTCATAGCCTTACCTCAATATATTTTTTGAAAATAGTTGGCCTTTATAACTCTGCAGGTTTTTGAATTGCAGTGGCCCTTAGCTCCATTTTTCAGCTCTTATTTTTGTGGTCTTGTCCCATAACCACAGGATTCCTTGAAGCCCTATTTTTTTTCTGGGGCACCTTGCTGTGCCTTTGGTTAATTCTTCTTACTGATGTGACATTAGAGTGACATGTGCCCATTGAAACCGCTACAGCTAGTTTCTCACTGGTTCCCCCTATTCCCATTCATCCTCTGCACTAACTGCAGACTGTGCGATACCAGAACTTAAAGGCATTGACTCCATGTGGGGATGTTGTTAGTAAAGCGGCTGGAATGTCGATCCGGAGCCCCAGGAGAGGAAAAATGAGGTGCGTTTTAGAAACCTTTCCCGATCATATGGTATACCAGTCACTGGGTTTCCCAAGCATGGTTTAGCTGTAGGAAGATTCCCTTCAACCTGGAGTGTTGGGACCCTTGGACTGAGTAGCATGAAGTATTGCATTAAACTTTCGGCAGTTGCTCACCAAAGCTCACCAATCCTCTCAGCCCCAAGTGTCCAGCCTTATGTCTTATCCAGCTGTGGGTTTATATGTGGTCAATCCAGGTTGCATCACATCCCCTGAGCGAATTTTGTAAGAATTTTTCTCTCTTTCATTGTTTCAGCATTTTGTTTTTAAAATTTATTTCTATAATGGGGTTTAGCTCATTTTCACTGCTGTGTTTGTGCCGCTCTGCACACACTTGATTCCCTTATGGAGATATATCAATACATGGGTTTTAAGATTCTTATTACTCAGATATATTTCTCTGCGGTGTATAGGGTGTGTTGAGGCCAGTTCATTGAGCAAGGTGTAGATCTTGTCTAATACCTATTTGGTTTATTGAACGGTATCTGTGCTAATTTCAAACTCTGGTTTTATGCATCACCCCACCTCTCCTTTCCCCTTAAGCTGACATAAGTGTGTTTTCTAAATGTGAGACACTGTTCTGTTCTGTAATTCATTTCTTGTGCAGCCATATTTACCCTCCCTCTAAAAGTGATATCTTATGATATGTTTCTTTTTCTGTTTGACTTATTTCAAGTAGTATTATCGGACCTAAATCCACTCTTTATCCTTCTACTAGCCTTATTACATTGATTTCATGGTGAAGAGATATTCCATTGTACATAAGTACCACATCTTCTTTATCCATTGTTCTCTTTCCTGGGATATTTAAGGTGTACTGAAGTTGAGGTTCTTGTAAACAGAGTAGCCCTAAACTGTGGTGTGCTTGTGTCTTGTTGATTTTTAGACTTCCCTAGATATACTCCCATGATTGGAAGTGTCCTATGCTCTGTAGCTCTGTTTTTTAGATGATTTAGGAACCACCATACACTTCTCCAGAGTGGCTCTCGGCAGTTCACACACTGCCCATCAGCGTATAAAGGCTCCCTGTTCTCCATGGCCTGTCCTGCATTTCTGGTTTTTACAATTTTTTAGGATGGCCCTTTTGACCGGTGGGAAGTGAGACTTCTTTGTTGTGCACATTTGCATTGCTTGCTTGCTTCGTTGCCCATAAAGTGCGTATGCGTTTTTTCCTGGATATAATCAGGAAAAAACGCATACGCCCTTTTGGGCCAACTGCATCATTGTCGAAATTCTGCCGCTTTTCATGTGCGTTAAAGACGAGTCCAATCTATCTCTTGAAATCTGTTTCTTGCAATTCTGTCTTGCATTCAGATCCTCTTCTTTGCCTTACCTCAACGTATTTTTGGACGTTAGTTTTCATTTATAACTCTGCAGGTTTGTGAATTGCAGTGACCCTGAGCTCCATTTTTTAAGTTGCTCTTTTGTGAGCTGGCCTCAAACCCGCAGGATTGCTTCAGGCCCTATTTTGGCTCCGGCGAGGCAGGCTGAGCCTTTCTTTAATTCTTATTCTTAATGGGAAATTAGAGTGATATGTGCCCGTCCAAACCCCTACAACCATTCTCTCATTGGTTCCCCCTCTTCTCGTTCATCCTCCTCACAATTTGCAAAATGTGTGAAACAGAAGTTTAAATGTGCTGATTCTCCAAGTGGGGAGATTCTAAGTAACGTGGCTGGAATGGTGAACAGGAGCACCAGGAGAGGATAAATGAGGTGCATTTTAGACACATCTCCCGATCACATGGTGTACAGTCCTCTGGGTTTTCCATGCATGTTTTAGCTGTAGGAAGATCCCTTGAACCTGCAGATTTGGGACCCATTGAATGGGTACCAGGTAGTATTACTTTAAAGGGTGTGCATTTCCTCACCCAACCTCACATTTCTCTTAGCGCAAACAGTTTCCAGCCTTATGTCTCATCCTGCTGTGGGTCTAGATGTGTTCAATCCATGTTGCATCACCGTCCCTGAGGAAAAGTTGTAAGAGGTTTTCTCTGTCTCTCTGTCGTTTATTTTTTTCAATTTATTACTATATTGGTTACAGCTGATTTTCAAAGCTCTGTTTCTTGCTGCTGTACATCCACTTGATTCACGTACAGAGAGTCATCAATAAATTCTTTTTCAGATTCTTACCAGTCGTATATATTCTTTTCCGGTGACTTGAGTGTGCTGAGTGCAGTTCTTTTAGCTACCGTGTAGGCCTTGTTGATTATCAGTTTGGTATTTGGAATGGTATCTTTGCTAATTTCAACCTCCTGGATGATGCCTCACCCCTCCCCACCTTTCCCGTTTAGCAGCCTTATGCGTGTTTTCTACATATTTGACTATGTTTTTGTTTTGTAATTTATTTCATGTGTAGCCATTTTGGATTCCACCTTTAAGTGATATCTTATGATATGTGTCTTTTTCTTTTTGAATTCTGTCACTTAGAATGATCATACGTAACTCCTCCGGAGTTGTTACAACTGGCCATATTTCATTGATTTCCAGGCTGAATAATATTCCACTCTACCTAAGTACCACATCTCTATCCATTTTTTCCCTCCAGAGACATTTAAGTTATATCCTAGTCGAGGATCTTTTAAACAGAGAGGGGGTAAACATTGGGGTGCCTGTGTCCTCTCGATTTTTGTTTTTCCCAAGATATACGCCCATGAGTGCAAGTGCCCTATGCTCTGTAGCTCATTTTTTAGATGTTTTAGTAAACACAATACACTTTTCCAGAATGGCCGTTGGCAATATACATTTCCACTATAAGTCTCACAGGGCTCCCTCTTCTCGTTGCCCTGTCCTGCATTTCTGTTGTTTACGCTTTATGAGGATGGCTCTTCTGACTGATGCGAAGTGATATCTTTTGTAGTATTGACTTCCAGTGCCCACCTGTTTGGTTGGCTAAAAAAGTGTATGCCCTTTTCTTGAATATATACAGAAAAAAGCGCATACACCCTTTTTGGCCAACTGCAATGTTGGCAATGTTCAGCTCCTTTTCTTGTGCTTAATGGCGAGTCCTTTCTACCTCCTCAAATCCCTTTCCTGCCATTCTCCCTTGCTTACAAGTCCTTTTCTCTGACTTTCCTCAAGACATTTTTCAGTGATGGATATTTTCAACTCTGCAGTTTTGTGAATTTTACTGCCCCTGAGTTCCATTGTTCAACTTGTGTTTATGGGAACTGGCCACAAAGCAGCGGGATTTCCTCAAGCCCTATACTGTTTCCATGGGCAACCCTAGCCTTTGGTCAATTCGTCTTCCTGATTGGAAATTAGAGTGACATGTGCCTGTCTGAACACCTAGGACTTGTCTCTCATTGTTCCTCATCCTTCCGCTTCATCCTCTGGACAAATTCCAAACTGTACGCAACAGGATGTTGACAGTGCTGACATCTCCAAGTGGGGAGACTGTTAGTAAAGACGCTGGAGGGGTGAACCCGAGCACCAGGAGATGAGGAGATGAGATGCCTTTTCCAAACTCTTCCCGATCAGATGGTATACCATCCTCTGGGTGTGACAGACATGTTTTAGCAGTAGGAAGAGTCCCATTCATGTAAGGAGAACACCAGGGCTTTTTCAAAATCAGTGTCTCCCCGAAACCCAAACTGGGGAAGTTTTTAAGCTACGGCTACACATATGTTCATTAAGGGCCTTGGGAAGTAGGCAGAGTCCAAACTTTAGATGATTGAAGTCTTCAGGGTCAGAAGCACTCACCACCAGCTTCCCTTAGGCTACACTTTAACTATCATTGATAGATGATGTCAATAAAAATATCTATTCTTTTTCAGATTATTTCCCCTTATAGGTTATTGCAAAATGTTGAGTGTAGTTCCCTGTGCTATACAGTAGTTCCTTGTTGATGATCTATTTTATACATAGCAGTGTGTATGTGTTAATTCCAAACTGTTAATTTATCCCTCCTCCCACCTTTCCCCTTTGGTAATAATAAATTATAAGATTTTATACTTCTCAGAAATGGGGGAGCTGAAAGAGAGGTATCATTTTCAATGGAAAAGCATTTAAAACAAGATTGAAGGTTTAACCAAGATTATTAGATGTACATCCTTGGAAAGAAATCACTTCGTTTCTCTAATATTGACCTGACAAATAAGACAAACCTTTTCACTGAACTTGCTTATAAAAAGTGATGGAAATATCAAATGGAAGTGTTAGAAACATCTTATTTTACCCGAGCCTTATACACTGTTCTATGTTAACTACAGTTTGGCTCACACATCTGTTCATTGAGGTTACAATAGTCTCAATTTCTGTTACTGATCCTCCAGAGTGGACCCCAACAAGTGTCCCCCTGCCCAGTGTCATTGGGGCCAACAGATCGAGACTGAGTTTGGTTCACAAGCAAAGGAAACTTTATATTTTGATCAGAGAATGGAGAGGTGAGAGCATGCACTACCCCGTGGGCTGTGGGCTGGGCTGCTGTGTAGAGATCCTGTCAGAGTCAGTGGGAGGGAGGGAGGCGGCGGAGCTCTCGAGGGCCGGGTTGGCTGTAGCTCAGGCTCTATATCGTGGAGTCTGCACTGGGCCCCAGGAGCTGAGGTGTCGACCCAGCCATTCTGCACTAGGAAATCTGGTCTGAAGTGCCGGGTGTGGAACCTCTGCATGCGGGACCCTAGGAGCACGTGAAATTAGACAAAGCACAAAGGATAAAAATGGCTAGACTTGACTTTATTGCCCAGATTCTATTTTTATCTCCCAGGGATTTTTAATGGGCTTTGCTGGGGACAAACCCCTCCTCTGCCTTTTGTCCCGTTCCTCATTGTTGGAGTGCTGAGGGTGCAGACCCTTCTTCTGTAACTGCTGAGTGCTGAGTTGGGAGCCCTCATACCCTGGGGCGAGTGTCAGAGCTTCTCCCCAGCAGCCTCCCGGTGACGTTGATTGTCCCCAGGACCCCTGCCTCCCTGCTCGTCCACCTGAGCACCAGCATTGGAAGTGTTATAGATTCTAATGACCTTTAAGGGTCCAGGAAAGAGATGTGCAGAGACGCTGTGGGGGCCGGTTTCACCCCGCCCCACATTTGTTCGGCCACCTTAGGCTGACCGTTTCTGCCAGCCTAGATGCTCTGACCAGTAGTCTGCGCTTTCTTCAATTAGGCCCCTGAATTAACGTACAAACAGCACCAGGTGTCAGAGCCCTGCCCGCTCAACTCCCAGACAGTCCAGGGTCAGTGGTGATAAGGACCATGATGGCTACTGAGTCAACAGCCTTTTGAAGTAAACAGGAGTTCAGCCGGTCTTATTGGCCACCATCATCACGGTGTCTGTAGGCTTTTCTATGGTGACAGTGTGGTATACTGTTCCCCCGCCAAGATTATTAGCTCCCCTCTGGGTGCAGTAAGTCCTGCAAGCAGTAGTCTACTCTTTTGGGACACACTCTTGTTGTTTTATGAGAGAAACTCCAGGTCAAGTGATGTTCACACGAGTCGTCATGGTGCCCTGTTGCCCCCGGTTATCTCTCTGGATGTTGGAGTTGGAGGGCCTCCTCACACGAGGTCGGTGTGCCCACGGAGCGAACCCTGCAACTTCAGGGCATGGTTGGTGGTTAGGATCACCACGTGGGGTCCTTTTCCCTTAGGAGGGAGGTGGCCTTTTGGGCTGCTGATTTCCAGGTTTTTAGATACCGCCAGTATCTTGGCCAGATGTGGCAGTGGGCCAAGCCCCTTAGTGACCGTAGTTTATCCTACCTGGATGGCATTCTTGCATTGTTCCATTTCAAGTGGTCCCAGTTTTTGCACTAATTCTCCAATGGCGATTCACCTTTCACCGGGAATGTAAAGGTCAAAGGGTTTAGCTAAATTAGGGAGTTCCAGGGCAAGGGTCTGAATTGACTGCTCTTTCCATTCTTGAAAGGCCACTTCTGGATTCTATTCAAAAGGATCATCGTCTTTTCCTTTCAGTGTTTCATATAGAGGCCCAGCTAGTAGACTGTAGTTAGGGATCCAGAAGCAGTAAACCCTGGCCTCCCCAGGAACCCCTAAGCTGTCTTCTAGTTTTAGAAAGGGGTAAGGCTGAAAATGGTTTCTTCCCTTTCCTGGGATGGGCTTCTCTGACCTTGTGTGAGAATGAAGTCCAGGCAGGTCACCGCAGTCTGTGATATTTGAGCTTTTTCTTGGACAACTTCTATCCTTTATTGTCTTGGTAGTTCAGAGGCCTCCTTAGTAGGGCTGGCGATCAGAATGTCGTCTGCATATTGAAGGAGGGTTTCCTTTTCCAGAGGTAGAACTTTTAGGTCTTTAGCTAAGCTTTCCCCAAAGACGGTGTGGGAATTTTTGCACCCTTGGGTCCAGACGGCCCGGAAGTATTGTTTTAGTTGTATGTTGAGTCCTGCCACTCACAAGCCAAAATTTCTTGTGACTCTGGGACTAATGGAATACAAAAGAAGGCATCATTGAAGACTAATACAGAATACCATGTCCTGGTGGTTGGTAGAATGACCAGCAGGGTGTAGGAATTAGGAGCAACTGGAGGTATATCCTCGGTGGCTTCACTGACTGTCCTGACATCCTTTACCAGGTCCCCAGCAGCCCATGGGGCTCTCGTGGTCAGACCAATCCCAGAATATGGAGCTCACCTGGGCAGGTACCCCACCCCCACCCCAGCCCACGGGGCTCTCGTGGTCAGGCCCCTCCCAGGATACAGAGCTACCCTTGCAGGTACCGTGGCAGGGCTGGGCACACAGGAACCGTGCACATAGCCCTCATTGCAGAGCACCCCCAGCTCACCTGTCGCTCAGAGCTGACACAGAGCACCTCAGAGCAGGACTTGAACTAACAAACAGCAGCTGCGACAGGTCTGTGACCCTGGGCATCACTCCGTGAGGCCTCCCTCCACCTGGTCTTCCAGAGACTTCCACTGCACCCGGGGCACCAGGCCTCTGTCTCCAACCACCACCCACCCCTCCTCTCCCTGACTCCTGGGTTCCTCTCATTAGGAGAGGGTTTTCTTGAAGTTGTCTCCCACTCATGGGCCAGATAAAATGATTAGAAAACAAGCCAAAGCTGCAGCCCCTTGTCTATCCTGACTCTCAGGAGCCCACACCTGTTCCTTGGACCTGGCCGGTTCAGCAAGTTCCATTTTCTGCAACTGTGAGCCCCTGAGGGGTGATGATTGGCTGACCTGGGCAGCCTTACCGTGCAGGCCAGCCCTCCCCAGGTGTGCCTGGGTTGAGATCAATATAAATACCACTCCAGGCAGCAAGAGCCCCTGCAGCCGTGCCTGACGCCATTTTCTCTGCCCTGTCAGCAGTCTCGGGGCTGGGCTGGTGGGAGGGAGTGAGAGGCCACGGCTTTGTGGGTGGCCCAGTGTGAGTGGGGCTCTGCTGGACTTTCTGCAGCAGTTGCCAGGCTGCCACCTGCTAAAGAAGAGGATGTGTCACCCATACCTGCTGCTGGAATTTCTCCCTGGGCAGAGGTGAGGAAGGAAAAAAGCAGTGGGGGCAGGGACAGGACGGGTATTTCAGGCAGGGAAATGGAAATCTTCCAGAAGAGCACCCAGGGCCAGGACCATCCTGGCTGGCCTGCAGGCACCAAGTCGGCTGGCATGCTGTCACTCGTGTGGCTCTATGGCCCTTCCTCTAGGCTTTCAAGTCCTTGTATATATTCAGGTGTTTTACCTGGGACGGGTGGGAATAGTTCAGCAGCAACTGGCCTGGGGCTCAGCTCACGTTTACTCACAGATGCCTCGGCACGGTGCCCCAGCTTTGCAATGAGGACGCTTGTTGCGTGGGGGCTGCTGGCTGAATGGGAGACGATTCCCCACCACTGACCAACTTCAGAATTGTTTACAACTGGAGCAAGTGCCCTGATACGGTTTTCCTCTGTGTAACTGGTGGGTTCTGTGTTTTTTTCTCTTTTTCGTTTTTGGTTCAAGGTAGATTTTATTCCTCTTTTTTGTATTTACAGATATAAGCATGGAAATAATTTATTCATATAAATACATGTATGTGCAGGGAATAATTGTTTTTTCTGTTTTATTTTTTAAATTTTATTTCTTTTTAATTTTGAATTTTATTTTATATTTTTATACAGCAGGTTCTTATTGGTTATCTATTTTATACATATAAATGTATACATGCCAATCCCAGTCTCTCAACTCCTCCCACCACCACCCCCCCAACAGCTTTCCCCCCTTGTTGTCCATACGTTTGCTCTATTTATGCCTTGCAAAATGGTTAATCTGTACAGTTTTTCTAGGTTCCACATATATGCATGAATATACAAGATTTGTTTTTCTCTTTCTGACTTACTTCACTCTGTATGACAGTCTCTAGATCCATCGACGTCTCTACAAATGACCCAATTTCATTCCTTTTCATGGCTTAGTAATATTCCATTTTATATATGTACCACAGCTTTATGCATTCGTCTGTCTGTGGGCATTTAGGTTGCTTCCATTACCTCGATATTGTAAATAGTGATGCAATGAACACTGCGGTGAATGACTCTTTTTGATTTATGGTTTTGTCTGGGTATATGTCCAGTACTGGGATTGCTGTATCATATGGTAATTCTATTGTTAGTTTCTTAAGAAATTCCATATTGTTCTCTATAATGACTGTATCAATTTATATTCCCAACAATAGTGGAAGAGGGTTCCTTTTCTCCACACCCTTTCCAGCATTTTTTGTTTGTAGATTTTCTATGATGCCTATTCTACCAGGTGTGAGGTGATACCTCATTGTTGAATCCATTTCGTTGAGCAAGGGGTAGGTCTTGTCTATTACATATTTGGCTTATGGAACGGTATCTGTGCTAATTTCAAACTCTGCTTTTATGCAGCACCCCAACTCACCTTCCCCCTTAAGCAAGCATAAGTTGGTTTTCTAAATTTGAGACCCTGTTCTGTTTTGTAATTCAGTTCATGTGTAGCCAAGTTCACATTCCGTGTATTAGTGATACCTTATGATGTTTCTTTTTCTGTGTGACTTATTTCACTTAGAATCATCGTGCCTCAATCCACTCATTATGCTGGTACGGGCCTGGTGACATAGATTTCATTGCTGATGGTATTCTGTTGTACATAAGTACCGCAACTTCTTTATCCATTATTTGCTCTCTGGGATATTTAACTTGTGCCGCAGAAGAGATTCCTGTAAAAAGAGCCATCCCAAATTTTGGGGTGGCTGTGTGTTTTTGATTTTAATTTCCCTAAACTATAGGACCATAAGTGGAAGTGCCCTAGGCTCTGTTGCTTTGTTTTTTAGATGTTTCAGGAAACACCATACACTTCTACAGAGCGGCTGTTGGTAATTTACATCCCGCCCATCAGCATAACAAGGCTCCCAGTTCTCCATGGCCTGTTCTGCCTTTCTGGATTTTACACTTTTTTCAGATGGCCCTTTAGACCGGGGGGAAGTGAGACTTCATTGTAGTGCAGATTTCCTTTGCAAGCTTGCTTGGTTGGCCAAAAAGGGCGTATGCGTTTTTTCCTGAATATATTCAGGAAAAAACGCATACGCCCTTTTTGGCCAAGTGCATCATTGTGGACGCTCTGCCGCTTTTCCTATGCTTTCGATGCAATTCCAGTCTACCTCCTGAAATCGGTTTCCTGCAATTCTGCCCCGCTTTCAAGTCCTCTTGGCAGCCTTACTTCAATATATTTTTGGAAAATAGCTGTCATTTATAACTCTGCAGGTTTGTGAATTACAGTGCCCCTGAGCTCCTTTCTTCAACTCGCTTTCTTGTGAGCTGGCCGCAACACCGCAGGATGGCTTCAGGCCCTAATCTGGTTCTGGCACGGCACGCTGAGCCTTTGGTTAATTCCTCTTCCTGGTGGGAAATGAGAGTTAAATTTGCCCGTCCAGACACCTCCAGCTAGTCTCTCATTGGTTCTCGCTATTCCTGTTCATCTTCCGCAGAAATTGCAAACTGGGCCAAACAGGAGGTTAAAGGGACTGACTCTCCAAGTCAGGAGAGTGTTAGTAAAGCATCTGGAATGTTGCACCCGAGTACCAGGGTACGAAAACTGAGACATATTTGAACACGTCTCCCGTTCACACGGTTGATCATACTCTGGGTTCCACATGCATGTTTTAGCTGAAGGAAGAATACCTTAAACCTGGAGAGTTGAGACCCGTGGAATGGGTACCAGGCAATATGACTTCAAAGGGTCTTCATTTGCTCACCGAACCTCTCCAATCCTATCACTGCTGCGTTTATGCCCCTGTACACATGCTTGATTCTCTTTCGGAGACATAACAATCCATAGGTTTTAAGATACTTACTAGTCAGGTACATTCTTAGGCGTTTAATATGCGGTGTTGAGTCCATTTCGTTGAGCAAGGAGTAGCTCTTGTCTATTCCATATTTGGTTTAAGGAACTTTATCTGTGCTCATTTCAATCTCTGGTTTTATGCAGCACCCCAACTCACCTTTCCCCTTAAGCAAGCATAAGTTGGTTTTCTAAATTTGAGACCCTGTTCTGTTCTGTAATTCAGTTCCTGTGTAGCCAAGTTTACATTCCGTGTATTACTGATATCTTATGATGTTTCTTTTTCTGTGTGACTTATTTCAATTAGAATCATCATACCTGAATCCACTCATTGTGCTGCTAAGGGCCTGATGACATAGATTTCATTGCTGAGTGATACTGCTTTGTAAGTAAATACCACAACTTCTTTATCCATTTTTCAATTTCTGCGATGTTGAACTTGTACTGTAAACGAGGTTCTTGTAAACAGAGGCGTCCCAAACTTTGGGGTGGCTGTGTCTTCTTGATTTTAATTTCCCTAAGCTATAGGACCATAAGTGGAAGTGCCCTAGGCTCTGTTGCTTTGTTTTTTAGATGTTTCAGGAAACACCATACACTTCTCCCGAGTGTCTGTTGGCAATTTACATCCCGCCCAACAGCATAACAAAGCTGCCAGTTCTCCATGGCCTGTCCTGCCTTTCTGGATTTTACACTTTTATCAGATGGCCCTTTTGACCGGGGGGAAGTGAGACTTCATTGTAGTGCAGATTTCCTTTGCAAGTTTGCTTGGTTAGCCAAAAAGTGCGTATACGTTTTTTCCTGAATATATTCAGGAAAAAACGCATACGCCCTTTTTGGCCAAGTGCATCATTGTGGACGTTCTGCCTCTTTTCCTATGCTTTCAATGCAATTCCAGTCTACCTCCTGAAATCGGTTTCCTGCAATTCTGCCTTGCTTTCATTGCCTCTTCATAGCCTTACCTCAATATATTTTTTGAAAATAGTTGGCCTTTATAACTCTGCAGGTTTTTGAATTGCAGTGGCCCTTAGCTCCATTTTTCAGCTCTTATTTTTGTGGTCTTGCCCCATAACCACAGGATTCCTTGAAGCCCTATTTTTTTTCTGGGGCACCTTGCTGTGTCTTTGGTTAATTCTTCTTACTGATGTGACATTAGAGTGACATGTGCCCATTGAAACCGCTACAGCTAGTTTCTCACTGGTTCCCCCTATTCCCATTCATCCTCTGCACTAACTGCAGACTGTGCGATACCAGAACTTAAAGGCATTGACTCCATGTGGGGATGTTGTTAGTAAAGCGGCTGGAATGTCGATCCGGAGCCCCAGGAGAGGAAAAATGAGGTGCGTTTTAGAAACCTTTCCCGATCATATGGTATACCAGTCACTGGGTTTCCCAAACATGGTTTAGCTGTAGGAAGATTCCCTTCAACCTGGAGTGTTGGGACCCTTGGACTGAGTAGCATGAAGTATTGCATTAAACTTTCGGCAGTTGCTCACCAAAGCTCACCAATCCTCTCAGCCCCAAGTGTCCAGCCTTATGTCTTATCCAGCTGTGGGTTTATATGTGGTCAATCCAGGTTGCATCACATCCCCTGAACGAATTTTGTAAGAATTTTTCTCTCTTTCATTGTTTCAGCGTTTTGTTTTTAAAATTTATTTCTATAATGGGGTTTAGCTCATTTTCACTGCTGTGTTTGTGCCGCTCTGCACACACTTGATTCCCTTATGGAGATATATCAATACATGGGTTTTAAGATTCTTATTACTCAGATATATTTCTCTGCGGTGTATAGGGTGTGTTGAGGCCAGTTCATTGAGCAAAGTGTAGATCTTGTCTAATACCTATTTGGTTTATTGAACGGTATCTGTGCTAATTTCAAACTCTGGTTTTATGCATCACCCCACCTCTCCTTTCCCCTTAAGCTGACATAAGTGTGTTTTCTAAATGTGAGACACTGTTCTGTTCTGTAATTCATTTCTTGTGCAGCCATATTTACCCTCCCTCTAAAAGTGATATCTTATGATATGTTTCTTTTTCTGTTTGACTTATTTCAAGTAGTATTATCGGACCTAAATCCACTCTTTATCCTTCTACTAGCCTTATTACATTGATTTCATGGTGAAGAGATATTCCATTGTACATAAGTACCACATCTTCTTTATCCATTGTTCTCTTTCCTGGGATATTTAAGGTGTACTGAAGTTGAGGTTCTTGTAAACAGAGTAGCCCTAAACTGTGGTGTGCTTGTGTCTTGTTGATTTTTAGACTTCCCTAGATATACTCCCATGATTGGAAGTGTCCTATGCTCTGTAGCTCTGTTTTTTAGATGATTTAGGAACCACCATACACTTCTCCAGAGTGGCTCTCGGCAGTTCACACACTGCCCATCAGCGTATAAAGGCTCCCTGTTCTCCATGGCCTGTCCTGCATTTCTGGTTTTTACAATTTTTTAGGATGGCCCTTTTGACCGGTGGGAAGTGAGACTTCTTTGTTGTGCACATTTGCATTGCTTGCTTGCTTCGTTGCCCATAAAGTGCGTATGCGTTTTTTCCTGGATATAATCAGGAAAAAACGCATACGCCCTTTTGGGCCAACTGCATCATTGTCGAAATTCTGCCGCTTTTCATGTGCGTTAAAGACGAGTCCAATCTATCTCTTGAAATCTGTTTCTTGCAATTCTGTCTTGCATTCAGATCCTCTTCTTTGCCTTACCTCAACATATTTTTGGACGTTAGTTTTCATTTATAACTCTGCAGGTTTGTGAATTGCAGTGACCCTGAGCTCCATTTTTTAAGTTGCTCTTTTGTGAGCTGGCCTCAAACCTGCAGGATTGCTTCAGGCCCTATTTTGGCTCCGGCGAGGCAGGCTGAGCCTTTCTTTAATTCTTATTCTTAATGGGAAATTAGAGTGATATGTGTCCGTCCAAACCCCTACAACCATTCTCTCATTGGTTCCCCCTCTTCTCGTTCATCCTCCTCACAATTTGCAAAATGTGTGAAACAGAAGTTTAAATGTGCTGATTCTCCAAGTGGGGAGATTCTAAGTAACGTGGCTGGAATGGTGAACAGGAGCACCAGGAGAGGATAAATGAGGTGCATTTTAGACACATCTCCCGATCACATGGTGTACAGTCCTCTGGGTTTTCCATGCATGTTTTAGCTGTAGGAAGATCCCTTGAACCTGCAGATTTGGGACCCATTGAATGGGTACCAGGTAGTATTACTTTAAAGGGTGTGCATTTCCTCACCCAACCTCACATTTCTCTTAGCGCAAACAGTTTCCAGCCTTATGTCTCATCCTGCTGTGGGTCTAGATGTGTTCAATCCATGTTGCATCACCGTCCCTGAGGAAAAGTTGTAAGAGGTTTTCTCTGTCTCTCTGTCGTTTATTTTTTCAATTTATTACTATATTGGTTACAGCTGATTTTCAAAGCTCTGTTTCTTGCTGCTGTACATCCACTTGATTCACGTACAGAGAGTCATCAATAAATTCTTTTTCAGATTCTTACCAGTCGTATATATTCTTTTCCGGTGACTTGAGTGTGCTGAGTGCAGTTCTTTTAGCTACCGTGTAGGCCTTGTTGATTATCAGTTTGGTATTTGGAATGGTATCTTTGCTAATTTCAACCTCCTGGATGATGCCTCACCCCTCCCCACCTTTCCCGTTTAGCAGCCTTATGCGTGTTTTCTACATATTTGACTATGTTTTTGTTTTGTAATTTATTTCATGTGTAGCCATTTTGGATTCCACCTTTAAGTGATATCTTATGATATGTGTCTTTTTCTTTTTGAATTCTGTCACTTAGAATGATCATACGTAACTCCTCCGGAGTTGTTACAACTGGCCATATTTCATTGATTTCCAGGCTGAATAATATTCCACTCTACCTAAGTACCACATCTCTATCCATTTTTTCCCTCCAGAGACATTTAAGTTATATCCTAGTCGAGGATCTTTTAAACAGAGAGGGGGTAAACATTGGGGTGCCTGTGTCCTCTCGATTTTTGTTTTTCCCAAGATATACGCCCATGAGTGCAAGTGCCCTATGCTCTGTAGCTCATTTTTTAGATGCTTTAGTAAACACAATACACTTTTCCAGAATGGCCGTTGGCAATATACATTTCCACTATAAGTCTCACAGGGCTCCCTCTTCTCGTTGCCCTGTCCTGCATTTCTGTTGTTTACGCTTTATGAGGATGGCTCTTCTGACTGATGCGAAGTGATATCTTTTGTAGTATTGACTTCCAGTGCCCACCTGTTTGGTTGGCTAAAAAAGTGTATGCCCTTTTCTTGAATATATACAGAAAAAAGCGCATACACCCTTTTTGGCCAACTGCAATGTTGGCAATGTTCAGCTCCTTTTCTTGTGCTTAATGGCGAGTCCTTTCTACCTCCTCAAATCCCTTTCCTGCCATTCTCCCTTGCTTACAAGTCCTTTTCTCTGACTTTCCTCAAGACATTTTTCAGTGATGGATATTTTCAACTCTGCAGTTTTGTGAATTTTACTGCCCCTGAGTTCCATTGTTCAACTTGTGTTTATGGGAACTGGCCACAAAGCAGCGGGATTTCCTCAAGCCCTATACTGTTTCCATGGGCAACCCTAGCCTTTGGTCAATTCGTCTTCCTGATTGGAAATTAGAGTGACATGTGCCTGTCTGAACACCTAGGACTTGTCTCTCATTGTTCCTCATCCTTCCGCTTCATCCTCTGGACAAATTCCAAACTGTACGCAACAGGATGTTGACAGTGCTGACATCTCCAAGTGGGGAGACTGTTAGTAAAGACGCTGGAGGGGTGAACCCGAGCACCAGGAGATGAGGAGATGAGATGCCTTTTCCAAACTCTTCCCGATCAGATGGTATACCATCCTCTGGGTGTGACAGACATGTTTTAGCAGTAGGAAGAGTCCCATTCATGTAAGGAGAACACCAGGGCTTTTTCAAAATCAGTGTCTCCCCGAAACCCAAACTGGGGAAGTTTTTAAGCTACGGCTACACATATGTTCATTAAGGGCCTTGGGAAGTAGGCAGAGTCCAAACTTTAGATGATTGAAGTCTTCAGGGTCAGAAGCACTCACCACCAGCTTCCCTTAGGCTACACTTTAACTATCATTGATAGATGATGTCAATAAAAATATCTATTCTTTTTCAGATTATTTCCCCTTATAGGTTATTGCAAAATGTTGAGTGTAGTTCCCTGTGCTATACAGTAGTTCCTTGTTGATGATCTATTTTATACATAGCAGTGTGTATGTGTTAATTCCAAACTGTTAATTTATCCCTCCTCCCACCTTTCCCCTTTGGTAATAATAAATTATAAGATTTTATACTTCTCAGAAATGGGGGAGCTGAAAGAGAGGTATCATTTTCAATGGAAAAGCATTTAAAACAAGATTGAAGGTTTAACCAAGATTATTAGATGTACATCCTTGGAAAGAAATCACTTCGTTTCTCTAATATTGACCTGACAAATAAGACAAACCTTTTCACTGAACTTGCTTATAAAAAGTGATGGAAATATCAAATGGAAGTGTTAGAAACATCTTATTTTACCCGAGCCTTATACACTGTTCTATGTTAACTACAGTTTGGCTCACACATCTGTTCATTGAGGTTACAATAGTCTCAATTTCTGTTACTGATCCTCCAGAGTGGACCCCAACAAGTGTCCCCCTGCCCAGTGTCATTGGGGCCAACAGATCGAGACTGAGTTTGGTTCACAAGCAAAGGAAACTTTATATTTTGATCAGAGAATGGAGAGGTGAGAGCATGCACTACCCCGTGGGCTGTGGGCTGGGCTGCTGTGTAGAGATCCTGTCAGAGTCAGTGGGAGGGAGGGAGGCGGTGGAGCTCTCGAGGGCCGGGTTGGCTGTAGCTCAGGCTCTATATCGTGGAGTCTGCACTGGGCCCCAGGAGCTGAGGTGTCGACCCAGCCATTCTGCACTAGGAAATCTGGTCTGAAGTGCCGGGTGTGGAACCTCTGCATGCGGGACCCTAGGAGCACGTGAAATTAGACAAAGCACAAAGGATAAAAAAGGCTAGACTTGACTTTATTGCCCAGATTCTATTTTTATCTCCCAGGGATTTTTAATGGGCTTTGCTGGGGACAAACCCCTCCTCTGCCTTTTGTCCCGTTCCTCATTCTTGGAGTGCTGAGGGTGCAGACCCTTCTTCTGTAACTGCTGAGTGCTGAGTTGGGAGCCCTCATACCCTGGGGCGAGGGTCAGAGCTTCTCCCCAGCAGCCTCCCGGTGACGTTGATTGTCCCCAGGACCCCTGCCTCCCTGCTCGTCCACCTGAGCACCAGCATTGGAAGTGTTATAGATTCTAATGACCTTTAAGGGTCCAGGAAAGAGATGTGCAGAGACGCTGTGGGGGCCGGTTTCACCCCGCCCCACATTTGTTCGGCCACCTTAGGCTGACCGTTTCTGCCAGCCTAGATGCTCTGACCAGTAGTCTGCGCTTTCTTCAATTAAGCCCCTGAATTAACGTACAAACAGCACCAGGTGTCAGAGCCCTGCCCGCTCAACTCCCAGACAGTCCAGGGTCAGTGGTGATAAGGACCATGATGGCTACTGAGTCAACAGCCTTTTGAAGTAAACAGGAGTTCAGCCGGTCTTATTGGCCACCATCATCACGGTGTCTGTAGGCTTTTCTATGGTGACAGTGTGGTATACTGTTCCCCCGCCAAGATTATTAGCTCCCCTCTGGGTGCAGTAAGTCCTGCAAGCAGTAGTCTACTCTTTTGGGACACACTCTTGTTGTTTTATGAGAGAAACTCCAGGTCAAGTGATGTTCACACGAGTCGTCATGGTGCCCTGTTGCCCCCGGTTATCTCTCTGGATGTTGGAGTTGGAGGGCCTCCTCACTCGAGGTCGGTGTGCCCACGGAGCGAACCCTGCAACTTCAGGGCATGGTTGGTGGTTAGGATCACCACGTGGGGTCCTTTTCCCTTAAGAGGGAGGTGGCCTTTTGGGCTGCTGATTTCCAGGTTTTTAGATACCGCCAGTATCTTGGCCAGATGTGGCAGTGGGCCAAGCCCCTTAGTGACCGTAGTTTATCCTACCTGGATGGCATTCTTGCATTGTTCCATTTCAAGTGGTCCCAGTTTTTGCACTAATTCTCCAATGGCGATTCACCTTTCACCGGGAATGTAAAGGTCAAAGGGTTTAGCTAAATTAGGGAGTTCCAGGGCAAGGGTCTGAATTGACTGCTCTTTCCATTCTTGAAAGGCCACTTCTGGATTCTATTCAAAAGGATCATCATCTTTTCCTTTCAGTGTTTCATATAGAGGCCCAGCTAGTAGACTGTAGTTAGGGATCCAGAAGCAGCAAACCCTGGCCTCCCCAGGAACCCCTAAGCTGTCTTCTAGTTTTAGAAAGGGGTAAGGCTGAAAATGGTTTCTTCCCTTTCCTGGGATGGGCTTCTCTGACCTTCTGTGAGAATGAAGCCCAGGCAGGTCACCGCAGTCTGTGATATTTGAGCTTTTTCTTGGACAACTTCTATCCTTTATTGGCTTGGTAGTTCAGAGGCCTCCTTAGTAGGGCTGGCGATCAGAATGTCATCTGCATATTGAAGGAGGGTTTCCTTTTCCAGAGGTAGAACTTTTAGGTCTTTAGCTAAGCTTTCCCCAAAGACGGTGTGGGAATTTTTGCACCCTTGGGTCCAGACGGCCCGGAAGTATTGTTTTAGTTGTATGTTGAGTCCTGCCACTCACAAGCCAAAATTTCTTGTGACTCTGGGACTAATGGAATACAAAAGAAGGCATCATTGAAGACTAATACAGAATACCATGTCCTGGTGGTTGGTAGAATGACCAGCAGGGTGTAGGAATTAGGAGCAACTGGAGGTATATCCTCGGTGGCTTCACTGACTGTCCTGACATCCTTTACCAGGTCCCCAGCAGCCCATGGGGCTCTCGTGGTCAGACCAATCCCAGAATATGGAGCTCACCTGGGCAGGTACCCCACCCCCACCGCAGCCCACGGGGCTCTCGTGGTCAGGCCCCTCCCAGGATACAGAGCTACCCTTGCAGGTACCATGGCAGGGCTGGGCACACAGGAACCGTGCACATAGCCCTCATTGCAGAGCACCCCCAGCTCACCTGTCGCTCAGAGCTGACACAGAGCACCTCAGAGCAGGACTTGAACTAACAAACAGCAGCTGCGACAGGTCTGTGACCCTGGGCATCACTCCGTGAGGCCTCCCTCCACCTGGTCTTCCAGAGACTTCCACTGCACCCGGGGCACCAGGCCTCTGTCTCCAACCACCACCCACCCCTCCTCTCCCTGACTCCTGGGTTCCTCTCATTAGGAGAGGGTTTTCTTGAAGTTGTCTCCCACTCATGGGCCAGATAAAATGATTAGAAAACAAGCCAAAGCTGCAGCCCCTTGTCTATCCTGACTCTCAGGAGCCCACACCTGTTCCTTGGACCTGGCCGGTTCAGCAAGTTCCATTTTCTGCAACTGTGAGCCCCTGAGGGGTGATGATTGGCTGACCTGGGCAGCCTTACCGTGCCGGCCAGCCCTCCCCAGGTGTGCCTGGGTTGAGATCAATATAAATACCACTCCAGGCAGCAAGAGCCCCTGCAGCCGTGCCTGACGCCATTTTCTCTGCCCTGTCAGCAGTCTCGGGGCTGGGCTGGTGGGAGGGAGTGAGAGGCCACGGCTTTGTGGGTGGCCCAGTGTGAGTGGGGCTCTGCTGGACTTTCTGCAGCAGTTGCCAGGCTGCCACCTGCTAAAGAAGAGGATGTGTCACCCATACCTGCTGCTGGAATTTCTCCCTGGGCAGAGGTGAGGAAGGAAAAAAGCAGTGGGGGCAGGGACAGGACGGGTATCTCAGGCAGGGAAATGGAAATCTTCCAGAAGAGCACCCAGGGCCAGGACCATCCTGGCTGGCCTGCAGGCACCAAGTCGGCTGGCATGCTGTCACTCGTGTGGCTCTATGGCCCTTCCTCTAGGCTTTCAAGTCCTTGTATATATTCAGGTGTTTTACCTGGGACGGGTGGGAATAGTTCAGCAGCAACTGGCCTGGGGCTCAGCTCACGTTTACTCACAGATGCCTCGGCACGGTGCCCCAGCTTTGCAATGAGGACGCTTGTTGCGTGGGGGCTGCTGGCTGAATGGGAGACGATTCCCCACCACTGACCAACTTCAGAATTGTTTACAACTGGAGCAAGTGCCCTGATACGGTTTTCCTCTGTGTAACTGGTGGGTTCTGTGTTTTTTTCTCTTTTTCGTTTTTGGTTCAAGGTAGATTTTATTCCTCTTTTTTGTATTTACAGATATAAGCATGGAAATAATTTATTCATATAAATACATGTATGTGCAGGGAATAATTGTTTTTTCTGTTTTATTTTTTAAATTTTATTTCTTTTTAATTTTGAATTTTATTTTATATTTTTATACAGCAGGTTCTTATTGGTTATCTATTTTATACATATAAATGTATACATGCCAATCCCAGTCTCTCAACTCCTCCCACCACCACCCCCCCAACAGCTTTCCCCCCTTGTTGTCCATACGTTTGCTCTATTTATGCCTTGCAAAATGGTTAATCTGTACAGTTTTTCTAGGTTCCACATATATGCATGAATATACAAGATTTGTTTTTCTCTTTCTGACTTACTTCACTCTGTATGACAGTCTCTAGATCCATCGACGTCTCTACAAATGACTCAATTTCATTCCTTTTCATGGCTTAGTAATATTCCATTTTATATATGTACCACAGCTTTATGCATTCGTCTGTCTGTGGGCATTTAGGTTGCTTCCATTACCTCGATATTGTAAATAGTGATGCAATGAACATTGCGGTGAATGACTCTTTTTGATTTATGGTTTTGTCTGGGTATATGTCCAGTACTGAGATTGCTGTATCATATGGTAATTCTATTGTTAGTTTCTTAAGAAATTCCATATTGTTCTCCATAATGACTGTATCAATTTATATTCCCAACAATAGTGGAAGAGGGTTCCTTTTCTCCACACCCTTTCCAGCATTTTTTGTTTGTAGATTTTATATGATGCCTATTCTACCAGGTGTGAGGTGATACCTCATTGTTGAATCCATTTCGTTGAGCAAGGGGTAGGTCTTGTCTATTACATATTTGGCTTATGGAACGGTATCTGTGCTCATTTCAAACTCTGCTTTTATGCAGCACCCCAGCTCACCTTCCCCCTTAAGCAAGCATAAGTTGGTTTTCTAAATTTGAGACCCTGTTCTGTTTTGTAATTCAGTTCATGTGTAGCCAAGTTCACATTCCGTGTATTAGTGATACCTTATGATGTTTCTTTTTCTGTGTGACTTATTTCACTTAGAATCATCGTGCCTCAATCCACTCATTATGCTGGTACGGGCCTGGTGACATAGATTTCATTGCTGATGGTATTCTGTTGTACATAAGTACCGCAACTTCTTTATCATTATTTGCTCTCTGGGATATTTAACTTGTGCCGCAGAAGAGATTCCTGTAAAAAGAGCCATCCCAAATTTTGGGGTGGCTGTGTGTTTTTGATTTTAATTTCCCTAAACTATAGGACCATAAGTGGAAGTGCCCTAGGCTCTGTTGCTTTGTTTTTTAGATGTTTCAGGAAACACCATACACTTCTACAAAGCGGCTGTTGGTAATTTACATCCCGCCCATCAGCATAACAAGGCTCCCAGTTCTCCATGGCCTGTTCTGACTTTCTGGATTTTACACTTTTTTCAGATGGCCCTTTAGACCGGGGGGAAGTGAGACTTCATTGTAGTGCAGATTTCCTTTGCAAGCTTGCTTGGTTGGCCAAAAAGGGCGTATGCGTTTTTTCCTGAATATATTCAGGAAAAAACGCATACGCCCTTTTTGGCCAAGTGCATCATTGTGGACGCTCTGCCGCTTTTCCTATGCTTTCGATGCAATTCCAGTCTACCTCCTGAAATCGGTTTCCTGCAATTCTGCCCCGCTTTCAAGTCCTCTTGGCAGCCATACTTCAATATATTTTTGGACAATAGCTGTCATTTATAACTCTGCAGGTTTGTGAATTACAGTGCCCCTGAGCTCCTTTCTTCAACTCGCTTTCTTGTGAGCTGGCCGCAACACCGCAGGATGGCTTCAGGCCCAAATCTGGTTCCGGCACGGCACGCTGAGCCTTTGGTTAATTCCTCTTCCTGGTGGGAAATGAGAGTTAAATTTGCCCGTCCAGACACCTCCAGCTAGTCTCTCATTGGTTCTCGCTATTCCTGTTCATCTTCCGCAGAAATTGCAAACTGGGCCAAACAGGAGTTTAAAGGGACTGACTCTCCAAGTAGGGAGAGTGTTAGTAAAGCATCCGGAATGTTGCACCCGAGTACCAGGGGAGGAAAACTGAGACATATTTGAACACGTCTCCCGATCACATGGTTGATCATACTCTAGGTTCCACATGCATGTTTTAGCTGAAGGAAGAATACCTTAAACCTGGGTAGTTGAAACCCGTGGAATGGGTACCATGCAATATGACTTCAAAGGGTCTTCATTTGCTCACCGAACCTCTCCAATCCTATCACTGCTGCGTTTATGCCCCTGTACACATGCTTGATTCTCTTTCGGAGACATAGCAATCCATAGGTTTTAAGATACTTACTAGTCAGGTACATTCTTAGGCGTTTAATATGCGGTGTTGTGTCCATTTCGTTGAACAAGGAGTAGCTCTTGTCTATTCCATATTTGGCTTAAGGAACTTTATGTGTGCTCATTTCAATCTCTGGTTTTATGCAGCACCCCAACTCACCTTTCCCCTTAAGCAAGCATAAGTTGGTTTTCTAAATTTGAGTCTCTGTTCTGTTTTGGAATTCAGTTCCTGTGTAGCCAAGTTTACATTCCGTGTATTACTGATATCTTATGATGTTTCTTTTTCTGTGTGATTTATTTCAGTTAGAATCATCATACCTGAATCCACTCATTATGCTACTAAGGGCCTGATGACATAGATTTCATTGCTGAGTGATATTGCTTTGTAAGTAAATACCACAACTTCTTTATCCATTTTTCACTTTCTGCGATGTTGAACTTGTACTGTAAACGAGGTTCTTGTAAACAGAGCCGTTCCAAACTTTGGGGTGGCTGTGTCTTTTTGATTTTAATTTCCCTAAGCTATAGGACCATAAGTGGAAGTGCCCTAGGCTCTGTTGCTTTGTTTTTTAGATGCTTCAGGAAACACCATACACTTCTCCCGAGTGTCTGTTGGCAATTTACATCCCGCCCATCAGCATAACAAGGCTCCCAGTTCTCCATGGCCTGTCCTGCCTTTCTGGATTTTACACATTTTTCAGATGGCCCTTTTGACCGGGGGGAAGTGAGACTTCATTGTAGTGCAGATTTCTTTTGCAAGCTTGCTTGGTTGGCCAAAAAGGGCGTATGCGTTTTTTCCTGAATATATTCAGGAAAAAACGCATACGCCCTTTTTGGCCAAGTGCATCATTATGGACGTTCTGCCTCTTTTCCTATGCTTTCAATGCAATTCCAGTCTACCTCCTGAAATCGGTTTCCTGCAATTCTGCCCCGCTTTCAAGTCCGCTTGGCAGCCTTAGTTCAGTATATTTTTGGATGATAGCTGTCATTTATAACTCTGCAGGTTTGTGAATTACAGTGCCCCTGAGCTCCTTTCTTCAACTCGCTTTCTTGTGACCTGGCCGCAACACCGCAGGATGGCTTCAGGCCCTAATCTGGTTCCGGCACGGCACGCTGAGCCTTTGGTTAGTTCCTCTTCCTGGTGGGAAAGGAGAGTTAAATTTGCCCGTCCAGACACCTCCAGCTAGTCTCTCATTGGTTCTTGCTATTCCTGTTCATCTTCCGCAGAAATTGCAAACTGGGCCAAACAGGAGGTTAAAGGGACTGACTCTCCAAGTCGGGAGAGTGTTAGTAAAGCGTCTAGAATGTTGCACCTGAGTACCAGGGGACGAAAACTGAGACATATTTGAACACGTCTCCCGATCACATGGTTGATCATACTCTAGGTTCCACATGCATGTTTTAGCTGAAGGAAGAATACCTTAAACCTGGAGAGTTGAGACCCGTGGAATGGGTACCATGCAATATGACTTCAAAGGGTCTTCATTTGCTCACCGAACCTCTCCAATCCTATCACTGCTGCGTTTATGCTCCTGTACACACGCTTGATTCTCTTTTGGAGACATAGCAAACCATAGGTTTTAAGATACTTACTAGTCAGGTACATTCTTAGGCGTTTAATATGGGGTGTTGAGTCCATTTCGTTGAGCAAGGAGTAGCTCTTGTCTATTCCATATTTGCCTTAAGGAACTTTATCTGTGCTCATTTCAATCTCTGGTTTTATGCAGCACCCCAACTCACCTTTCCCCTTAAGCAAGCATAAGTTGGTTTTCTAAATTTGAGACCCTGTTCTGTTCTGTAATTCAGTTCCTGTGTAGCCTAGTTTACATTCCGTGTATTAGTGATATCTTATGATGTTTCTTTTTCTGTGTGACTTATTTCAGTTAGAATCATCGTACCTGAATCCACTCATTATGCTGCTACGGGCCTGATGACATAGATTTCATTGCTGAGTGATACTGCATTGTACGTAAGTACCACAAGTTCTTTATCCATTTTTCACTTTCTGTGATATTGAACTTGTACGGTAAACGAGGTTCTTGTAAACAGAGGCGTCCCAAACTTTGGGGTGGCTTTGTGTTTTTGATTTTAATTTCTCTAAGCTATAGGACCATAAGTGGAAGTTCCCTAGGCTCTGTTGCTTTGTTTTTTAGATGTTTCAGGAAACACCATACACTTCTCCCGAGTGTCTGTTGGCAATTTACATCCCGCCCATCAGCATAACAAGGCTCCCAGTTCTCCATGGCCTGTCCTGCCTTTCTGGATTTTACACTTTTTTCAGATGGCCCTTTTGACCGGGGGGAAGTGAGACTTCATTGTAGTGCAGATTTCCTTTGCAAGTTTGCTTGGTTGGCCAAAAAGGGCGTATGCGTTTTTTCCTGAATATATTCAGGAAAAAACGCATACGCCCTTTTTGGCCAAGTGCATCATTGTGGACGTTCTGCCTCTTTTCCTGTGCTTTCAATGCAATTCCACTCTACCTCCTGAAATCGGTTTCCTGCAATTCTGCCCCGCTTTCAAGTCCTCTTGGCAGCCTTACTTTCAGTATATTTTTGGACGATACCTGTCACTTATAACTCTGCAGGTTTGTGAATTACAGTGCCCCTGAGCTCCTTTCTTCAACTCGCTTTCTTGTGAGCTGGCCAAAACACCGCAGGATGGCTTCAGGCCCTAATCTGGTTCCGGGACGGCACGCTGAGCCTTTGGTTACTTCCTCTTCCTGGTGGGAAATGAGAGTTAAATTTGCCCGTCCAGACACCCCCAGCTAGTCTCTCATTGGATCTCCCTATTCCTGTTCATCTTCCGCAGAAATTGCAAACTGGGCCAAACAGGAGGTTAAAGGCGCTGACTCTCCAAGTGGGGAGAGTGTTAGTAAAGCCTCGGGAATGTTGCATCCGAGTACCAGGGAAGGAAAACTGAGACATATTTGAACACGTCTCCCGTTCACACGGTTGATCATACTCTGGGTTCCACATGCATGTTTTAGCTGAAGGAAGAATACCTTAAACCTGGGTAGTTGAAACCCGTGGAATGGGTACCATGCAATATGACGTCAAACGGTCTTCATTTGCTCACCGAAGCTCTCCAATCCTATCACTGCTGCGTTTATGCCCCTGTACACATGCTTGATTCTCTTTCGGAGACATAGCAATCCATAGGTTTTAAGATACTTACTAGTCAGGTACATACTTAGGCGTTTAATATGGGGTGTTGAGTCCATTTCGTTGAGCAAGGAGTAGCTCTTGTGTATTCCATATTTGGCTTAAGGAACTTTATCTGTGCTCATTTCAATCTCTGGTTTTATGCAGCACCCCAACTCACCTTTCCCCTTAAGCAAGCATAAGTTGGTTTTCTAAATTTGAGACCCTGTTCTGTATTGGAATTCAGTTCCTGTGTAGCCAAGTTTACATTCCGTGTATTAGTGATATCTTATGATGTTTCTTTTTCTGTGTGACTTATTTCAGTTAGAATCATCGTACCTGAATCCACTCATTATGCTGCTACGGGCCTGATGACATAGATTTCATTGCTGAGTGATACTGCATTGTACGTAAGTACCACAATTTCTTTATCCATTTTTCACTTTCTGTGATATTGAACTTGTTCGGTAAACGAGGTTCTTGTAAACAGAGAAGTCCCAAACTTTGGGGTGGCTGTGTCTTTTTGATTTTAATTTCCCTAAGCTATAGGACCATAAGTGGAATTGCCCTAGGCTCTGTTCCTTTGTTTCTTAGATGCTTCAGGAAACACCATACACTTCTCCCGAGTGTCTGTTGGCAATTTACATCCCGCCCATCAGCATAACAAGGCTCCCAGTTCTCCATGGCCTGTCCTGCCTTTCTGGATTTTACACTTTTTTCAGATGGCCCTTTTGACCGGGGGGAAGTGAGACTTCATTGTAGTGCAGATTTCCTTTGCAAGCTTGCTTGGTTGGCCAAAAAGGGCGTATGCGTTTTTTCCTGAATATATTCAGGAAAAAACGCATACGCCCTTTTTGGCCAAGTGCATCATTGTGGACGTTCTGCCTCTTTTCCTATGCTTTCAATGCAATTCCTGTCTACCTCCTGAAATCGGTTTCCTGCAATTCTGCCCCGCTTTCAAGTCCTCTTGGCAGCCTTACTTCAGTATATTTTTGGACGATAGCTGTCATTTATAACTCTGCAGGTTTGTGAATTACAGTGCCCCTGAGCTCCTTTCTTCAACTCGTTTTCTTTTGAGCTGGCCGCAACACCGCAGGATGGCTTCAGGCCCTAATCTGGTTCCGACACGGCACGCTGAGCCTTTGGTTAATTCCTCTTCCTGGTGGGAAATGAGAGTTAAATTTGCCCGTCCAGACACCTCCAGCTAGTCTCTCATTGGTTCTCATTATTCCTGTTCATCTTCCGCAGAAATTGCAAACTGGGCCAAACAGGAGGTTAAAGGGACTGACTCTCCAAGTGGGGAGAGTGTTAGTAAAGCGTCTGGAATGTTGCACCCGAGTACCAGGGGAGGAAAACTGAGACATATTTGAACTCGTCTCCCGTTCACACGGTTGATCATACTCTGGGTTCCACATGCATGTTTTAGCTGAAGGAAGAATACCTTAAACCTGGGTAGTTGAAACCCGTGTAATGGGTACCATGCAATATGACTTCAAAGGGTCTTCATTTGCTCATCGAACCTCTCCAATCCTATCACTGCTGCGTTTAATCCCCTGTACACATGCTTGATTCTCTTTCGGAGACATAGCAATCCATAGGTTTTAAGATACTTACTAGTCAGGTACATTCTTAGGCGTTTAATATGCGGTGTTGAGTCCATTTCGTTGAGCAAGGAGTAGCTCTTGTCTATTCCGTATTTGGCTTAAGGAACTTTATCTGTGCTCATTTCAATCTCTGGTTTTATGCAGCACCCCAACTCACCTTTCCCCTTAAGCAAGCATAAGTTGGTTTTCTAAATTTGAGACCCTGTTCTGTTCTGTAATTCAGTTCCTGTGTAGCCCAGTTTACATTCCGTGTATTAGTGATATCTTATGATGTTTCTTTTTCTGTGTGACTTATTTCAGTTAGAATCATCGTACCTGATTCCACTCATTATGCTGCTACGGGCCTGATGACATAGATTTCATTGCTGTGTGATACTGCATTGTACGTAAGTACCACAAGTTCTTTATCCATTTTTCACTTTCTGTGATATTGAACTTGTTCGGTAAACGAGGTTCTTGTAAACAGAGGCGTCCCAAACTTTGGGGTGGCTGTGTCTTTTTGATTTTAATTTCCCTAAGCTATAGGACCATAAGTGGAATTGCCGTAGGCTCTGTTCCTTTGTTTCTTAGATGCTTCAGGAAACACCATACACTTCTCCCGAGTGTCTGTTGGCAATTTACATCCCGCCCATCAGCATAACAAGGCTCCCAGTTCTCCATGGCCTGTCCTGCCTTTCTGGATTTTACACTTTTTTCAGATGTCCCTTTTGACCGGGGGGAAGTGAGACTTCATTGTAGTGCAGATTTCCTTTGCAAGCTTGCTTGGTTGGCCAAAAAGGGCGTATGCGTTTTTTCCTGAATATATTCAGGAAAAAACGCATACGCCCTTTTTGGCCAAGTGCATCATTGTGGACGTTCTGCCTCTTTTCCTATGCTTTGAATGCAATTCCAGTCTACCTCCTGAAATCGGTTTCCTGCAATTCTTCCCCGCTTTCAAGTCCTCTTGGCAGCCTTACTTCAGTATATTTTTGGACGATAGCTGTCATTTATAACTCTGCAGGTTTGTGAATTACAGTGCCCCTGAGCTCCTTTCTTCAACTCGCTTTCTTGTGACCTGGCCGCAACACCGCAGGATGGCTTCAGGCCCTAATCTGGTTCCGGGACGGTACGCTGAGCCTTTGGTTAATTCCTCTTCCTGGTGGGAAATGAGAGTTAAATTTGCCCGTCCAGATACCTCCAGCTAGTCTCTCATTGGTTATCGCTATTCCTGTTCATCTTCCGCAGAAATTGCAAACTGGGCCAAACAGAAGGTTAAAGGCGCTGACTCTCCAAGTGCGGAGAGTGTTAGTAAAGCGTCTGGAATGTTGCACCTCAGTACCAGGGGAGGAAAACTGAGACATATTTGAACACGTCTCCCGTTCACACGGTTGATCATACTCTGGGTTCCACATGCATGTTTTAGCTGAAGGAGGAATACCTTAAACCTGGGTAGTTGAAACCCGTGGAATGGGTACCATGCAATATGACTTCAAAGGGTCTTCATTTGCTCACCGAACCTCTCCAATCCTATCACTGCTGCGTTTATGCCCCTGTACACATGCTTGATTCTCTTTCGGAGACATAGCAATCCATAGGTTTTAAGATACTTACTAGTCAGGTACATTTTTAGGCGTTTAATATGGGGTGTTGAGTCCATTTCGTTGAGCAAGGAGTAGCTCTTGTCTATTCCATATTTGGCTTAAGGAACTTTATCTGTGCTCATTTCAATCTCTGGTTTTATGCAGCACCCCAACTCACCTTTCCCCTTAAGCAAGCATAAGTTGGTTTTCTAAATTTGAGACCCTGTTCTGTATTGGAATTCAGTTCCTGTGTAGCCAAGTTTACATTCCGTGTATTAGTGATATCTTATGATGTTTCTTTTTCTGTGTGACTTATTTCAGTTAGAATCATCATACCTGAATCCACTCATTGTGCTGCTAAGGGCCTGATGACATAGATTTCATTGCTGAGTGATACTGCATTGTACGTAAGTACCACAAGTTCTTTATCCATTTTTCACTTTCTGTGATATTGAACCTGTACGGTAAACGAGGTTCTTGTAAACAGAGGCGTCCCAAACTTTGGGGTGGCAGTGTCTTTTTGATTTTAATTTCCCTAAGCTATAGGACCATAAGTGGAAGTGCCCTAGGCTTTGTTGCTTTGTTTTTTAGATGTTCCAGGAAACACCATACACTTCTCCCGAGTGTCTGTTGGCAATTTACATCCCGCCCATCAACATAACAAGGCTCCCAGTTCTCCATGGCCTGTCCTGCCTTTCTGGATTTTACACTTTTTTCAGATGGCCCTATTGACCGGGGGGAAGTGAGACTTCATTGTAGTGCAGATTTCCTTTGCAAGCTTGCTTGGTTGGCCAAAAAGGGCGTATGCGTTTTTTCCTGAATATATTCAGGAAAAAACGCATACGCCCTTTTTGGCCAAGTGCATCATTGTGGACGTTCTGCCTCTTTTCCTATGCTTTCAATGCAATTCCAGTCTACCTCCTGAATTCGGTTTCCTGCAATTCTGCCCCGCTTTCAAGTCCTCTTGGCAGCCTTACTTCAGTATATTTTTGGACGATAGCTGTCATTTATAACTCTGCAGGTTTGTGAATTACAGTGCCCCTGAGCTCCTTTCTTCAACTCGCTTTCTTGTGACCTGGCCGCAACACCGCAGGATGGCTTCAGGCCCTAATCTGGTTCCGGCACGGCACGCTGAGCCTTTGGTTAATTCCTCTTCCTGGTGGGAAATGAGAGTTAAATTTGCCCGTCCAGACACCTCCAGCTAGTCTCTCATTGGTTCTCGTTATTCCTGTACATCTTCCGAAGAAATTGCAAACTGGGCCAAACAGGAGGTTAAAGGGACTGACTCTCCAAGTGGGGAGAGTGTTAGTAAAGCGTCTGGAATGTTGCACCCGAGTACCAGGGGAGGAAAACTGAGACATATTTGAACTCGTCTCCCGTTCACACGGTTGATCATACTCTGGGTTCCACATGCATGTTTTAGCTGAAGGAAGAATACCTTAAACCTGGGTAGTTGAAACCCGTGTAATGGGTACCATGCAATATGACTTCAAAGGGTCTTCATTTGCTCATCGAACCTCTCCAATCCTATCACTGCTGCGTTTATGCCCCTGTACACATGCTTGATTCTCTTTCGGAGACATAGCAATCCATAGGTTTTAAGATACTTACTAGTCAGGTACATTCTTAGGCGTTTAATATGCGGTGTTGAGTCCATTTCGTTGAGCAAGGAGTAGCTCTTGTCTATTCCGTATTTGGCTTAAGGAACTTTATCTGTGCTCATTTCAATCTCTGGTTTTATGCAGCACCCCAACTCACCTTTCCCCTTAAGCAAGCATAAGTTGGTTTTCTAAATTTGAGACCCTGTTGTGTTCTGTAATCCAGTTCCTGTGTAGCCCAGTTTACATTCCGTGTATTAGTGATATCTTATGATGTTTCTTTTTCTGTGTGACTTATTTCAGTTAGAATCATCGTACCTGAATCCACTCATTATGCTGCTACGGGCCTGATGACATAGATTTCATTTCTGAGTGATACTGCATTGTACGTAAGTACCACAAGTTCTTTATCCATTTTTCACTTTCTGTGATATTAAACTTGTACTGTAAACGAGGTTCTTGTAAACAGAGGCGTCCCAAACTTTGGGGTGGCGGTGTCTTTTTGATTTTAATTTCCCTAAGCTATAGGACCATAAGTGGAAGTGCCCTAGGCTTTGTTGCTTTGTTTTTTAGATGTTTCAGGAAACACCATACACATCTCCCGAGTGTCTGTTGGGAATTTACATCCCGCCCATCAGCATAACAAGGCTCCCAGTTCTCCATGGCCTGTCCTGCCTTTCTGGATTTTACACATTTTTCAGATGGCCCTTTTGACCGGGGGGAAGTGAGACTTCATTGTAGTGCAGATTTCCTTTGCAAGCTTGCTTGGTTGGCCAAAAAGGGCGTATGCGTTTTTTCCTGAATATATTCAGGAAAAAACGCATACGCCCTTTTTGGCCAAGTGCATCATTGTGGACGTTCTGCCTCTTTTCCTATGCTTTCAATGCAATTCCAGTCTACCTCCTGAAATCGGTTTCCTGCAATTCTGCCCCGCTTTCAAGTCCTCTTGGCAGCCTTACTTCAGTATATTTTTGGACGATAGCTGTCATTTATAACTCTGCAGGTTTGTGAATTACAGTGCCCCTGAGCTCCTTTCTTCAACTCGCTTTCTTGTGACCTAGCCGCAACACCGCAGGATGGCTTCAGGCCCTAATCTGGTTCCGGCACGGCACGCTGAGCCTTTGGTTAATTCCTCTTCCTGGTGGGAAATGAGAGTTAAATTTGCCCGTCCAGACACCTCCAGCTAGTCTCTCATTGGTTCTCGCTATTCCTGTTCATCTTCCGCCGAAATTGCAAACTGGGCCAAACAGGAAGTTAAAGGGACTGACTCTCCAAGTGGGGAGAGTGTTAGTAAAGCGTCTGGAATGTTGCACCTGAGTAGCAGGGTACGAAAACTGAGACATATTTGAACACGTCTCCCGATCACATGGTTGATCATACTCTAGGTTCCACATGCATGTTTTAGCTGAAGGAAGAATACCTTAAAACTGGGTAGTTGAAACCCGTGGAATGGGTACCATGCAATATGACTTCAAAGGGTCTTCATTTGCTCACCGAACCTCTCCAATCCTATCACTGCTGCGTTTATGCCCCTGTACACACGCTTGATTCTCTTTTGGAGACATAGCAATCCATAGGTTTTAAGATACTTACTAGTCAGGTACATTTTTAGGCGTTTAATATGGGGTGTTGAGTCCATTTCGTTGAGCAAGGAGTAGCTCTTGTCTATTCCATATTTGGCTTAAGGAACTTTATGTGTGCTCATTTCAATCTCTGGTTTTATGCAGCACCCCAACTCACCTTTCCCCTTAAGCAAGCATAAGTTGGTTTTCTAAATTTGAGACCCTGTTCTGTTCTGTAATTCAGTTCCTGTGTAGCCCAGTTTACATTCCGTGTATTAGTGATATCTTATGATGTTTCTTTTTCTGTGTGACTTATTTCAGTTAGAATCATCGTACCTGAATCCACTCATTATGCTGCTACGGGCCTGATGACATAGATTTCATTGCTGAGTGATACTGCATTGTACGTAAGTACCACAAGTTCTTTATCCATTTTTCACTTTCTGTGATATTAAACTTGTACGGTAAACGAGGTTCTTGTAAACAGAGGCGTCCCAAACTTTGGGGTGGCTGTGTCTTTTTGATTTTAATTTCCCTAAGCTATAGGACCATAAGTGGAAGTGCCCTAGGCTCTGTTGCTTTGTTTTTTAGATGTTTCAGGAAACACCATACACTTCTCCCCAGTGGCTGTTGGCAATTTACATCCCGCCCATCATCATAACAAGGCTCCCAGTTCTCCATGGCCTGTCCTGCCTTTCTGGATTTTACACTTTTTTCAGATGGCCCTTTTGACCGGGGGGAAGTGAGACTTCATTGTAGTGCAGATTTCCTTTGCAAGCTTGCTTGGTTGGCCAAAAAGGGCGTATGCGTTTTTTCCTGAATATATTCAGGAAAAAACGCATACGCCCTTTTTGGCCAAGTGCATCATTGTGGACGTTCTGCCTCTTTTCCTATGCTTTGAATGCAATTCCAGTCTACCTCCTGAAATCGGTTTCCTGCAATTCTGCCCCGCTTTCAAGTCCTCTTGGCAGCCTTACTTCAGTATATTTTTGGACGATAGCTGTCATTTATAACTCTGCAGGTTTGTGAATTACAGTGCCCCTGAGCTCCTTTCTTCAACTCGCTTACTTGTGACCTGGCCGCAACACCGCAAAATGGCTTCAGGCCCTAATCTGGTTCCGGCACGGCACGCTGAGCCTTTGGTTAATTCCTCTTCCTGGTGGGAAATGAGAGTTAAATTTGCCCGTCCAGACATCTCCAGCTAGTCTCTCATTGGATCTCCCTATTCCTGTTCATCTTCCGCAGAAATTGCAAACTGGGCCAAACAGGAGGTTAAAGGCGCTGACTCTCCAAGTGGGGAGAGTGTTAGTAAAGCGTCTGGAATGTTGCATCCGAGTACCAGGGAAGGAAAACTGAGACATATTTGAACACGTCTCCCGTTCACACGGTTGATCATACTCTGGGTTCCACATGCATGTTTTAGCTGAAGGAAGAATACCTTAAACCTGGGTAGTTGAAACCCGTGGAATGGGTACCATGCAATATGACGTCAAACGGTCTTCATTTGCTCACCGAAGCTCTCCAATCCTATCACTGCTGCGTTTATGCCCCTGTACACATGCTTGATTCTCTTTCGGAGACATAGCAATCCATAGGTTTTAAGATACTTACTAGTCAGGTACATACTTAGGCGTTTAATATGGGGTGTTGAGTCCATTTCGTTGAGCAAGGAGTAGCTCTTGTGTATTCCATATTTGGCTTAAGGAACTTTATCTGTGCTCATTTCAATCTCTGGTTTTATGCAGCACCCCAACTCACCTTTCCCCTTAAGCAAGCATAAGTTGGTTTTCTAAATTTGAGACCCTGTTCTGTATTGGAATTCAGTTCCTGTGTAGCCAAGTTTACATTCCGTGTATTAGTGATATCTTATGATGTTTCTTTTTCTGTGTGACTTATTTCAGTTAGAATCATCGTACCTGAATCCACTCATTATGCTGCTACGGGCCTGATGACATAGATTTCATTGCTGAGTGATACTGCATTGTACGTAAGTACCACAATTTCTTTATCCATTTTTCACTTTCTGTGATATTGAACTTGTTCGGTAAACGAGGTTCTTGTAAACAGAGAAGTCCCAAACTTTGGGGTGGCTGTGTCTTTTTGATTTTAATTTCCCTAAGCTATAGGACCATAAGTGGAATTGCCCTAGGCTCTGTTCCTTTGTTTCTTAGATGCTTCAGGAAACACCATACACTTCTCCCGAGTGTCTGTTGGCAATTTACATCCCGCCCATCAGCATAACAAGGCTCCCAGTTCTCCATGGCCTGTCCTGCCTTTCTGGATTTTACACTTTTTTCAGATGGCCCTTTTGACCGGGGGGAAGTGAGACTTCATTGTAGTGCAGATTTCCTTTGCAAGCTTGCTTGGTTGGCCAAAAAGGGCGTATGCGTTTTTTCCTGAATATATTCAGGAAAAAACGCATACGCCCTTTTTGGCCAAGTGCATCATTGTGGACGTTCTGCCTCTTTTCCTATGCTTTCAATGCAATTCCAGTCTACCTCCTGAAATCGGTTTCCTGCAATTCTGCCCCGCTTTCAAGTCCTCTTGGCAGCCTTACTTCAGTATATTTTTGGACGATAGCTGTCATTTATAACTCTGCAGGTTTGTGAATTACAGTGCCCCTGAGCTCCTTTCTTCAACTCGTTTTCTTTTGAGCTGGCCGCAACACCGCAGGATGGCTTCAGGCCCTAATCTGGTTCCGACACGGCACGCTGAGCCTTTGGTTAATTCCTCTTCCTGGTGGGAAATGAGAGTTAAATTTGCCCGTCCAGACACCTCCAGCTAGTCTCTCATTGGTTCTCATTATTCCTGTTCATCTTCCGCAGAAATTGCAAACTGGGCCAAACAGGAGGTTAAAGGGACTGACTCTCCAAGTGGGGAGAGTGTTAGTAAAGCGTCTGGAATGTTGCACCCGAGTACCAGGGGAGGAAAACTGAGACATATTTGAACTCGTCTCCCGTTCACACGGTTGATCATACTCTGGGTTCCACATGCATGTTTTAGCTGAAGGAAGAATACCTTAAACCTGGGTAGTTGAAACCCGTGTAATGGGTACCATGCAATATGACTTCAAAGGGTCTTCATTTGCTCATCGAACCTCTCCAATCCTATCACTGCTGCGTTTAATCCCCTGTACACATGCTTGATTCTCTTTCGGAGACATAGCAATCCATAGGTTTTAAGATACTTACTAGTCAGGTACATTCTTAGGCGTTTAATATGCGGTGTTGAGTCCATTTCGTTGAGCAAGGAGTAGCTCTTGTCTATTCCGTATTTGGCTTAAGGAACTTTATCTGTGCTCATTTCAATCTCTGGTTTTATGCAGCACCCCAACTCACCTTTCCCCTTAAGCAAGCATAAGTTGGTTTTCTAAATTTGAGACCCTGTTCTGTTCTGTAATTCAGTTCCTGTGTAGCCCAGTTTACATTCCGTGTATTAGTGGTATCTTATGATGTTTCTTTTTCTGTGTGACTTATTTCAGTTAGAATCATCGTACCTGATTCCACTCATTATGCTGCTACGGGCCTGATGACATAGATTTCATTGCTGTGTGATACTGCATTGTACGTAAGTACCACAAGTTCTTTATCCATTTTTCACTTTCTGTGATATTGAACTTGTTCGGTAAACGAGGTTCTTGTAAACAGAGGCGTCCCAAACTTTGGGGTGGCTGTGTCTTTTTGATTTTAATTTCCCTAAGCTATAGGACCATAAGTGGAATTGCCGTAGGCTCTGTTCCTTTGTTTCTTAGATGCTTCAGGAAACACCATACACTTCTCCCGAGTGTCTGTTGGCAATTTACATCCCGCCCATCAGCATAACAAGGCTCCCAGTTCTCCATGGCCTGTCCTGCCTTTCTGGATTTTACACTTTTTTCAGATGGCCCTTTTGACCGGGGGGAAGTGAGACTTCATTGTAGTGCAGATTTCCTTTGCAAGCTTGCTTGGTTGGCCAAAAAGGGCGTATGCGTTTTTTCCTGAATATATTCAGGAAAAAACGCATACGCCCTTTTTGGCCAAGTGCATCATTGTGGACGTTCTGCCTCTTTTCCTATGCTTTGAATGCAATTCCAGTCTACCTCCTGAAATCGGTTTCCTGCAATTCTGCCCCGCTTTCAAGTCCTCTTGGCAGCCTTACTTCAGTATATTTTTGGACGATAGCTGTCATTTATAACTCTGCAGGTTTGTGAATTACAGTGCCCCTGAGCTCCTTTCTTCAACTCGCTTTCTTGTGACCTGGCCGCAACACCGCAGGATGGCTTCAGGCCCTAATCTGGTTCCGGGACGGTACGCTGAGCCTTTGGTTAATTCCTCTTCCTGGTGGGAAATGAGAGTTAAATTTGCCCGTCCAGATACCTCCAGCTAGTCTCTCATTGGTTATCGCTATTCCTGTTCATCTTCCGCAGAAATTGCAAACTGGGCCAAACAGAAGGTTAAAGGCGCTGACTCTCCAAGTGCGGAGAGTGTTAGTAAAGCGTCTGGAATGTTGCACCTCAGTACCAGGGGAGGAAAACTGAGACATATTTGAACACGTCTCCCGTTCACACGGTTGATCATACTCTGGGTTCCACATGCATGTTTTAGCTGAAGGAGGAATACCTTAAACCTGGGTAGTTGAAACCCGTGGAATGGGTACCATGCAATATGACTTCAAAGGGTCTTCATTTGCTCACCGAACCTCTCCAATCCTATCACTGCTGCGTTTATGCCCCTGTACACATGCTTGATTCTCTTTCGGAGACATAGCAATCCATAGGTTTTAAGATACTTACTAGTCAGGTACATTTTTAGGCGTTTAATATGGGGTGTTGAGTCCATTTCGTTGAGCAAGGAGTAGCTCTTGTCTATTCCATATTTGGCTTAAGGAACTTTATCTGTGCTCATTTCAATCTCTGGTTTTATGCAGCACCCCAACTCACCTTTCCCCTTAAGCAAGCATAAGTTGGTTTTCTAAATTTGAGACCCTGTTCTGTATTGGAATTCAGTTCCTGTGTAGCCAAGTTTACATTCCGTGTATTAGTGATATCTTATGATGTTTCTTTTTCTGTGTGACTTATTTCAGTTAGAATCATCATACCTGAATCCACTCATTGTGCTGCTAAGGGCCTGATGACATAGATTTCATTGCTGAGTGATACTGCATTGTACGTAAGTACCACAAGTTCTTTATCCATTTTTCACTTTCTGTGATATTGAACCTGTACGGTAAACGAGGTTCTTGTAAACAGAGGCGTCCCAAACTTTGGGGTGGCAGTGTCTTTTTGATTTTAATTTCCCTAAGCTATAGGACCATAAGTGGAAGTGCCCTAGGCTTTGTTGCTTTGTTTTTTAGATGTTCCAGGAAACACCATACACTTCTCCCGAGTGTCTGTTGGCAATTTACATCCCGCCCATCAACATAACAAGGCTCCCAGTTCTCCATGGCCTGTCCTGCCTTTCTGGATTTTACACTTTTTTCAGATGGCCCTATTGACCGGGGGGAAGTGAGACTTCATTGTAGTGCAGATTTCCTTTGCAAGCTTGCTTGGTTGGCCAAAAAGGGCGTATGCGTTTTTTCCTGAATATATTCAGGAAAAAACGCATACGCCCTTTTTGGCCAAGTGCATCATTGTGGACGTTCTGCCTCTTTTCCTATGCTTTCAATGCAATTCCAGTCTACCTCCTGAATTCGGTTTCCTGCAATTCTGCCCCGCTTTCAAGTCCTCTTGGCAGCCTTACTTCAGTATATTTTTGGACGATAGCTGTCATTTATAACTCTGCAGGTTTGTGAATTACAGTGCCCCTGAGCTCCTTTCTTCAACTCGCTTTCTTGTGACCTGGCCGCAACACCGCAGGATGGCTTCAGGCCCTAATCTGGTTCCGGCACGGCACGCTGAGCCTTTGGTTAATTCCTCTTCCTGGTGGGAAATGAGAGTTAAATTTGCCCGTCCAGACACCTCCAGCTAGTCTCTCATTGGTTCTCGTTATTCCTGTACATCTTCCGAAGAAATTGCAAACTGGGCCAAACAGGAGGTTAAAGGGACTGACTCTCCAAGTGGGGAGAGTGTTAGTAAAGCGTCTGGAATGTTGCACCCGAGTACCAGGGGAGGAAAACTGAGACATATTTGAACTCGTCTCCCGTTCACACGGTTGATCATACTCTGGGTTCCACATGCATGTTTTAGCTGAAGGAAGAATACCTTAAACCTGGGTAGTTGAAACCCGTGTAATGGGTACCATGCAATATGACTTCAAAGGGTCTTCATTTGCTCATCGAACCTCTCCAATCCTATCACTGCTGCGTTTATGCCCCTGTACACATGCTTGATTCTCTTTCGGAGACATAGCAATCCATAGGTTTTAAGATACTTACTAGTCAGGTACATTCTTAGGCGTTTAATATGCGGTGTTGAGTCCATTTCGTTGAGCAAGGAGTAGCTCTTGTCTATTCCGTATTTGGCTTAAGGAACTTTATCTGTGCTCATTTCAATCTCTGGTTTTATGCAGCACCCCAACTCACCTTTCCCCTTAAGCAAGCATAAGTTGGTTTTCTAAATTTGAGACCCTGTTGTGTTCTGTAATCCAGTTCCTGTGTAGCCCAGTTTACATTCCGTGTATTAGTGATATCTTATGATGTTTCTTTTTCTGTGTGACTTATTTCAGTTAGAATCATCGTACCTGAATCCACTCATTATGCTGCTACGGGCCTGATGACATAGATTTCATTTCTGAGTGATACTGCATTGTACGTAAGTACCACAAGTTCTTTATCCATTTTTCACTTTCTGTGATATTAAACTTGTACTGTAAACGAGGTTCTTGTAAACAGAGGCGTCCCAAACTTTGGGGTGGCGGTGTCTTTTTGATTTTAATTTCCCTAAGCTATAGGACCATAAGTGGAAGTGCCCTAGGCTTTGTTGCTTTGTTTTTTAGATGTTTCAGGAAACACCATACACATCTCCCGAGTGTCTGTTGGGAATTTACATCCCGCCCATCAGCATAACAAGGCTCCCAGTTCTCCATGGCCTGTCCTGCCTTTCTGGATTTTACACATTTTTCAGATGGCCCTTTTGACCGGGGGGAAGTGAGACTTCATTGTAGTGCAGATTTCCTTTGCAAGCTTGCTTGGTTGGCCAAAAAGGGCGTATGCGTTTTTTCCTGAATATATTCAGGAAAAAACGCATACGCCCTTTTTGGCCAAGTGCATCATTGTGGACGTTCTGCCTCTTTTCCTATGCTTTCAATGCAATTCCAGTCTACCTCCTGAAATCGGTTTCCTGCAATTCTGCCCCGCTTTCAAGTCCTCTTGGCAGCCTTACTTCAGTATATTTTTGGACGATAGCTGTCATTTATAACTCTGCAGGTTTGTGAATTACAGTGCCCCTGAGCTCCTTTCTTCAACTCGCTTTCTTGTGACCTAGCCGCAACACCGCAGGATGGCTTCAGGCCCTAATCTGGTTCCGGCACGGCACGCTGAGCCTTTGGTTAATTCCTCTTCCTGGTGGGAAATGAGAGTTAAATTTGCCCGTCCAGACACCTCCAGCTAGTCTCTCATTGGTTCTCGCTATTCCTGTTCATCTTCCGCCGAAATTGCAAACTGGGCCAAACAGGAAGTTAAAGGGACTGACTCTCCAAGTGGGGAGAGTGTTAGTAAAGCGTCTGGAATGTTGCACCTGAGTAGCAGGGTACGAAAACTGAGACATATTTGAACACGTCTCCCGATCACATGGTTGATCATACTCTAGGTTCCACATGCATGTTTTAGCTGAAGGAAGAATACCTTAAAACTGGGTAGTTGAAACCCGTGGAATGGGTACCATGCAATATGACTTCAAAGGGTCTTCATTTGCTCACCGAACCTCTCCAATCCTATCACTGCTGCGTTTATGCCCCTGTACACACGCTTGATTCTCTTTTGGAGACATAGCAATCCATAGGTTTTAAGATACTTACTAGTCAGGTACATTTTTAGGCGTTTAATATGGGGTGTTGAGTCCATTTCGTTGAGCAAGGAGTAGCTCTTGTCTATTCCATATTTGGCTTAAGGAACTTTATGTGTGCTCATTTCAATCTCTGGTTTTATGCAGCACCCCAACTCACCTTTCCCCTTAAGCAAGCATAAGTTGGTTTTCTAAATTTGAGACCCTGTTCTGTTCTGTAATTCAGTTCCTGTGTAGCCCAGTTTACATTCCGTGTATTAGTGATATCTTATGATGTTTCTTTTTCTGTGTGACTTATTTCAGTTAGAATCATCGTACCTGAATCCACTCATTATGCTGCTACGGGCCTGATGACATAGATTTCATTGCTGAGTGATACTGCATTGTACGTAAGTACCACAAGTTCTTTATCCATTTTTCACTTTCTGTGATATTAAACTTGTACGGTAAACGAGGTTCTTGTAAACAGAGGCGTCCCAAACTTTGGGGTGGCTGTGTCTTTTTGATTTTAATTTCCCTAAGCTATAGGACCATAAGTGGAAGTGCCCTAGGCTCTGTTGCTTTGTTTTTTAGATGTTTCAGGAAACACCATACACTTCTCCCCAGTGGCTGTTGGCAATTTACATCCCGCCCATCATCATAACAAGGCTCCCAGTTCTCCATGGCCTGTCCTGCCTTTCTGGATTTTACACTTTTTTCAGATGGCCCTTTTGACCGGGGGGAAGTGAGACTTCATTGTAGTGCAGATTTCCTTTGCAAGCTTGCTTGGTTGGCCAAAAAGGGCGTATGCGTTTTTTCCTGAATATATTCAGGAAAAAACGCATACGCCCTTTTTGGCCAAGTGCATCATTGTGGACGTTCTGCCTCTTTTCCTATGCTTTGAATGCAATTCCAGTCTACCTCCTGAAATCGGTTTCCTGCAATTCTGCCCCGCTTTCAAGTCCTCTTGGCAGCCTTACTTCAGTATATTTTTGGACGATAGCTGTCATTTATAACTCTGCAGGTTTGTGAATTACAGTGCCCCTGAGCTCCTTTCTTCAACTCGCTTACTTGTGACCTGGCCGCAACACCGCAAAATGGCTTCAGGCCCTAATCTGGTTCCGGCACGGCACGCTGAGCCTTTGGTTAATTCCTCTTCCTGGTGGGAAATGAGAGTTAAATTTGCCCGTCCAGACATCTCCAGCTAGTCTCTCATTGGTTCTCGCTATTCCTGTTCATCTTCCGCCGAAATTGCAAACTGGGCCAAACAGGAGGTTAAAGGCGCTGACTCTCCAAGTGGGGAGAGTGTTAGTAAAGCGTCTGGAATGTTGCACCCGAGTACCAGAGGAGGAAAACTGAGACATATTTGAACACGTCTCCCGTTCACACGGTTGATCATACTCTGGGTTCTACATGCACGTTTTAGCTGAAGGAAGAATACCTTAAACCTGGGTAGTTGAAACCCGTGGAATGGGTACCATGCAATATGACTTCAAAGGGTCTTCATTTGCTCACCGAACCTCTCCAATCCTATCACTGCTGCATTTATGCCCCTGTACACATGCTTGATTCTCTTTCGGAGACATAGCAATCCATAGGTTTTAAGATACTTACTAGTCAGGTACATTCTTAGGCGTTTAATATGCGGTGTTGGGTCCATTTCGTTGAGCAAGGAGTAGCTCTTGTCTATTCCATATTTGCCTTAAGAAACTTTATCTGTGCTCATTTCAATCTCTGGTTTTATGCAGCACCCCAACTCACCTTTCCCCTTAAGCAAGCATAAGTTGGTTTTCTAAATTTGAGACCCTGTTCTGTATTGGAATTCAGTTCCTGTGTAGCCAAGTTTACATTCCATGTATTAGTGATATCTTATGATGTTTCTTTTTCTGTGTGACTTATTTCAGTTAGAATCATCGTACCTGAATCCACTCATTATGCTGGTACAGGCCTGATGACATAGATTTCATTGCTGAGTGATACTGCATTGTACATAAGTACCACAAGTTCTTTATCCATTTTTCACTTTCTGTGATATTGAACTTGTACGGTAAATGAGATTCTTGTAAACAGAGGCGTCCCAAACTTTGGGGTGGCTGTGTCTTTTTGATTTTAATTTCCCTAAGCTATAGGACCATAAGTGGAAGTGCCCTAGGCTCTGTTGCTTTGTTTTTTAAATGTTTCAGGAAACACCATACACTTCTCCCGAGTGTCTCTTGGCAATTTACATCCCGCCCATCAGCATAACAAGGCTCCCAGTTCTCCATGGCCTGTCCTGCCTTTCTGGATTTTACACTTTTTTCAGATGGCCCTTTTGACCGGGGGGAAGTGAGACTTCATTGTAGTGCAGATTTCCTTTGCAAGCTTGCTTGGTTGGCCAAAAAGGGCGTATGCGTTTTTTCCTGAATATATTCAGGAAAAAACGCATACGCCCTTTTTGGCCAAGTGCATCATTGTGGACGTTCTGCCTCTTTTCCTATGCTTTCAATGCAATTCCTGTCTACCTCCTGAAATCGGTTTCCTGCAATTCTGCCCCGCTTTCAAGTCCTCTTGGCAGCCTTACTTCAGTATATTTTTGGACGATAGCTGTCATTTATAACTCTGCAGGTTTGTGAATTACAGTGCCCCTGAGCTCCTTTCTTCAACTCGCTTTCTTGTGACCTGGCCGCAACACCGCAGGATGGCTTCAGGCCCTAATCTGGTTCCGGCACGGCACGCTGAGCCTTTGGTTAATTCCTCTTCCTGGTGGGAAATGAGAGTTAAATTTGCCCGTCCAGACACCTCCAGCTAGTCTCTCATTGGTTCTCGCTATTCCTATTCATCTTCCGCCGAAATTGCAAAATGGGCCAAACAGGAGGTTAAAGGCGCTGACTCTCGAAGTGGGGAGAGTGTTAGTAAAGCGTCTGGAATGTTGCACCCGAGTACCAGGGGAGGAAAACTGAGACATATTTGAACACGTCTCCCGTTCACACGGTTGATCATACTCTGGGTTCCACATGCACGTTTTAGCTGAAGGAAGAATACCTTAAACCTGGGTAGTTGAAACCCGTGGAATGGGTACCATGCAATATGACTTCAAAGGGTCTTCATTTGCTCACCGAACCTCTCCAATCCTATCACTGCTGCGTTTATGCCCCTGTACACACGCTTGATTCTCTTTTGGAGACATAGCAATCCATAGGTTTTAAGATACTTACTAGTCAGGTACATTTTTAGGCATTTAATATGGGGTGTTGAGTCCATTTCGTTGAGCAAGGAGTAGCTCTTGTCTATTCCATATTTGGCTTAAGGAACTTTATGTGTGCTCATTTCAATCTCTGGTTTTATGCAGCACCCCAACTCACCTTTCCCCTTAAGCAAGCATAAGTTGGTTTTCTTAATTTGAGACCCTGTTCTGTTCTGTAATTCAGTTCCTGTGTAGCCCAGTTTACATTCCGTGTATTAGTGATATCTTATGATGTTTCTTTTTCTGTGTGACTTATTTCAGTAAGAATCATCGTACCTGAATCCACTCATTATGCTGCTACGGGCCTGATGACATAGATTTCATTGCTGAGTGATACTGCATTGTACGTAAGTACCACAAGTTCTTTATCCATTTTTCACTTTCTGTGATATTGAACTTGTTCGGTAAACGAGGTTCTTGTAAACAGAGGCGTCCCAAACTTTGGGGTGGCTGTGTCTTTTTGATTTTAATTTCCCTAAGCTATAGGACCATAAGTGGAAGTGCCCTAGGCTCTGTTGCTTTGTTTTTTAGATGTTTCAGGAAACACCATACACTTCTCCCCAGTGGCTGTTGGCAATTTACATCCCACCCATCAGCATAACAAGGCTCCCAGTTCTCCATGGCCTGTCCTGCCTTTCTGGATTTTACACTTTTTTCAGATGGCCCTTTTGACCGGGGGGAAGTGAGACTTCATTGTAGTGCAGATTTCCTTTGCAAGCTTGCTTGGTTGGCCAAAAAGGGCGTATGCGTTTTTTCCTGAATATATTCAGGAAAAAACGCATACGCCCTTTTTGGCCAAGTGCATCATTGTGGACGTTCTGCCTCTTTTCCTATGCTTTCAATGCAATTCCAGTCTACCTCCTGAAATCGGTTTCCTGCAATTCTGCCCCGCTTTCAAGTCCTCTTGGCAGCCTTACTTCAGTATATTTTTGGACGATAGCTGTCATTTATAACTCTGCAGGTTTGTGAATTACAGTGCCCCTGAGCTCCTTTCTTCAACTCGCTTTCTTGTGACCTGGCCGCAACACCGCAGGATGGCTTCAGGCCCTAATCTGGTTCCGGCACGGCACGCTGAGCCTTTGGTTAATTCCTCTTCCTGGTGGGAAATGAGAGTTAAATTTGCCCGTCCAGACACCTCCAGCTAGTCTCTCATTGGTTCTCGCTATTCCTGTTCATCTTCCGCCGAAATTGCAAAATGGGCCAAACAGGAGGTTAAAGGCGCTGACTCTCCAAGTGGGGAGAGTGTTAGTAAAGCGTCTGGAATGTTGCACCCGAGTACCAGGGGAGGAAAACTGAGACATATTTGAACACGTCTCCCGATCACATGGTTGATCATACTCTAGGTTCCACATGCATGTTTTAGCTGAAGGAAGAATACCTTAAAACTTGGTAGTTGAAACCCGTGGAATGGGTACCATGCAATATGACTTCAAAGGGTCTTCATTTGCTCACCGAACCTCTCCAATCCTATCACTGCTGCGTTTATGCCCCTGTACACACGCTTGATTCTCTTTTGGAGACATAGCAATCCATAGGTTTTAAGATACTTACTAGTCAGGTACATTTTTAGGCATTTAATATGGGGTGTTGAGTCCATTTCGTTGAGCAAGGAGTAGCTCTTGTCTATTCCATATTTGGCTTAAGGAACTTTATGTGTGCTCATTTCAATCTCTGGTTTTATGCAGCACCCCAACTCACCTTTCCCCTTAAGCAAGCATAAGTTGGTTTTCTAAATTTGAGACCCTGTTCTGTTCTGTAATTCAGTTCCTGTGTAGCCCAGTTTACATTCCGTGTATTAGTGATATCTTATGATGTTTCTTTTTCTGTGTGACTTATTTCAGTTAGAATCATCATACTTGAATCCACTCATTATGCTGCTACGGGCCTGATGACATAGATTTCATTGCTGAGTGATACTGCATTGTACGTAAGTACCACAGGTTCTTTATCCATTTTTCACTTTCTGTGATATTGAAATTGTACGGTAAATGAGGTTCTTGTAAACAGAGGCGTCCCAAACTTTGGGGTGGCTGTGTCTTTTTGATTTTAATTTCCCTAAGCTATAGGACCATAAGTGGAAGTGCCCTAGGCTCTGTTGCTTTGTTTTTTAGATGTTTCAGGAAACACCATACACTTCTCCCCAGTGGCTGTTGGCAATTTACATCCCGCCCATCAGCATAACAAGGCTCCCAGTTCTCCATGGCCTGTCCTGCCTTTCTGGATTTTACACTTTTTTCAGATGGCCCTTTTGACCGGGGGGAAGTGAGACTTCATTGTAGTGCAGATTTCCTTTGCAAGCTTGCTTGGTTGGCCAAAAAGGGCGTATGCGTTTATTCCTGAATAAATTCAGGAAAAAACGCATACGCCCTTTTTGGCCAAGTGCATCATTGTGGACGTTCTGCCTCTTTTCCTATGCTTTCAATGCAATTCCAGTCTACCTCCTGAAATCGGTTTCCTGCAATTCTGCCCCGCTTTCAAGTCCTCTTGGCAGCCTTACTTCAGTATATTTTTGGACGATAGCTGTCATTTATAACTCTGCAGGTTTGTGAATTACAGTGCCCCTGAGCTCCTTTCTTCAACTCGCTTTCTTGTGACCTGGCCACAACACCGCAGGATGGCTTCAGGCCCTAATCTGGTTCCGGCACGGCACGCTGAGCCTTTGGTTAATTCCTCTTCCTGGTGGGAAATGAGAGTTAAATTTGCCCGTCCAGACACCTCCAGCTAGTCTCTCATTGGTTCTCGCTATTCCTGTTCATCTTCCGCCGAAATTGCAAACTGGGCCAAACAGGAGGTTAAAGGCGCTGACTCTCCAAGTGGGGAGAGTGTTAGTAAAGCGTCTGGAATGTTGCACCCGAGTACCAGTGGAGGAAAACTGAGACATATTTGAACACGTCTCCCGTTCACACGGTTGATCATACTCTGGGTTCCACATGCACGTTTTAGCTGAAGGAAGAATACCTTAAACCTGGGTAGTTGAAACCCGTGGAATGGGTACCATGCAATCTGACTTCAAAGGGTCTTCATTTGCTCACCGAACCTCTCCAATCCTATCACTGCTGCGTTTATGCCCCTGTACACACGCTTGATTCTCTTTCGGAGACATAGCAATCCATAGGTTTTAAGATACTTACTAGTCAGGTACATTTTTAGGCATTTAATATGGGGTGTTGAGTCCATTTCGTTGAGCAAGGAGTAGCTCTTGTCTATTCCATATTTGGCTTAAGGAACTTTATGTGTGCTCATTTCAATCTCTGGTTTTATGCAGCACCCCAACTCACCTTTCCCCTTAAGCAAGCATAAGTTGGTTTTCTAAATTTGAGACCCTGTTCTGTTCTGTAATTCAGTTCCTGTGTAGCCCAGTTTACATTCCGTGTATTAGTGATATCTTATGATGTTTCTTTTTCTGTGTGACTTATTTCAGTTAGAATCATCGTACCTGAATCCACTCATTATGCTGCTACTGGCCTGATGACATAGATTTCATTGCTGAGTGATACTGCATTGTACGTAAGTACCACAAGTTCTTTATCCATTTTTCACTTTCTGTGATATTAAACTTGTACGGTAAACGAGGTTCTTGTAAACAGAGGCGTCCCAAACTTTGGGGTGGCTGTGTCTTTTTGATTTTAATTTCCCTAAGCTATAGGACCATAAGTGGAAGTGCCCTAGGCTCTGTTGCTTTGTTTTTTAGATGTTTCAGGAAACACCATACACTTCTCCCCAGTGGCTGTTGCCAATTTACATCCCGCCCATCAGCATAACAAGGCTCCCAGTTCTCCATGGCCTGTCCTGCCTTTCTGGATTTTACACTTTTTTCAGATGGCCCTTTTGACCGGGGGGAAGTGAGACTTCATTGTAGTGCAGATTTCCTTTGCAAGCTTGCTTGGTTGGCCAAAAAGGGCGTATGCGTTTTTTCCTGAATATATTCAGGAAAAAACGCATACGCCCTTTTTGGCCAAGTGCATCATTGTGGACGTTCTGCCTCTTTTCCTATGCTTTCAATGCAATTCCAGTCTACCTCCTGAAATCGGTTTCCTGCAATTCTGCCCCGCTTTCAAATCCTCTTGGCAGCCTTACTTCAGTATATTTTTGGACGATAGCTGTCATTTATAACTCTGCAGGTTTGTGAATTACAGTGCCCCTGAGCTCCTTTCTTCAACTCGCTTACTTGTGACCTGGCCGCAACACCGCAGGATGGCTTCAGGCCCTAATCTGGTTCCGGCACGGCACGCTGAGCCTTTGGTTAATTCCTCTTCCTGGTGGGAAATGAGAGTTAAATTTGCCCGTCCAGACACCTCCAGCTAGTCTCTCATTGGTTCTCGCTATTCCTGTTCATCTTCCGCCGAAATTGCAAACTGGGCCAAACAGGAGGTTAAAGGCGCTGACTCTCCAAGTGGGGAGAGTGTTAGTAAAGCGTCTGGAATGTTGCACCCGAGTACCAGGGGAGGAAAACTGAGACATATTTGAACACGTCTCCCGATCACATGGTTGATCATACTCTGGGTTCCACATGCATGTTTTAGCTGAAGGAAGAATACCTTAAAACTGGGTAGTTGAAACCCGTGGAATGGGTACCATGCAATATGACTTCAAAGGGTCTTCATTTGCTCATCGAACCTCTCCAATCCTATCACTGCTGCGTTTAATCCCCTGTACACATGCTTGATTCTCTTTCGGAGACATAGCAATCCATAGGTTTTAAGATACTTACTAGTCAGGTACATTCTTAGGCGTTTAATATGCGGTGTTGAGTCCATTTCGTTGAGCAAGGAATAGCTCTTGTCTATTCCGTATTTGGCTTAAGGAACTTTATCTGTGCTCATTTCAATCTCTGGTTTTATGCAGCACCCCAACTCACCTTTCCCCTTAAGCAAGCATAAGTTGGTTTTCTAAATTTGAGACCCTGTTCTGTTCTGTAATTCAGTTCCTGTGTAGCCCAGTTTACATTCCGTGTATTAGTGATATCTTATGATGTTTCTTTTTCTGTGTGACTTATTTCAGTTAGAATCATCGTACCTGATTCCACTCATTATGCTGCTACGGGCCTGATGACATAGATTTCATTGCTGTGTGATACTGCATTGTACGTAAGTACCACAAGTTCTTTATCCATTTTTCACTTTCTGTGATATTGAACTTGTTCGGTAAACGAGGTTCTTGTAAACAGAGGCGTCCCAAACTTTGGGGTGGCTGTGTCTTTTTGATTTTAATTTCCCTAAGCTATAGGACCATAAGTGGAAGTGCCCTAGGCTCTGTTGCTTTGTTTTTTAGATGTTTCAGGAAACACCATACACTTCTCCCCAGTGGCTGTTGGCAATTTACATCCCACCCATCAGCATAACAAGGCTCCCAGTTCTCCATGGCCTGTCCTGCCTTTCTGGATTTTACACTTTTTTCAGATGGCCCTTTTGACCGGGGGGAAGTGAGACTTCATTGTAGTGCAGATTTCCTTTGCAAGCTTGCTTGGTTGGCCAAAAAGGGCGTATGCGTTTTTTCCTGAATATATTCAGGAAAAAACGCATACGCCCTTTTTGGCCAAGTGCATCATTGTGGACGTTCTGCCTCTTTTCCTATGCTTTGAATGCAATTCCAGTCTACCTCCTGAAATCGGTTTCCTGCAATTCTGCCCCGCTTTCAAGTCCTCTTGGCAGCCTTACTTCAGTATATTTTTGGACGATAGCTGTCATTTATAACTCTGCAGGTTTGTGAATTACAGTGCCCCTGAGCTCCTTTCTTCAACTCGCTTTCTTGTGACCTGGCCACAACACCGCAGGATGGCTTCAGGCCCTAATCTGGTTCCGGCACGGCACGCTGAGCCTTTGGTTAATTCCTCTTCCTGGTGGGAAATGAGAGTTAAATTTGCCCGTCCAGACACCTCCAGCTAGTCTCTCATTGGTTCTCGCTATTCCTGTTCATCTTCCGCCGAAATTGCAAACTGGGCCAAACAGGAGGTTAAAGGCGCTGACTCTCCAAGTGGGGAGAGTGTTAGTAAAGCGTCTGGAATGTTGCACCCGAGTACCAGTGGAGGAAAACTGAGACATATTTGAACACGTCTCCCGTTCACACGGTTGATCATACTCTGGGTTCCACATGCACGTTTTAGCTGAAGGAAGAATACCTTAAACCTGGGTAGTTGAAACCCGTGGAATGGGTACCATGCAATCTGACTTCAAA